>NC_088919.1:50648148-50965972 GCF_963576675.1 Euphorbia lathyris
ATCACTTAATAGAAACATCACTGAACTAAAACATCAATGAACTAAAATATTACTGAACTAAAACATCACTAAACTGAAACATTACTGAACTTAAAGATTACTAAACTCGAACATTACTGGCCTGAAACATTACTAAACTCAAACATTACACTAAACTCAAACATTACTGAACTGAAACATCACTGAACTGAAACATCACTGAACTAAAACATCACTCAACTGAAACATCACTTAACTAAAACATCACTTAACTAAAACATCATTGAATTGAAATATTACTAAAGAGAAACCTTACTCAACTGAAACATTACTGAACTAAAACATCACTGAATTGAAACATTACTAAACTAAAATATTACTGAACTAAAATATTATTGAACTAAAACATCATTGAACTGAAATATTACTAAACTAAAACATCTCTAAACTGAAACATCATTGAACTGAAATATTACTGAAGTGAAACATTACTGAATTTAAACGTCACTGAATTGAAACATCACTGAATTGAAATATTACAAAACTGAAACATTAATAAACTGAAATATTACTGAACTGAAACATTACTAAATTGAAATATTACTAAACTGAAACATTAGCGAACTGAAAAATTATTGAACTAAAACATCACTAAACTGAAATATAACTGAACAGACCACTCAATAGAAACATCATTGAACTGAAACATCACTGAACTGAAATATTACTGAACTGAAACATCACTGAACTGAAATATTATTGAACTTAAAAATTGGAAAACTCAAACATTACTGGACCGAAACGTTACTAAACTCAAACATTACACTAAACTGAAACATTACTGAACTGAAACATCACTGAACTGAAACATGACTCAACTAAAACATTACTGAAATGAAACATTACTTAACTGAAACATCACTCAACTGAAATATTACTGAACTGAAACATTACTGAACTGAAACATCACTGAACTGAAATACTACTAAACTGAAACATTACTGAATTGTAACATCACTAGACTGAAATATTACTAAACTAAATATCATTGAACCAAAACATCACTGAACCGAAATATCACTGAACTGAAACATCATTGAACTGAAACATCACTGAACTAAAACATCACTGAACCGAAACATCACTGAATTGAAACATCACTGAACTGAAATATTACTAAACTGAAACCTTACTCAACTGAAATATTACTGAACTAAAACATCACTGAACTGAAACATTACCGAATAAAAATATTACTGAACTGAAACATTACTGAACTAAAATATTACTGAACTAAAACATCACCAAACTAAAACATCACTGAACTAAAACATCACTGAACTAAAACATCACTAAACTAAAACATCACTATAACGTAACGTGACATGACGTGACGTGACGTGAGGTGACATAACGTAACGTAAAGTTGGACATAATTAATGTAACGTGACGTGACGTAAGCTTAATTTACGTAAAATTATTATGTTACAAAATCAAAATCACTTAGTTTCGCAAAAAATGTTACTTTCATGTAAAATTTTTGAACTTTATATCAATCTCACATCTTTAAAGATAATTTATGTAAAGTTGGACATAATTAATGTAAATTTGTATTTTTAAGTAACGTAACGTAACGTAACGCAACGCAACGTGACGTGACGTGACGTGACGTGACGTAACGTAACGTGATGTGATGTGACGTGAAAATGAGTTGAAAAAAATTACCATGAAAAATTGAGTTGTTTTATACAATAAGAATAAAATATATATTTTTAATCTTGGGGTAAATTTTGTCAATATTCCAAATAATTTTGTTTTAATACTCAGAATAAAAATTCTTCGATATTTTTAGGTAATTTACACCCATGATCTTTTAACTTTTTACTTGTTTTCATTATGACCTCAGAACTTTAAAGATGAACATTGTGATTATTGAACTTTGCACTATATTACATAATTACATTGTTTACCGTTGATCAATATATGCACTCCAATAATAGTTAATCCTCTATTATAAACTTGGTGAAAATGATATTTTAAACGATTTTAATTTTAGAACTTTGGATTTTGACGTCATTTAAGTGTTATTTAGTTAGGAAATGATTGTTTAAAGAGAAAAATCTAAAAAATAATAATTTGAAATATCTAAAATGGTAGTTAAGTGTCTGCATTTTTTTTAATCTAGACTGTTAGTAAAGAGTAAATTTGATATAATACTAATTTGGACCAAAATCTATATATATATATATATATATATATATACCATCTGTTAAACTAACACCCCGTTTATTTGTTATCCATTCGTTTGTTGAAAAATATTGAATAAGAAAAAATCTTGTTTTGAAAAATAATTTTTTTTTTGTATTTAATTACAATCGAAAAATAAAAAGTCACAATGACTACTTTTAAAAGGTAAAAAGAAATATAGCAAGATTTAAAGACTAAAATAGTACAATATTTCCTCACATTCATTGTATTTTTTTCCCACTAATCTAAGATTTTAGTAAGCATAAAAAAACCAAAAAAATCTACTGTATAAACAAACGAAATTTAAAATCCAAAAGTTTGCTACATAGATATAAATTCAAGATATAATATCTGTTTGGCTCTCTAAAGTAAGAGTGTGTTTATTTCAGCTTTTCGGAGAATCGTTTAGCGTTTCACTCCAAATCACAGGAAATATAGCATTCGGTTGGGTTTATATAACCGCAACGTTTAACCTTTTTTCTGGAAATTTGTAACATTTTGGAGCTTTTTATAAATAGTTGTTTATAGTCATTTATTATTGACAAAACTATCCTTTTTATTTCCACAAAATATGTTTCTTCTTTAACATTATTTTTATTTATATAGCATAATTACCGAAAGGACAAGGTTTTATCATGTTCAATAATTTATTTTATTATTTTTATTATTTTTATTAATTTGTGTAATGCATTTTTTATTTTATAATTTATTTGTTGATTAATTTAAAACATGTCTATATTTGACATTTTAAATAATTAAACAACTAATAATAAATAGTTAATATCAACATCAAACAACTATTAGTTAACGGCTAAACCAAACGGGTCCAAAAGCTTTTAGGTCAATTAGAACCTTAAACTATTAAAATCTTCAACTAAGCAAAAATCATAAATTCAGTCATCATTCTATGCAAAAATCATCAATTGATTCGGTTCGGTTGAACAGTTTTAGACACTTTTCTCCAAATCTATTTTGAACCAACACTAAGATTATTATAGTCTTTATCAAATAGTCACATTTACTGATTTTAGAATAGGAAGATAATTGGATGATTTTTACTTAGAGCCTAATTGATAATTTAAGAAGTTTTAGTTTAGGATGAAATATTCATGCCTGGATTCAAACTCGTGGAGATCTCTAAGACTAACTTAACTACAAGTAGCTGTGTATTTATCAAACTCAAAATTTTCTTCTTGTTTGTTTTGGTACTGCTAAAAGAAAGCCAATGTACTGTATCAAGGACACCAATTCTTAATTATCATTACTAATGATAAAAATTCACAGTAATTATCATTACTCTTTTAGCCCTACTACATATCATTACTCTTTTGGCTGCTAAACTTGATTTACCGGGTTATACCCAATTACCGTATTGTAGATGTTGTGGGTCAACAGTGTAGCTCTGAGAAAATATCCCGTCCAGCCAATTAGTCGGAACATATGCCGGATAATAGTCCATTTTATTTGTTACCTCCGCCATAGCACCACCCTCACCACTAGCTGCCGTCCCTGTCGCCGTCGCTGGATCTGGAGCAGGAGCAGGAGCTTTTTTGTTCTTCACCTTTGCTTCTTCTCCTCTTTCACCACCTTTCTCATCATCATTCTTTTTCTCTCCTGCTCCGGCTTCATCTTTCTTATCATCATTCTTTTTTTCTCCAGCTCCGGCTTCATCTTTCTTACCATGGCTCTTTTTCTCGCCGGCTTTAGAGCCAAAGCCTTCTTTATTGTCATCCTTCTTTTCCTCGCCTCCTCCGTCCACTTTCTGAGCATCATTCTTTTTCTCGCCTGCTCCGTCTACTTTCTCAGCATCGGTCTTTTTCTCGCCTCCTCCTCTGTCGCCGTTGCCGCCGCCGCGGACTTCTTTCTTTGCCTCGTCTGTCTTCTGCTGAACGACCCGGAACTTCTCCGACAGGTAAGGCACGAGGTCCTTAACTTCCATTGTCCCCTTCACCGTTACCAGATCCTTTCTGTCGTCGACTGCCACGCTCTCAACTCCTGTTAATCGGTAACGTCAGTTATAATTTGAAAAAATATTTGTATAATGGCAGAGATTAAAATATTCTGAAAATTTATCTACCTTTGATTTTTCTGATGATCTTCTTCATTTTGGTAATGCAATCATCACAATGAGTTCTGATTTTCAAAACTACCGTAATCTGCCTCTGATTAATTAAATCCAAACGAGTTAATCACTGTAATCAGAAACGAATTTAAATTAATTATTTTATTCTTATACCTCTTCAGGTGGTGGTTTCTTCACCTCGGGTTTCTTCTCGGTGGCTTTCTCATCCGCTTTCTTCTCACCACCACCGCCGGCATCTTTCTTCGGCTGCGGAGATACAATCTGTACTTCCTTCTTCATTTTCTTTTCCAGCCTCGCTTTCACTTTCTCAGGGTCAACCTCCCCGGTCACTGTCAATTTGTTCGATTGACGATCCGTCTTCGCCGACTCCACACCTTCAACAACAAATCACAAATTTCAATTGGCAATCCAAATCAATCAAACCAAATCAATCAATCCTATTCAATTCTCACCTTCTAAATGCTTCACCGCTCTTCTAATTTTCTTACTACAGCCTTCACAATGCATGTCGACTTTGTAAACAGAAACAGGCTTCGGTTCATCCTTTTTTTCGCGGCAGTCGGCAGTGGCGGCAGCCGCTTTATCTCCTTCACCTTCTGTCTGCTCATAAGAAAAACAAAATTAGATCAGAGAGAAACTCTTAATGAATATTCGAATCAGTAAAGTGTGATTCAAAGCCAAAACCATCGATTAAAGATATACAGTGTTAAAAACATTGGTAGAGTAATTTTAATTTTAATTTCAATTACACTTAATTCAGCCAAACTTTTAATTTTTCCAAATTTATCCACCTAAAAAAATAATGTTTTAATCAATTTTAATTTTTCAATTTTTTTGATTTGAAGTTTTTTTAATGAGGGAGAAAGTTAATATTTAGAGAAACAAAACTTCAAAAATGATAATTTTGAAAAATAAAAAATATGATTATTTAATTTTTAAAAATTTTCATTTTGAAATCGATATTGGTCAATTTGAAAAAATAAAAATTTTACCAACCACATATACCGATCTAAAAAAATGTGAAATCATGTAACATTTATTTGAAATTAACTCAGACAACTCACTTGATGTGGTTGAGTAACAAACTCCATCGCTATATCTATGTCGTCGGAACACTTTCGAAAAGCTAGTTTGCTCTTCGCATACATAGCTTTAATCATTAGATAATCTTGGAGGTCCTCCATCACCATGGCCGCACTTTTGAAATGTTTCCACATTTAGATTGATCTTCGTTCGGTGTTTGTCAAGCACTTCAAATGGGTGAGATCGATGGCCTAAAGATTTAATATAAAATGGTTTGTAATGACTGAAAATTCAACTAATTGAACAAAATTAACTTTGAAATAAGGGATGTTTGATTACCTACTTTTCTCTTTAGGTTTGCTTTTTTACTTTAAAAGAGAGACTTTTATGGATTGGGTTAGACATCCTTTGTTTGTCTTTTATAGCTGAAAAATCAATCTTTTCAATCGTAACAGTCAATTTCATTGAATTTTCAGTTTCAAATTTATTTACCTTATAACCGATTAAATTTAATTTCATTGAATTTTCAAAATTGATTAAATATAGTCAAATATACATCTTCCCATTTTTAAGAAAAATGCATTCCAAAATTTATTACATTATAACTGTCCAAATTTTTCAGTTTTAAAATTGTATTCCATTCTAACCTATTAAAATTCAATTAATTGTTTTATAATGGTTAAAATACATTAATAGCTTCTGAACTTATCTCAAAATGTTGATTGGCCCCCTAAACTTATAAAATATTTTGTTAACTCCCTCAACCTGCTTAAATTAACCTATTGGCCACATAGATTTGTTTAAAATGAAATATTGGTCTTCTAAACTCGCCTATAGTGATTCATTAGCCTATGAACTTGTTTAAAGTGATATTCATTTCAATTTGTTTAAATCTATAAAAATAAAGTCAAAACTTAAAAAATAAAGGTCTGATTCGTAATTCTATATCTTTAAAACAAATTAATTTTCTATTTTTTACACCTTTATGGCGTTTTTATAAGATTTAGAGACTTAATCATTACAGTTTAAGTAAGTTCATGAGCCTAATGAGACACCATGTAAGTGTCGGAGATAATAAAGGTTTTTGAACAAATTCAGAAAGCAACTGATGTATTATACCATAACTTTACAAAATGTAAGTCGTCCAGGCTATCTCGAAAAAAAATAATATAATACTCATGTTGATTAATAAACACAAAATGGGAACAAGAAAAGAAAGTAAAGAGTAGAATTTGTTCAAATTATACCTACAATGGGATTTGGTTTTAGAATTTGTGTCACATAAAGGATGCAGTTTGTAAATAAGAATCACAACTAAGAATGTGTTAATTTTTTCCTCAATACATACAATTAAATTGCATAAGGATGAGACCACATTATGAACAAATGAAAAGACAAACCTTTGGGCAATATGTTCAATATCCTCTTTCTGAACGACTTTAGGATCATCGAACCCAACCATATAGTTGTGTAAATCAACAGACACAACATCGGCAATACACTAATTCGTGGGAAAGACCATGGAACCACCTGCAGCACCTATATCAGCAACCCACCCAAAGCCAAATCAATCCATAAACTAATATCAGAAAATTGAGATGTAAGATTAAGAGCCATAGTTCAAATAGCTTCAACAATACAATTGAAAGACGATTGTAAACCTTTAAAATGGAGACGATTCACTCTTGCTCTTCTACTTCTTCAAAATGCGTTCTCCATCGGTGTCACACCCGACCCAAATCGGCTTCGGGTATGAATGAAAAATAGGTTAACGGGCATTCGTAAGAGAAAAAGGCGAATCGATTTTCTAATAGATAAAAATTTATTTAAACTACCTAAAGTTTTATTTATTATTTGGCTTGGACTCGATAATTCTATCGAGCTTCCTACGTATCCCGAACTTCTTTAATCTTTAAACCAGGAATCAAACTCACGTAGTTCTATCTATTTTAGGGAGTTCTGATAGGTAGTTCTCTTAACTTATTAACTCATTTTAACTTATTGACACGTTGATTGATTCGCTAATAACTTAATTGTATATTTCACTTTATTACTATATAATTTAATATATATAAATCACTTTATCAAAACGAATCAAATCGAATAACGTTTTATCAAAACGAATCGAATCGAACAACGTTTTATCAAAACGAATCAAATCGAATAATCTTTCATCAAACGCAATCAAATCGAACAACGTTTCATCAAACCGACGCTTTATCAAACCAAATTCGTAATCAAATAAACGTAAAATTATATTTCAAATCATCAAGCCTTTTCAAAACATAATACTAAATTTGCGTGTGTGTCCATCCTCGAATTCCACCCGTGTAGCTTATCATAACATCAATCATATCAATAATCGAGATATCTCATTCATATATCGCCTTGCCTAACGTTAGGACTACCAGCCGTGCACTCTGGCCATACCGCCCTTAGGTATGGTCTTACAATTCTTACAACTCCTACCTCGGGCAATCCTAGATGGACAAAACCATTTTATCTTTCAAAATATCACAACATAAAAATCATATTTGATTTCAATTCAAATCTCATAAATAATAATAATAACTGTAGTAGCTTCCTCAATCCAAAAATAATTCGCATCAAATAGTCGAATTCATTTTCTCGACTCAATTTTCAAATAAATACCACAAGCATAAAATTATACATCAAATTAATCATTTTATAATTAAAATCAAAAGTAAATACTTTAAAGAATCTATTTCCATAAAAAAAAATCATAAGTTTGACAATTTCATCAAATTAAACTCACTCAAATATTATAGAAATAGACTTAAATAAAATTTATACCAAATACTTTATCGGACTATTTTCATACATTTTTATTAGACTATTTTCATACATTTTTATCGGACTATTTTTATTTGCCATTATCACCGGAATAGTTCATGTAATACTGATCAGTTGGACTCGTGACACTGTACTATTTTTATGTTCCAAACTCTTATACTAATTTTATATTCGATACCGTCTCTACTTGGTAAATATCAGCATTGGTCCTTTTATTTATTAATTTTAACTTTTGCTTAAAATATTTTATTCATAAGATTTAAAATAATCGAAATATTCTTATTAGATTATTTTCGGTCACTGAGATATTAATTTTGAACCAACGTAGTTAATTTGGACCAATTATACCTTTAAACTCGTAACACGGCTAAAGGTCTTAATACGGAATTTTACTTCGATAAATCTAAAGGACAACTAGTCTAAAATTTATATTTTTATATTTTATTAGTAACCTATAGGCTTGATAAATTACTAATCACAACCCTATTAAAATTTAACGCAACTACCGAAACCAAACTTACACAAAATCATACCGATAACATTTTAAAAATAATTTGAATCTAAAATAAAGTTACCGAAATATTGTCGCCGAAATACTGTTTTTGGTCACCGAAATGCCGTTTCTAGTCACCGAGAGGTCGTTGGCATCTAAATATCACCGACATCAAAAGAATTGTAAAATTAAAATGATAACACTATTAATTGAAAATCCATTTAATAAAAACAATTTATTATAGATAAATTCATATATATATATATATATATATATATATATATATATATATATATATATATATATATAGAAAATCATATAGAAATACTAAAACATTTTCTTCTTTATTTTTTTCACGAAACTCCAAGTTGAATTGGCCCATTGAAGAATAAAAATGAATTTTTACTAAAGGGAAAATGATTGAATAACCAAAATTTTAAAAACTAATTTTTTTCTTTTTGATATGTCAAGTAGCACCTCAAATATAGACTTTTCTAAAGCTTTTTCTTTTTCATTTAAAAGAAACATTTTTTTTTTCAAACAAACCTCTCATTTCTCCTATACTTATAATAAAATAGTTACATAAGTCATATGTAATGTTTTTCTTTTATTTGAAAATGGACACATGGATTATGAATTGTTGAGATATGGACACATGGCTTTTAAATATTTAAAATGGTGACATGTATATAGGACATGTGTCTTATCACATGTTACTCATAATTTTTTTTAATTAATTTATAATTAGATTATAATTAATATTATGGTTATATTAATTGTGTGTTTTAATTGTCCACATGTTACTTACTATCACATCTTTAAATTATTTATAATAAAATAAATTCTAAATTCTAAATTCGTATATATATAATTTGGGAATTGGTAAAATATCAATTTTGATCCTTTTAATTTATAACATTTTATAAAAATTTACCCAAAACTTTTAATGTACACCTAAAAACATTAAATTAGAACACAATAGTATACTTAAATTTTATAATTAACTAACACTATCTATTTCGAAAATAAAAATTTAGACACGGATGTTACAATTCTACTCACCTTAAAGAATTTCGTCCTCGAAATTCATATCGATTTTTACTCAGGACAATTAATCGTTACAATTACTTAATTACGATTTTTTTTCCTAACCCACTATCGAGCTATATAATGTTCAGACTTCTATCCCAAAATTCACATTCTTAAATCACAATCCACCACACTAGGTCCGAAGAAAATAACCTAGGCTCTGATACCAAAATGTCACATCCGACCCAAATCGGCTTCGGGTATGAACGAAAAATAGGTTAACGGGCATTCGTAAGACAAAAAGGCAAATCGATTTTCTAATAGATAAAAATTTATTTAAACTACCTAAAGTTTTATTTATTATTTGGCTTGGACTCAATAATTCTATCGAGCTTCCTACGTATCCCGAACTTCTTTTAATCTTTAAACCAGGAATCAAAGCCACGTAGTTCTATCTATTTTAGGTAGTTCTGATAGGTAGTTCTCTTAACTTATTAACTCATTTTAACTTATTGACACGTTGATTGATTCGCTAATAACTTAATTGTATATTTCACTTTATTACTATATAATTTAATATATATAAATCACTTTATCAAAACGAATCAAATCGAATAACGTTTTATCAAAACGAATCGAATCGAACAACGTTTTATCAAAACGAATCAAATCGAATAATCTTTCATCAAACGCAATCAAATCGAACAACGTTTCATCAAACCGACGCTTTATCAAACCAAATTCGTAATCAAATAAACGTAAAATTATATTTCAAATCATCAAGCCTTTTCAAAACATAATACTAAATTTGCGTGTGTGTCCATCCTCGAATTCCACCCGTGTAGCTTATCATAACATCAATCATATCAATAATCGAGATATCTCATTCATATATCGCCTTGCCTAACGTTAGGACTACCAGCCGTGCACTCTGGCCATACCGCCCTTAGGTATGGTCTTACAATTCTTACAACTCCTACCTCGGGCAATCCTAGATGGACAAAACCATTTTATCTTTCAAAATATCACAACATAAAAATCATATTTGATTTCAATTCAAATCTCATAAATAATAATAATAACTGTAGTAGCTTCCTCAATCCAAAAATAATTCGCATCAAATAGTCGAATTCATTTTCTCGACTCAATTTTCAAATAAATACCACAAGCATAAAATTATACTTCAAATTAATCATTTTATAATTAAAATCAAAAGTAAATACTTTAAAGAATCTATTTCCATAAAAAAAAATCATAAGTTTGACAATTTCATCAAATTAAACTCACTCAAATATTATAGAAATATACTTAAATAAAATTTATACCAAATACTTTATCGGACTATTTTCATACATTTTTATTGGACTATTTTCATACATTTTTATCGGACTATTTTTATTTGCCATTATCACCGGAATAGTTCATGTAATACTGATCAGTTGGACTCGTGACACTGTACTATTTTTATGTTCCAAACTCTTATACTAATTTTATATTCGATACCGTCTCTACTTGGTAAATATCAGCATTGGTCCTTTTATTGATTAATTTTAACTTTTGATTAAAATATTTTATTCATAAGATTTAAAATAATCGAAATATTCTCATTAGATTATTTTCGGTCACTGAGATATTAATTTTGAACCGACGTAGTTAATTTGGACCAATTATACCTTTAAACTCGTAACACGGCTAAAGGTCTTAATATGGAATTTTACTTCGATAAATCTAAAGGACAACTAGTCTAAAATTTATATTTTTATATTTTATTAGTAACCTATAGGCTTGATAAATTACTAATCACAACCCTATTAAAATTTAACGCAACTACCGAAACCAAACTTACACAAAATCATACCGATAACATTTTAAAAATAATTTGAATCTAAAATACAGTTACCGAAATATTATCGCCGAAATACTGTTTTTGGTCGCCGAAATGCCGTTTCTAGTCACCGAGAGGTCGTTGGCATCTAAATATCACCCACATCAAAAGAATTGTAAAATTAAAATGATAACCCTATTAATTGAAAATCCATTTAATAAAACCAATTTATTATAGATAAATTCATATATATATATAGATATATTTAGAAAATCATATAGAAATACTAAAACATTTTCTTCTTTATTTTCTTCACGAAACTCCAAGTTGAATTGGCCCATTGAAGAATAAAAATGAATTTTTACTAAAGGGAAAATGATTGAATAACCAAAATTTTAAAAACTAATTTTTTTCTTTTTGATATGTCAAGTAGCACCTCAAATATAGACTTTTCTAAAGCTTTTTCTTTTTCATTTAAAAGAAACATTTTTTTTTCAAACAAACCTCTCATTTCTCCTATACTTATAATAAAATAGTTACATAAGTCATATGTAATGTTTTTCTTTTATTTGAAAATGGACACATGGATTATGAATTGTTGAGATATGGACACATGGCTTTTAAATATTTAAAATGGTGACATGTATATAGGACATGTGTCTTATCACATGTTACTCATAATTTTTTTTAATTAATTTATAATTAGATTATAATTAATATTATGGTTATATTAATTGTGTGTTTTAATTGTCCACATGTTACTTACTATCACATCTTTAAATTATTTATAATAAAATAAATTCTAAATTCTAAATTCGTATATATATAATTTGGGAATTGGTAAAATATCAATTTTGATACTTTTAATTTATAACATTTTATAAAAATTTACCCAAAACTTTTAATGTACACCTAAAAACATTAAATTAGAACACAATAGTATACTTAAATTTTATAATTAACTAACACTATCTATTTCGAAAATAAAAATTTAGACACGGATGTTACAATCGGTCCTAATCCCGCTCTTCTTTAGCCCTATATTACATCTCATCCCTCTTCCCAATCCGAGTAGCTCCATCTTTTCACCTTGGTTCGAAACATTTGGATCGATCGTCGATGAACTCATTCCACATAGAGATGGAAAGTCAGAGTTGAGGGTGCGTACAAAGGAGAGCCAGGAGAATATTAGGGCTGTAAAATGAAATTATTAGGGGGAAAGTATTTTTGTTTTCGGGAAAGATCCCGCTTTTTTTCCAATTAATAATATATAGTAGCATAAAACTGTAATTTTTTTTGTACGCACAAAATTTTAATTTTGATCATTAGTAAGGAATGTGACATTTATTAAAACTACTAAAATCATACTCTTAATTAGAGTATTTTACTATCTTTATTAAAAGTTTTTTTTAATGATTGTTATTTTTGTAGTGATATATGTTGATACTTTCTTTAATTTTTTTTAATCATATATGTTGATACTTAAAATTTAGGAAGACTAATTTTACAATAAATCTTCAAAGTTTATGTTTTTTTTTTAAAATTCAAATTTTATGTTTGCTTGTTATTTAATTAAGTCAACATTATTGAATCATATTTAAAAATAATTTTTTTTGAACCATAAAAGTAATTTTTAGTGTCTAGTTAAAAAAAAAAGTACAACTTGTAAATTACTAGATTATAAAAGGCATAAATGAATAAAATGACGTTGAATTTCTTAAGATGAGATAAAATAAAAGTGTTTTTAAATTCTATACACCCGATCTTCCACATCCTTATATGCCAAGTGCATAGCAAGTGCGCTGCTTGTGGAAAAACTTCTTTGATCGGCTGTAATAACCCAAGCTCCCTATCACTAAACAATAACGGTCGGGTTAAGATCAAACCCAATCAAAATCCTCAGCCTTTGCAAAATCCGATCATAGCTCCCTTCAGTCTCGTCTTTAATTATAGCATACGCTATCTTGAAGTTGTTATTGCATGGCGTCATCCCCACAATCTCAACAAACGGCATTTTGTACTTGTTTGTTTTGTACATTGAATCAATGCCGATGTACCAGTGGTAAGTCCTGAACATATCAACTGAATCTGGATGTGCCATAAACACATGCGTTATCACACCGGAATCAGTCTGTGTGTAATTGACATATTTGTTCCCCACAGCAATATGGTAGAATTGACTAGCCAAGTCTCTACCTTCAAACCCGTCCTTCCTCATTTTGTCCCTGTAATTATATATGTGTTTAATTATTGGGTTGTCTTCTGGATGTTTTTCTTTAACTGCTGCTAAAATAGCACAGGGCTTTGCTTGAGCTGAAGTCATATCACGCACAATTTGTTTAGATGCGATACTGAGTCCGCTCATCTGCCGACTTCCCTCTGGATACACACGCATTGTATGGTTATGCATTCCAGTTAACCCGGCCTTAGTCTATATCCCCCATCCAGAAAGGTCTGCATGTTGATAGGCTTTAATCTAAAATTTACAGCGACACGCTTTAGTTTTACTTTTTCTTATTACAGGATCTTCATCAATTCTCACAACACCTCTATAGCGTTCACTCAGTGAACATCTCAACAGCCTCTGTTTTCTCCCATGTTTGTGCGAAGATATTACAATCTCAAACCCATTCTGAATAGCTATCTTTTTTGCCCAATCAATAGCATCCTGACACGAAGGGAAAACGGTATCCGTTATGAAACGCGAACTATAATCAATGTTATCGGGTTTCCAATCTTCTAACGGTACCTGAATATACAAAAAATGCATAATAGATTATCATAATTTACATTAAAATTAAAAAAAATAGTTCGGGGCAATTTCTGCCCTTTTTTGCCTGAACGGGTAGCTTGCCCGTTTCACCATTGGTGAGAACGGGCAAAGCGTACTGTCGTTCCGTTGGTAGAACGGGTGGCTCGTACCACCCGTTCCATCGGTGGAACGGGCGACATGTACCACCCGTTCCATCGGTGGAACGGGTGGCGCATGCTTCCCGTCCCTAGGTCGAACAGGTAGTTCATCCGTTCGGCCGACGGAACGGGAGTACGCGCTACCCGTTCAGGCAAAAATCAATAAAAAAAATTAAAAATTAAACAGACACGTATTTAAGAATCGTAATATTACCTCGTGTTCGAAATCATTATCTTCGGGAATGCTTGGGTCCATTTTTGTAAAATCCGGGATTTGTGCTCGGGAGAGAAAGGGAGAGAGAGCTTTTAAGCTTTTGGATGAAATAAAATGAGAAGGGCAATATGGTCAAGAGGAAGCGGTGGACCGGAATTTGGGTGCGATGAATTGCAATACCCTTTTTTTTACCTGAATTTCATTGTGTTTTGAATTAAAACTTTTAAAAAAATTAAAATTTAGATCCAAAAACTTTTTAAAATATATTTAAATCTAATTAAAAATCATTGGCGGTGGTTGTATGAACTTCAATTCAATTAGGTTTTGAACTAAAACTTTTACAAAAATTAAAATTCAGATCCAAAAACTTCAAATCATTTATGGGAGCTAACGAAACACATTATAAATTTAGGGAGCCAATCAATCTTTTAAGACACGTTCAGAAGCTCTTAATATATTAAACCTGAAGTTGTTTTCTAACAATTATAAAATAATTAATTGATTTATATATGAAAATTTAACTCAATTAAATTAAATTTTAATAGGTTAGAATGCAATAAAATTTTAAAACTCAAAAATTTGGACAGTTTATAATCCAATAAATTTTGGAAGGCATTTTTTCTTAAAAAATTTAAGAGGTATATTTGACAAAATACCACGTAAGATTAAATTTAATCAGTTACAATGCAATAAAATTTGACTTGAAAATTCAATGAAATAAAATTTAATCGGTTATAATGCAAATAAATTTGAAACTGAAAATTCAATGAAATTAAACTGTTATGGTTGGAAAATATTTTTTTTTCAAAAAGCATGGATACATTGCTTTTGTAGAAAACTACTTTTCAGCTATAAAAGGAAAACAATATCTAACCAAACACATAAAACTTTCTCTTTTAAAGTGAAAAGGCAAACAGAAAAGGAAAAGTAGGTTATCAAATATTCCTTATATTTCAAAGTTAATTTTGTTATATTGGTTGAATTTTCAATCATTATAGACTATTTTATATTAAATCTTTAGGCCAGCTGTCTCACCCATTTGAAGGGTCTAACAATCAACGAACGAGAATTATTCTAGATGTGGACACATTTCAAAGGTGTCTCCATGGTAATGGAGGACCTCCAAGATTCCCTCACGGTTTGACAAACTATTTTATATAAATAATGAGTTTCATTATCTTTATTTTATTTTATATGTGCATTATGTTATTATTTAATTAGTAATTAAATATATATATATATATATATATATATATATATATATATATGAATAAATAAATAAAAATGTTTAAAAACTTCTTAATTTTTTTTCATCATATTAAAGCTATGTAGGTTTTTGAAAGTTTGAACGTACTTCCGGACTATGCAACATAGCAATGGCGTTTGAAACTCAACCAAAACTCACTTGCTTTGGTTGAGTTTCAAACTTCATCGCTATATTGCATAGTCCGGAAGTACGTTGTGACTTTCGAAAACCTAGCTTTCACTTTGTATACATAGCTTTAATTTGATGATAGTAATATTTTGGCTTTAATCAAATTGAAAAAACATAGTACAACTAAGGGTGAATTACATAAACATCACAAATGATCGTAATATGTTGGCTTTAATCAAATTGATAACTTTTATTTGTATTATATCAAATATGTTCATTTTTATTTTAGAAATGTCATACACTAAAAGGTAACCACCATCTTTTAACCTTTTTCAAAATAAATAGTTATTGATAACTTCCCTATTAATAACATTCAAAATAAGATTTGACATAACCATAAATTTTTCATGGCATGTGATTTTCCGTGTAATTTTCTCGTGTCAAATACATGAATATCATAATTAAGTACAAAATTACAACTAAGTCCTATCAACAAACTTAATTCTTAATATGTCATTATTATCTATATATTATGATTTTACACCATAATTTAAAAATTCTAGACTCCAATTCATAAATCATAAACCCTAGAAAATATATTTTAGACTTCTAATTTATAAATTCTAATCTTTAAAATATATTAAAAGTAATTATTTGACTAGTTTGATATAATCTAAAATTATGACTTCACATAGTTGTAAATAGTTTTTAAAAGATGAATTTGTGTGTAATTTTCCCAACTAATTACAATTGTTTATTTTGTTGGGTCCTGACTTGGTTGAGGGTTGGTTTGTATTATTTGGGCCTAATGTAGTTGGACTGTTTAGCATATTCTTCAAGGAAAAATAAGAGAAAAGAAATTATTTTATTAAAAGTTTAAAATAAAAAGTATAAAAATATCTTTATCATTACAAACTAAGAGCATTCATTCATGACTTCATAAATGTTAGTGTAATTTTAGTAGATTTTTTTTAATAGAAATTGGGACGAGATAGAGCTTGGGCGGGGCGAGCGTCCGTGACCCAAGAACTGAAAAATCCGAATATATTAAAAAAAGGAAAAGTTTGAGTTAAACAAGAAGAGGGGAAGGAGGACAAACAAAAAGAAAAAATATAAAAGAGAGAGTTAGGAGAATCTTAGATGACTAATATTACAAATGCCATCATCAATCATCAAGTGATAAAAAGTAGGAGCAGAAAGCCACCAATTAATAGCCGAAGAGAAAACCCCAAACTTTGCAAGAACGTCTGCAACTCTGTTTCCTTCCCTGAAAATGTGAGTAGAGAAAATGGTCATCCTTGAGCAAATTTGAGACAATGCAACCAATTTTGACGAATATGTCACGTTCGTGTCCAAATTTCTAGAATTTATATCCAGATATTAATATATATTATAATTATGGGGTATGTGATTTTTATTTGGTTTTATAGGAAAAATTTGGAGTTAATTCGATGGGTTTATGTGTAAATTAAAAGTTTAGTGTAATTTTTAAAAGATTGTAGAAAGATTGAGGATCAAACTCAATGTTTGTCAAATTTGGGATATAAATCCCAAATTCTCCAGATCATCGAGCATCTTCTCTTTCTTTCTTTTCTGTGTCTTTTTCTTTTATCAGTTCTTCGTCGTTCTTCGACCGTTTCTCCACCGTTTCTTTGATTTACGGAGATTTGACCGTCCAAATCACTTGAAACTTAAACTATAGCATCCTTAGGCATAGATCTAAATTCTAACCGAAGAGTTTTTGAGTTTCGGAAGCGTTTGGAGGGAAAACTTCTTAGACTGATTTAGCGGAGAATTGAACGGGTGTATTTTCTTCAATTCATAGCTAAGATAAGTAACTATCAACTATATTTTGAGTTTTATGTATATAGATATATATATAATCAAAGAATTTCCAGAAATTGATATTTTAGGGTTATGCCGGAATTTTGTAAAATTGAGGTTTTTCACAATCTTGCTTTTTATTGTGAAATTATAGTTCAAATGAACTATTGACTATGTTTAAATGTGAATTACAGATTTTACTCGTTGGTTGATTAATTTTGGAAATTTTATTTGATTAAGGATTGATATTTTGGAGAATTGAACACTTGTGAACTTGATTATGAACAAGTGAAGTATATACATATATACATATATGTTTTTGGTTTCAATCTATATATATATATATATATATATATATATATATGGAATTAAATGTTTGGTATCCATTGAGAGTAGTCCGGTATGGTGGATTTAATTTTAAAGACCATATTTAGTGAGAAATATGGCCTGTGTACACAGTCTGAAGAGCTATTGGGTATGGCAGAGAAGTGTTGGGTAAGACCATATGGGATAGGCAATGTTAAGAGACGTCTCGTATATGTTGTGAATTGTGATTTGAATTATAAGCGGATGAACTCAAGAATGGATACAAGATTATATATTTTGGGTTTTTGGTTTAATACCTTGATTCTATTATGAACTTTAGTTTTGAGTATATTTTACAAGGTTTTGATTAAATCCTTTATAAATGTATATATATGTAGTTATGTTAAGTAAAATTGATTTTTTATAGCTGATAGTTTCTTATTGAGATTTTTGTCTCATGTTTTCCAAATGTTTTTAATGTTTTGTTTTAGGCGAAGAAGTGCAAGGTACCGAGAGGGGTACTCGATCCTAGGGCGAGGTTCGGTTACAGCTACGAGGTGCAAGTCGTCTCTAGGGTATTGCATCCATTTTGTTCATGTACATATATGTGGATAGTATAAGGACACTTGTATAACTTGTTTTTGGTAGTGTCCTTTTGTTTGATATGTATTGTCTACATATATATATATATATAATTAGCTGAAGTTGAGAATTTGTGGAGTAGTGTGATATGGGTTATGAGTAAGTCATAACTTGTCTATATAGGTGATGCTAGAAAATCAGATTCGTACCTGAACCTTGTGATGCATTTTTCGACCAGATATAGGCCGAATCTGTCATGGAGTCCTAAATGAAAGTTCTTTATTTTTATCTTACGTTTCCAGGGGTTTTTGAATCGTCTTAATCGGACTCCGTATGAAAAAGTTATGCTGGAAATGACATATGTTGGTCATTTTAGCTTTAAACCAAAATTTGGTTTTTGCTTTGATTTTTCTTCTTATTTGAGAGATACTGCTACTGGTTTATATAATAAGTCAGTGGTAATGTCTCACCGTCTTATCTGATCTTATTTTAGGTCGGGTTTGACATTTTGGTATCAGAGAAATAGGTTTAATCTATATCCATAAGTGGATATATAGGTAATATAATGTGATTCTTTGTATTTCTTGTGTTGCACACATGACATTCATGCATATCATATATCTACATATAATTATAATTGTGTCTTTATCATATAGATGCATCCGAGACGACCGCGTGGCCGACCGCCTCTAAATAGAGGTAGAGGTAGAGGTAGAGATGAGGAAAAAAGAGAGTTTGGATGGGGTCTTGAGGGCATAGGGGATAGTGAAGCCTCTGATGCAAGAGTTCCACCCATTAACCAACCTCAAAGACAACAACAACCATTGCCTCCACGTCGACCTGTTAATCTTCCAGCTGAACAACCTGCACCATATGTGGCTCCACAAGCTGCAATGCCACAAGTAGTACAACTTGAACCCCGAGCTTTAGTTGAAGCTTTTGTTACCATGATGGAAACATGGGAAGCACATAGAAGGCCCAGTGAGCTGATTGAGGATGCTAAAAATTGTGGGGCATTTGATTTCAAAGGTACAATTGACTCTGAGGAAGCTGACAATTGGTTAAAGGCTACAGAAAAAGCCTTTAGTACTATGCAGTTACGTGATGAGGATAAAGTTAGGGTTGTGTTTGGTTTATTACATGGACCAGCAGATGCATGGTTAACTCGAGTCAGGGGTTTGTATCTTGAAGGTTTGAATTGGGGAGTTTTCAAACGTGAGTTCATGAGAGAATATCTGACTGAAACATTCCAGAAGGCATAGAGAAATGAGTTCTTTAATTTGAAACAGGGGACTATGGCTGTTTAAGAGTATGTGGACAAGTTTGATGATTTATATCGTTATGCTAGTCAGTGGATTCCTACTGAGGAAGTCAAATGTGAGAGATTTAAGGATGGATTGAGTGCATTTTATCAGAATGAGCTGAGTTTATACGAGGGTGCACATTATCGTGGCTGGGTAGAGAAAGCATTACAGAAAGAAAAGTTAAAGGGGAAGTTAGAATCTGAGACTAGTCAGAAGCATTCAGAGGAGTTTGGGAGATCAAAGTTTGCTAGAGGAGGACCATCTCAGTTTCGGGGTAGTCAGATACAAAGTCAGGCTTCAAGAGGAGCATTTGTGAATCGTAGTAGTTTTCGAGCACCTGATACTTTTAGCCAAGCTTCACACTGTCCTTCAATTGCTAGTAGTGGTAACGTTTTAAAGTGTAGTCAGTGTGGGCAATTTCATTTAGGTGAATGTAGAAAGAGAGCATTATAGTGTTTTCAGTGTGGCGGAAGTGGTCACTTAAGGAGGGATTGTCCTTCAGCGAGGACAACTGAACCTCAGAGAAGAATTATTTGTTATGAGTGTGGTGATATGGGTATTTTACCCCTATCTTTTAGCGTGATTTACGGGTTGATTTTGGATAAAATAAATAAGTTTAATTACAAAAATAAAGTGTTTTGATAGAATAAAGAAATAAAAATAAATCTCGTACTTTCAGTTAATTTTCCGTGCTTTTGATTAGTTTAGGAAATAAAAACGTCAAGCTAACTCGGCTCGCAAAGATTTGTATTTTAGGTACGAGTTAGGAGCAAAAATCTACTCAAATACGCGGGACGTATCATCCTTTACGCGCCATGTGGAATTGACTCAGCATACGCGGGGCGTATGCCACCCTACGCGGGGCGTATGACACATGTCGAAAATGATTGGCCTAATCCTGAAAGTTAGACTGCACTGTCTCCCTGAGTCAACTCTTCGTATGCGGGGTGTATAACCATACACGCGAGGCGTACCAGGCAATTCCTCAATGATAATAACTCAGAGACTCTTTTACGCGGGGCGTACTTCAGCTACGCACGGCGTAAAAGCTCCAATTCAAGCAATAAAACTCCAGAGACTCAAACACGCGGGGCGTACCTTAGCTACGCAGGGCGTGCTTGAGACAACAAGACATGGAATTGGTCCACATGCAGGAGATTTCTGACAGAATGGGCACTTACGCGGGGCGTAGACCACCTCACGCGGGGCGTATCATGGGATTTCTGCACCAAATAATGTTGCTCTATACTTGTACTTTGTGAAGTTACAACATTGACCTTGCTTGATGTCTATAAATAGGAAGCTCTTGAACTTCATTTGAGACAACCAAGAAATAATTACACACTAGAGAGCAAACTATACTTGTTTTGATTATTGTTGTAGTGTAGATTCAGTTTTTGTAGCTAAACTCTCCACCTCGAGAGATTGTTCGGTTGTTTCGGCATTCCATCGAAGTTCCATTCCACCATTCGTCACCAAGCTCGAGAGTTCCACCTCCATGACCTAGGAGACGGCTTTGAGTCCGGTTAGCTAGTTTCAAGGGCGGATTCTCCCCTTTTACGTGCTAATTAGCTTGTACTCTTCCTATGTACTAGGCTTGGTTGTATTCCATTTATATACATTTCATATTTATAATTTCATGATTTATAATCTCTATTTCCCTTTACGTGTTAGTGTTTGCTGCTTGTTTTGATATTGATAATTGATTATTGTGTAGGAGAACGCGATTTCTGACGCCATTCGGGCTATCTTTAGGGAGTTATATAGGTGTTGCCCTACCGGAAGTGACAAACCGAAAACCGTAGGAATTGACAAACCATGGAACTTACGGGCCCTAGTTTCTAATTTCCCCGCATTAGACACGCCTTGACTAGGAATCACATAGTCTAAGTGCTTCACGGGTCGGTCCTACTACACTTAGTCATCTTTGCAAGAGTAAATTATTATCCGTATACATTTAGAGTCGTTATTTATCGTGGTTATAACTTATCATAATTCATCCCACTTCATAGGGTTTTAGCTACATAAATCTGTGTCGCCAATAGTTAGGAATAGTGTGTAGTTGTGTCTTACTTTACCCCAAAGTAATCATCGCTTAAATAACATACGAAACCGAGTCGTCTAATACTTGTAATTATAAATCCCGTGGATTCGATACCAGGTCTTAACCGGATTATTACTTGATACGACGGGGTACACTTGCCCCTAAGTAGTCGTAGCGTCTAGTAGAGTTAAGAGTAATTTACAAAGATCACATCCATAGATATAGAGTCCGCACTCATAAGATATACATTTCATCGTGAAAAAACTCTACCACTAGGCGCCGCGCTATCAAGTTTTTGGCGCCGTTGCCGGGGATTTATAATCTCCTACAATATTAGACAAAAACGTTTCATTGTTAGTTTAAGCATTCTTTTTGTATAAAGTGTTTATATATACCTTGACTAACATTATTCTTTCTTGTTGATAACCTTTTATACTCCTTTTTACTTTATGCACACCCGATCGAAAAGTGATTCTCTTATTCCTATTGATCTCAAAATTGAACGTACTCTTTGTAGGATTCGAAAAGAGAGAATGGAAAATCTCAACAATGAAGCTAACCAGCCCGAGTTCAACCAAAGGGTGCCGGAACAGCCCGTGAATAACGACCGTAATGGTGAAGGCAACGACACGCGTTCGATGTTGGAGATTCTTGCTCCACATTGCCCTCAAATCTGCCACGGAATCGTTGCCCCCACCATTCCGACCGACACATTTGAAATAAAGACTAGCATGATCCAATTAATTCAACAACTCGGTCAATTCGGAGGGGAACCCCACGAAAACCCTAACGAACACCTTGATAAATTTCTTATGTGTGCCGAAACTTCACGGCAAAACAATGTTCCGGTTGAGGCCGTCCAACTAAAACTGTTCCCTTTTTCTTTGACAGGGCAGGCACTGGAATGGTTGCACTCGTAGAGGCGGGATCGATCACATCATGGAAGGAACTCGAGAAGGAGTTCCTATCTTACTACTTACCGCCCTCTAAAACGGTTAAGTTGAGAAAAGATATCACTTCCTTTCGGCAACTTGGATACGAGGCCCTCCACTCAGCTTGGGCTAGGTTGCGAAAGTTGCTCCGAAGCTGTCCCCATCACGATATCCCTAAGCATGATCTAGTAAGCACTTTTTATCATGGTTTAACACCTACTAATCGTGCAACCGTTGATTCTGCCGCGGGTGGGGATTTGTTTCGCAAACCGGCAAGCGAGGCATATGAGCTCATTCACGAATTAGCTAGGAAAAGCGTCCAATGGCAAGAAGATCGGCTTGCCGGACCCTCGCAGCATCAAACGTTTGCCGTAGAGGACAAGGCTTCCACAATCTTCATAATCGAAATGAATAAGAAGCTAGACGCTTTAATGGCGCAAATGAGCCTCCAAAATTCAGCACAAGTCCTAGTGTGCTCTCACTGTGGTGGTGACCACCGAGGTAAGGATTGTCAAGCCGGAAGCCCTTTTGCCGGTGACGCCGAAAGCGTAAGTTATATAGGGGGACAACAAAGGTATAATTCTCATTATAACTCCTATCCTAACACGCATGCTTATCACCACCATAACAATAATAATAACAGAAGGAGGCCTCAACACATTCCATCTTATGATAACAAGCGGGATGAGTTGAAGCCCCCATCCGAACTCCATGATAAATTTGTGGAACAAGGGTTGGGCCAATTCCCTCATGCACATGACGCAATGGTAATTGATCTCCTTAAAGAAATATCTTCCCGTCTTGCTAACAATGAAGCATTTTACAGGGACTTGGGACAGTAAGTGGCCCAATTATGTCGCCAACGACAAGGGGGACAACATGGGTCTCCCCCGATTAACACCGAACAAAACCTGAGACCAAAAGATTGGGAGACCGCACAAGCAATAACTCTCCGTAGTGGTAAGGGTTTGGAACCACCAGTTCCAAAAGCGACTCCACCCGCTCCACAGGTAAGTGATGAACCGGAAGTGGTAAGCAACCCCGGTTCGGATCCAAAACCCGCGACTTCCTTGGATAAAAATAAAAATGTGTGTGATCCAATTGGAGCTTACGTACCGAAGCTCCCTTTTTCCACAACGACTTAAAAAGGAAAAATTGGACAACCAATACGGCAAGTTTTTGGAAATTTTTAAGAAACTTCACATTAACATTCCACTTGCGGAAGCATTGGAGCAAATGCCCACATATGCGAAGTTTCTTAAAGAAATCCTCGCCAAAAAGAGGAAGTTGGATTATAATGAGACGGTAGCTCTCACGGAGGAATGCTCCGCGATTATAACAAACAAACTCCCACCTAAACTCAAGGATTTAGGTAGTTTTTCTATCCCTTGCACGATTGGTAATGTTGAGTTTAGGAGAGCTTTATGTGATTTGGGTGCTAGCATCAATCTAATTCCTTTATCTGTATTCAGGAAGCTCGGCTTGGGAGAACCTAAGCCTACCAATATGACGCTCCAGCTGGCTGATAGATCCATTGCCCGGCCAAAAGGAATTGTGGAGGATGTCTTAGTGAAAGTGGACAAGTTCATTTTCCCCGCCGATTTTGTAGTGCTCGATATGGCGGAAGAAGATTCGGTACCAATCCTCCTAGGACGACCATTCCTTGCAACAAGTAGGACTCTCATTGACGTCCACGAAGGTAAGCTCATCCTACGGTTGCAAGACGAAGAGGTAGAATTTAACGTGTATAACTCCATGAAATTTCCATCTAATACCATGGCGGATTGCAATTTTTTAAACTCCGTGGACTCTATTGATCTTTTTGTTGAAGAATTTTGTGATAGGTCTTCTGCGGGAACCTCTTCGGAAATAGATGGTATTGAGCATTTGGATGAGGAGCCATTGAACAAGCCGTTTGAATACTCCTCCGAAATAGAACAATGTCTGTTGGCAAGGAGCCGGTTTGAGGGTTTAGACCGGGATAGCAAAGCAAAGCCGAAGACCTCTCTTGAGGAACCTCCAACTTTGGAACTTAAACCCTTGCCTCCTAATTTAAAATACGTATTTTTGCAACCTCCTAATTTCTTACCGGTTGTTATTTCTTCGCTTTTGACAGCGAAAATGGAGGAAGCATTAATTGCGGTGTTACAAAAACACAAAGGCGAATTTGGGTGGACCATTCACGACATAAAAGGGATCAGCCCCACCATTTGCATACACCGCATCTTTATGGAGGATAAAGTCAAGCCCTCCGTGCAGCCGTAACGACGGCTTAACCCCAATATGAAAGAGGTAGTGAAGGCCGAGGTAATCAAACTCCTCGACGCAGGTATAATCTTTCCTATCTCTGATAGTCCATGGGTTAGCCCGGTCCAATGTGTTCCCAAAAAGGGGGGCACAACGGTGACGAAAAATGATCAAGGGGAATTAATCCCCACACAGAAAGTAACCGGGTGGCGAGTATATGCATTGATTATAGAAAACTTAACGAAGCCACCCGAAAAGATCATTTTCCTTTGCCGTTCATCGACCAAATGTTGGAAAGAATGGCGGGTCATAAATTCTTTTGCACCCTCGATGGCTTACCCGGTTATATGCAAATTCCCGTCGATCCTTCGGATCAAGAAAAGACGACATTCACTTGTTCGTATGGGACATTTGCATATAGGCGGATGCCATTTGGGCTTTGTAACGCCCCCACCACCTTTCAAAGGTGCATGACGGCTATATTCTCCGAAATGATTGAGGATTTCATGGAAGTCTTCATGGACGATTTTTCTGTTTTTGGGTCGTCCTTTGAGATTTGTTTAAGTAATCTTGATAAAGTCCTCCAACGTTGCGAAGACACTAACCTTGCGCTCAGTTGGGAAAAATGTCAATTTATGGTTCAAGATTGCATTGTCTTGGGACACAAGGTGTCCGGGGAGGGGATCGAGGTCGATCCGGCCAAGATCGAGGTAATTGAAAAACTACCTCCACCAATCAATGTTAAGGGAATTCGGAGTTTTTGGGTCATGCGGGGTTCTATAGACGATTCATCAAGGATTTCTCTAAAATAGCAACCCCCTTGACCCAACTCCTTGCAAAGGATGCGGAATTTAGTTTTTCCCCCGAATGTTTACTTGCATTTAATACGCTAAAGGAGAAACTAGTTAATGCACCTATCATGGTGAAACCCGATTGGAACCTCCCCTTTGAACTCATGTGTGATGCGAGTGATTTGGCTGTAGGTGCTTGTTTAACCCAACGGGTGGATAAACTCTTTCGCCCTATCTATTATGCGAGCAAAACGCTCAATGAGGCCCAACAAAACTATTCCATCACGGAAAAAGAGATGCTTGCCGTTGTTTTTGCTTTCGATAAATTTAGGTCATATCTTGTGGTATCCAAAATTATCGTATACACTGACCACGCAGCTCTCAAGTACTTGATGACTAAGCAGGACGCCAAACCACGCTTGATACGGTGGATCCTACTCCTACAAGAATTCGACATCGAGATCAAAGATAAAAAAGGAGTGGAGAATGTTGTTGGTCCCTTGTAAGGTTGCAAGTATAGTTCCAAAGGGGGGTTAGGAACTATTTAAACTTTTTTCGCAATTAGGGCAGACTTCTTTTTCTAAAGAAAAAGGTTTGAACAGCGGCGCTGAGTAAACAACAAGATACTGGCTTAGTCAACAGGTGACTAGGTCAGTTTCTTAGCTTGAGTCAGGAGATAGCACTTAGAGTCTATTCCTGAACTTAGACGTTCAACGCGCACAACTCAACTTGACCTCTTTACTTGGTCAGTTTTTGGTTATTTTAAGCAAGCAATATAAATAAGGAGTTAAAGGTAAGAAATATTTCACTCAGCAGATTTATCCAGGTTCGGCTTCTTCTAAGCCTATGTCCTGTCCCCGGAACACGTTCCGAGATTTCAAATCCTCTACTGAGCTCTTTAAAGGTAGAGCCTCAAACCTTTTACAATATCAGCAACTGAGTATGACAAGAGTACCTTCCTCTATACTTCTACTCAATCCTAATCTCTCGCTGAGTACTAAAACCGAGTACTCAGCCTCTCCTTTCTATCTCTAGAAATGATAAGTGTTTTGTCCTATACAAAGATTTGCTAAGACACTTTAGACGATTGAAACAATCACTCTAGACTTTTACACAAATATAAGAAATGTAGTGTAAGAATTTGCTTTGCTTCTTTGCTTGCAGAACTTGTAGAAATTTGGTCAGTGTAACTGCTTGATCAATTTCTGTGTAGAATGAAGCTTGTGATGGCACTATTTATAAAGACGTCTGGGCATCGTTCATTTCGAATTTCGAAATAACCGTTGGAGGGAAACGGCTATATGTCGTTGTCATCCTGACTTGCTCAGAGCTCTCGGCCAATCAGAATGGTGTATCTTCTGTCCTCGGTCAGCTCAGCAGATGGTCTCTCCTTTTATGGTAAGGTCAACTGGACAGCATACTGTGTCGTCTGAACTTTGCCAAAAGAGGAAAAACTTTGTCTGGAAGTTTTCCTTTGCCAGCTGCTGTCTTGTACGTTTGTCGAGACCACTCAGCAGCTTCATCTTGAAGTTGTTCCCGAAGGTCTTCTAGATCCTTCTCATGCTGAGTTGCGTTCTGTTTAGAACGGCAACGTTTTGACAAACACGGGCCGAGTGTACTGAGTTGTTTGACTTGGGCCTTGGCTTCCGTAATGGGCTTGGGCCATTTAATCCTTATATCTTATAACAGTTTTAACTCAACATTAAACAAACACATTAGTAGCATAAATCAAAGCATTTAAACTTAGTGTGTTTAGAATATGTATTTTAAGTTATACTTAAACAATTTTGTCAAATCAAAATTATGTGGAAAAGTGTTTCAACAAAAGTCCCCCATTTTGATGTTGGCAAAACTATTCAGCAAGGAACTCAGTATGAGCTCCCCCATGATAGTTGACCTAGTATAATTTAGCGAACTCCCCCGTAAGGGTTGAGCTACTGACTTAGTTTTACTTAAAACATTTAAAGGTTTAAATGAGTAAGTCTAAGGTCAGTTTTCAGATATAGGTCAGCTATTTCAACATATTCTATTTACTCAGTATAAAGCGGAAGGTTTAGTCATATAGAGTGCGCTGAGTAATTTATTGTTCAATGAGTTCTTATCAGAATGTTTTATAAACACATAGGTTAATGTCAAACATGTTATCAGCATTTGATTTAGTAAAATAATTTTACAAGTGTTAAACATGGCTGATTTAATTGAAGATACTTAATAACTCAGTATTTAGCAACATATATCATAACTCGGGATTTGAATAAGAAATGCAGATATGATATATATATGATAGAAGTCAGTAATTACATATTAACATATATATATATATAGATACGACAATAAAAAGATTACAACTGTTTTGGCCTATGCTGAGCTAGCCTATCTATTTCTTTTTCTTGCCTTATGACTGACTTCGCTCGTACTGACGTCGCTCATGCTGAGCTCTAGCTGCTTGCGCTTTCTCCCCCGTTTTGTCAACTTCGGGGAGCTTGAATGCATCGGTTAGGATAGCGCGAGTCAGTTCCTGAGAAAGCTCCTTTAGCTTCTCAGCGCTTTCATTTACTCCATCAAAAATGGCAACTCCATCTGCTGAGACCTCTGCGGGTATGCGGAGATCAGCAGCACTGAGCATATTGACACTGAAAGCTTGAGCTTTGGCTTGCCAGATAAGAGCTTCAGAAAGGCCAGCAAAGATTTGGTGGAATGTCTTCAAGAGAGCTGAGTCATAATGATGACGTTGGATATTGTTATGACGGATGTGGTTGAAAGATTGTTGTGCGAGAGACAGCAACTCATTTTGCTTCAACGTGTCAGTATCCATCTCTTGCTTATTTAGATTAAGCAGCCTTATAGCCTCACCGATTTGCTCTACTGAGCACTGACTGTATGACACCATTTGCTCGTTGGTCTTCAGTTGCTCAGTGTGAAGCTGAGCAAAGAGCATTTTGAGTTCAGAGGAAGTGGCGTAGTCAGTGTTCACAGCGGACAACTTCTGGACTTGGTGATGGAGAGAGTTCAGATGTTGAACTGTTGTCAGCTGTATCTCTGCCAGCTTGGCAATGGAATCCTGCTTAGCTTGCTGGGCTTGAAAGGATAAGACGACATTCAGCAGATCCTTAAGTCCCTTAACTTCGTTTAGAAGCTGAGTGACCTGGGATAGCTGGGTAGTCTCAAGAATTGAAGAGCCAGCAGCAGTAGGAGTGGAATGTTGAAGATCCCGGATTAATGTTTGCACTGAGTCGATGATCTTTTTGCCGGACTCAGTGGCATTCCGATGGACATCAGTATGACCTGAAGGAAGTGGAGTGAAAGGAGTACCCTGGTCAGTGACTGGAAGAGTATGCTCAATCTGCACTTGAGTTGGAGGAAATGTTGATTGATCAGCAGAGAGTTTAGTTGTGGAAGTTATAACCCGAACACTATCTGTGCTGACGGCAGAAGGATGGGGAGTCAGCACCATGCTTGAGGAAACAGCATGAATAGTAGACGGCTCAACCTGACTGGTTGATGTTGCTGAGGCATTGGGGTCGGCATGTTCCTGTTGAGAAGAAACAGAGGCTTGTTTTTCTAATTGCGCCGATGTAGTGGAAGTGGATTGGCGATTGAAAACCTTAAGTTGGACGGTAGAAGGGTCCTTAGATGTTTTAGAGAGGACAATGTCAGGAAGAGTTGGAAGTTGCACAGGAAGTTCAATGACTGGCTTTTCACTGGCCTTGACCAACTTTCGCCTTCTACGAGGTGGAGTGTCAGTAGGAGCAGGTTCTTCTAAGTGAGTAGGAGAGGATTCCTGTTGCTCAGTATGAGTCTGGTCAGCTTGCTCTTCAACTTGATCAACAGTGTGTTGGTCAAGTACTTGCTCAACTCCCGCAGCCAACTCAGTGTCGACATACACATCTCCACCAGCTAACCCAGTGTTAGCATCCTCAGCTTCATGTTTGCTGGCAGTTTCCTCAGAATCCTCAGCGTCATCCTGACCGCTGGCTTCTTCTTCTTCTTCTTCCTCAGTACTATCTCCATCAAGTTCTTCCTCAACTTGAGAGATGAAGTGATCATCTAGTTGGACCTCAGGCTCCTCAGACTCAGCACCTGTACCTTGACACTGGGTGAAGTGAGAGTCACCCGGTACAATGAAGTCGGTCGGTATGGCTTCCAGAGGAGTCAAGGTTGAAGTTTTCTGCTTCTTCTGAGGTTGCTCGGCAGCTTCCTCAGTTCCAGGCTCACCTTGCCTGGTTCTCTTCTCAGCTGACTTACCAGCTGACCTCTGCCTCTTTGCTGGAGACTCAACGTTTTGTGAAGGAGTCTCAGCAGTTTTCCTCTTGCGGGAAGCTGGGGCCTTAGTTCTTCGCCCTTTCTTGGGCTCAGCAGCTTCCTCAGCTTGGCCAGCAGCAGCAGCAGCAGCTTTGCCTTTCTTCAACGGCTGTCCAAATTTTAGTGCCCTCAGCGAGGATGCTGTTATCTCAGTTCCTTTAAATTTCTCCTCACCTTCGAGGTCAATTTTGTGGTCAATGAGGATTCTTGTTATTATTGACCCGAGCCTCATTGTACCAGTGCTGCGAAGGAACCCAGCAACGAGAAAGACATACATGTTGATGGGGGTGTACGTCAGCATGTGCCATATGAAGCACTGTTCAAAGTTTGTTGCTGATGTAGTGCAGTTTATCTTTGGGTAAATAAAATAACTCAGCAGGTAGTGAGCCATCTTCTGGTGCTGACCCATTGAAGAAGCTGAGACTTCTCCTGAGTAGCCATCAGGTTTGCAGAAGCTGTGTACATAATTAGTCTTGTCCTGATCTCCTGATCTTCTCAGCCTTGCTCCCTCAGTTTTTAGCTGGAGAAGATTTCCTATGTAGAGAGGGTTGACGAAGATGGTTTTGCCTTTTACCTCAGTGCACAGGTAGTCAGCGTTGTCATTGGCAACCTTGAGGTTGTGGTAAAACTCTCTCACGAGGTCAGGATAGGTTTCATCCCTGACCGAGAACAGCCCAGTCCATCCATTCTGTGAAATCCATTCGCAGAACGGCTGTTCATTCTGTACGAAATGTTCTGAAACCCATCTGGAGGGTTCAACTTTCCATTCTCGCACATTCTCAAAGACTTTGGAGTAGGTACGAATTTTCACAGTCTTTCCTTGACCAGAGTTTGAGTTTTGGCCAGTTTTTCCCTTGCTCGGCGTAGGGGGAATTCCAGTAGGTTCATCGGAGCTGGTCTTTTAGTGGCCGGCACCGGAGACATTGAAAGATAACTTAGTCATTCTTCGAAGATGGGAAGGTTTAGAGGAATTTTAGAGAGAAGGAGTTCAAAGCAGTTTCTTTGCCTTTAGAATTGATTAAGCGTAAAAAATAAAAGATGGGGAAATTCCCATAATTTATAGACGGAATGAACGGTGTGGATCTTAATCGAATCCATATGTCAGTTTTGCCTTGGGATTGTGTACCGACAAAGATCCTGGCATTTATGACACATACAGCGAATACGTCATCCTAGGGCTATACGCGTGCTTTGCATTTATGCTAACGGATCTAACACTCAGCATTTAGAATGTCAAGCGTTTGATATTCTGAGTGGTCAGTAATGCATTTACGGATGATTTTAAAGTTTAAGTTTAAATTAATTTACTCAGTGTGCAAGTTACTCAGTATTTGATGTTCAGTCAGTTTTGATGAGTTACTCAGCAAACAATCAATCATTCAGCATAGTAATTCACTCAGCATTCATATTCATTTAGCACAGGAATTTACTGAAGAGGATTAAACATACCAATTGCTTCTCTCAGTATGTTGAATTGCTCACGGGCCAGTGGCTTCATGAAGATATCTGCAAGCTGTTCGTCCATTGGGACAAAGGTCAGCTTGATCTCACCCTTGAGTACATGGTATCTAATGAAGTGATGTCTGATGCTGACATGCTTCATTCTGCTGTGTTGAATTGGGTTCTTGGAAAGATCAATTGCACTTTTGTTGTCACATTTGACTTCAATTGTCTTCGTTTGAACACCATAGTCTTCAAGCTGTTGCTTAATCTATAGGACTTGAGCAACACAATGACCAGCAGCAATGTACTCAGCTTCAGTGGTAGACAAAGCTACTGACGCCTGCTTTTTGCTGAACCAGGATACAAGACAGCTTCCTAAGAAGTGGCATCCTCCAGAGGTGCTTTTACGTTCTAGCTTATCCCGTCCATAGTCAGTGTCAGTGTATCCGATGAGTGTAAAATCATGAGTATTTGGATACCACAGACATGCGTTCACTGAGCTTTGCAAGTATCTAAGGATTCTTTTTACAGCAATGTAATGAGATTCCTTAGGGTTAGATTGATATCTAGCACAGTAGCATACTGAAAACTGAATGTCCGGTCTACTGACTGTTAAGTAAAGTAGAGAGCCTATCATACCTCGATATAATTTGCTATCTACTGACTTACCATTCTCGTCAGCGCAGAGGACAGTGTTAGTGCCCATAGGAGTGGATATTGGCTTGCAATTCTCCAAGTCATATTTCTTTAATATCTCCTTGGCATATTTGGCTTGACTGATGAAGATGCCATTCTTTCCTTGTTTAATTTGAAGTCCGAGGAAGAAGTTGAGTTCTCCCATCATGGACATTTCAAACTCAGTCTGCATTTGTTTGCTAAACTCCTTGCACATTGATTCGTTAGTTGCACCAAATATTATATCATCAACATAAATTTGGGCCAGCAGGGTATCTTTACCCTTTTTCTTAATGAATAAGGTTGTATCAGCTTTACCCCTGACGTAATTTCTAGTCAGCAGGAAACTGGTCAGCCTCTCATACCAAGCACGTGGTGCTTGCTTGAGGCCGTACAGAGCCTTTTTGAGTTTGTAAACATGGTTTGGGAACTTAGGGTCCTCAAAACCTGGAGGTTGATTTACATAAACCTCCTCGTTTATAACTCCATTAAGAAATGCACTTTTGACATCCATTTGGAATAATTTAAAATTCATGTAAGATGCATATGCACATAGAATTCTAATTGCCTCTAGCCTTGCCACTGGGGCAAAGGTCTCACCGTAGTCAATACCTTCTTGCTGACTGTAGCCCTGAGCTACAAGCCTTGCCTTGTTCCTGACTACGTTTCCTTGTTCATCCATCTTGTTCCTAAAGACCTATCTTGTTCCGATGGTCTTTTGACTCTTTGGATGAGGTACTAGCTCCCATACATCGTTTCTTCTGAATTGATCGAGCTCCTCTTGCATTGCGTTCATCCAGAATTCATCGTACTCAGCTTCAGCGAAATTCTTCAGTTCTTGTACTGAGACGAAGGCAACATTGCTGAGGTACTTCCTGAGTTGATTCCTCGTCATCAGGGTATTCCCAGCAGAATCAAGGATTGCACTCTCTGAGTGCCCTCTTGGGATCCTTATCTCTTTAGGTAGATTTATGTCTTGTGCTGTTTCTGTTTCAACAATCTCTGCAGAAGTAGATGGGTCAGTAAAAGTAATCTTAGGTTCACTCTTACTCTTGGTCAACCTTTTCGTGAATGACTCAGTAGCTGGTTCTTGGTCAGCGGTGGTTACTGAGTGAGGATCATCTTCGGTCAGCGGCTGGTATCTACCTGCAGGGTCAGTTTCGTCGAACTCTACATGTACCGACTCTTCTAAAATTTGAGTTCGCTTATTAAAAACTCTGTATGCTTTGATGTTTGTTGAGTAGCCCAAAAAGATAGCCTCATCAGCTTTTGAATCAAACTTTGCTAAGCTATCTTTGGTATTTAAAATAAAACATCTACAGCCAAAGGCACGAAAGTATCCAATATTGGGCTTTCGTCCTTTCCAAAGTTCATAGGGGGTTTTCTTTAATATAGGTCTAACTAGAGCCCTATTAAGAATATAGCATGCTGTGTTAACAGCCTCTCCCCAAAAATACTTTGGAAGCCTATGCTCATCCAGCATTGTCCTGGCTATTTCAACCAGAGTTCTGTTCTTCCTTTCTACAACCCCATTTTGCTGAGGTGTTCTAGGAGCAGAAAAATTATGGTCAATGCCGCTGGCTTCACAGAATTCAACAAACTTTTGGTTTTTGAATTCTCCACCGTTATCACTACGGATGTGAGCTAATTTTAGGTCTTTTTCATTTTCAATTTTTCTAACCAAATTTGAAAATGTCTCAAAGGTCTCATCCTTGCTGGTCAGCAAGATAACCCACGTATATCGAGAGAAGTCATCTACAATGACCAAGGAAAATCTTCTTCCACCCAGACTCAGCGGCTGGACTGGACCGAAGAGATCCAAGTGTAGTAACTCTAACGAACGTTTAGTTGAGACGATATTTTTGCTATGAAAAGATTGTTTGGTTTGTTTTCCAGCTTGGCAAGCGTGGCATAATTGATCTTTTTGAAATTTAAGTTCAGGCAGTCCCTCAACCAATTGCTTTCTTGCTAGTTTGGCCAGGAGGTCCATGCTTACATGACTAAGTCTCCTGTGCCATAGCCAGGAATTTTCTTCCTTTGATACTAAGCACACAGTTTTTGAAAACTTTTTCTCTAAGTCTAGCATAAAGACATTATCTATCCGAGGGGCAGTTAAAATTAACTCATTTGTTTTACCCTCGTATATTTTACATCCAGTAGCATCAAATATAACTTTTCTCCCATTATCACATAGCTGAGCTACGCTGAGTAAGTTATGTTTGAGTCCGCTGACTAGGGAGACAGATTCAATAGTAGGATTACCTCCGATGGTTCCTGACCCTACTATCTTACCCTTCTTATTGTCTCCAAAACTTACGCTTCCTCCTCGTTTACGCTCAAACGTGATGAACTGAGTTTCATCACCCGTCATATGCCTTGAGCATGCGCTGTCAATATACCACATCTTTGACTTCTCGGCACATCTCAGGCTTACCTGCGTTATAACTAGTTACTTTTAGGTACCCAATTCTGTTTGGGTCCTGGCTTGTTAGGCGCAACAGGTATAGCATCATATTTTATTTTATGGCGACATACATGGACAGTATGGTCATTCTTTCCACAGAAGTCACAGCTGACCTTCTGTTTAGGATTTTTTACTGACTTGTCAGCACCCCAGTGCTGAGCGTGCTAGCACACCTTAGTGGTGTGTCCTAACTTCCCACAAAAGTCACACTGGACTTTTCGCTGGGGTTTCCATCTCTGCTGAGTACCTTGGTACTGAGTTCTCAGAGGAATGTTATTTTTATTAGGAACCTTTAGTTGGTTCTGGATGGTTGTGACGTCCTTCCTCAGTTTCTTTGAAACTGACTGGACTTCAAAGACAGACTCATGTATGATTTTCATATTATCATGCAGAGTTGAATTGTCCTGAAGAAGGAATCTGAGGTCACTCAGTTTGACCTCTTCCACTTCATCACAGCGCCTGCTGAGTGCTCTAATTTTCTTATTACACTTCTTGACAAGTGTATAGAGATCACTCAGGGCATTAACCATATCATTTCTAAGCTGGGGAAGAGAAATTACCTCATTTGATTGCTCCTCATCTTCTGATAGGTCAGCATGCTCAGAGACGCATGGCTCAGCAAGTTCGTCAGCCATGAAGCATATCTTCGCTGACTCGGTGGCCTCAGTTTCTGTAGATGAAGACTCATCGCTGTCGCTCCAAGTAGCCACCATTGCTTTCTTCCCACTTTTCTTGTCTTTCCTCAGCGTGGGGCAGTTTGACTTAATATGGCCAGTTTGATGGCACTCAAAGCATGTAATGGGCTTTGAGCTGTCCTTTCTGTATTTGCTATCACTTGAGTCAGCCTTATACTTATCAAACTTTCTGTAAGGCTTTTTAGAGTATTTGTCACTCTTCTTGAATAGCCTTTTCATCTTCCTTGTGAACATAGCAATCTCCTCATCATCAGTTGAACTCCCGTCAGTGGAGTCAGCTTTCATGACAAGTGACTTCTGCTTCTTGTCCTCAGATTTTTCCTTCACCTCAAAGTTTTTCATGGATATCTGATGGGTCAGCAATGAACCGATGAGTTCGTCATATTTGTAGGTGGTTAAATCCTGAGCTTCCTCAACTGCTGTCTTCTTTGCTTGCCAGTCTTTAGGAAGACTCCTGAGAATCTTTTTGACTTGTTCTTCCTCAGTGAAGATTTTCCCAAGTCTCTTGAGCTCATTAATGATGTTGGTAAACCTTGCATTCATGTCTGAAATGCCCTCATCATTGTTCATCTCGAACAGCTCGTACAGTCTCATCTGCTGATTCACCTTGGATTCTTTTACTTTATTTGTTCCCTCGTAGGTGACTTCCAGCTTTCTTCAGATCTCTTGTGCCGACTCACAACCTGAGATTTTATTATATTCTGCAGCATCGAGCGCACAGTGAAGCATATTGATAGCCGAAGCATGGTTTTGGAGCTTCTTAAGATCATCCTCTGTCCATTTGGCCTCAGCTTTTACAACTGTTTGGCCAGCCACAACCTCGACAGGTACAAATGGGCCTTGGACTATAGATAGCCAGGTACTCATGTTTGTAGCCTGAATGAAGTTCTTCATCCTATTCTTCCAGAAGGTATAGTTTGACCCGAAGAATAGGGGAGGCCTAGTAATGGACAGCCCCTCAGGCAGTATTTGAGTTGTTTGGTTTCCAGGGAGAAACCGAGTGCTGTTTTCGCCCATGGTAGGGATCAGCTCAAGGTTGTTAGACCTTTTAGAGTGAGCTTTTAAGCTATGATACCACTTGTTGGTCCCTTATAACGTTGCAAGTATAGTTCCAAGGGGGGGGGGGGTTAGGAACTATTTAAACTTTTTTCGCAATTAGGGCAGACTTCTTTTTCTAAAGAAAAAGGTTTGAACAGCGGCGCTGAGTAAACAACAAGATACTGGCTTAGTCAACAAGTGACTAGGTCAGTTTCTTAGCTTGAGTCAGGAGATAGCACTTAGAGTCTATTCCTGAGCTCAGACGTTCAACGCGCACAACTCAACTTGACCTCTTTACTTGGTCAGTTTTTGGTTATTTTAAGCAAGCAATATAAATAAGGAGTTAAAGGTAAGAAATACTTCACTCAGCAGATTTATCCAGGTTCGGCTTCTTCTAAGCCTACGTCCTGTCCCCGGAACACGTTCCGAGATTTCAAATCCTCTACTGAGCTCTTTAAAGGTAGAGCCTCAAACCTTTTACAATATCAGCAACTGAGTATGACAAGAGTACCTTCCTCTATACTTCTACTCAATCCTAATCTCTCACTGAGTACTAAAACCGAGTACTCAGCCTCTCCTTTCTATCTCTAGAAATGATAAGTGTTTTGTCCTATACAAAGATTTGCTAAGACACTTTAGACGATTGAAACAATCACTCTAGACTTTTACACAGATATAAGAAATGTAGTGTAAGAATTTGCTTTGCTTCTTTGCTTGCAGAACTTGTAGAAATTTGGTCAGGGTAACTGCTTGATCAAGTTCTGTGTAGAATGAAGCTTGCGATGGCACTATTTATAGAGACGTCTGGGCATCGGTCATTTCGAATTTCGAAATAACCGTTGGAGGGAAATGACTATATGTCGTTGTCATCCTAACTTGCTCAGAGCTCTCGGCCAATCAGAATGGTGTATCTTCTATCCTCGGTCAGCTCAGCAGATGGTCTCTCCTTTTATGGTAAGGTCAACTGGACAGCATACTGTGTCGTCTGAACTTTGCCAAAAGAGGAAAAACTTTGTCTGGAAGTTTTCCTTTGCCAGCTGCTGTCTTGTACGTTTGTCGAGACCACTCAGCAGCTTCATCTTGAAGTTGTTCCTGAAGGTCTTCTAGATCCTTCTCATGCTGAGTTGCGTTCTGTTTAGAACGGCAACGTTTTGACAAACGCGGGCCGAGTGTACTGAGTTGTTTGACTTGGGCCTTGGCTTCCGTAATGGGCTTGGGCCATTTAATCCTTATGTCTTATAACAGTTTTAACTCAACATGGAACAAACACATTAGTAGCATAAATCAAAGCATTTAAACTTAGTGTGTTTAGAATATGTATTTTAAGTTATACTTAAACAATTTTGTCAAATCAAAATTATATGGAAAGGTGTTTCAACAAATGTTGTGGCCGATCATCTCTCTCGCTTGCAAGGCGAGCAAGGCGAATCTCCGGAAGCTATTGAGATTAAGGAGACCTTTCCCGACGAAGCACTCTACGCGGTAACATCTTTACCTTGGTATGCCGATATGGCAAACTACAAAGCCGGTAATATTCTTCCCCCGCACCTTACATATGAGCAGCGTAAGAAATTCTTTCACGATGCTAAGCACTATTTTTGGGAAGAACCCTATCTGTTCAAATCTTGTGCCGATAACATTATTCGTAGGTGTATACCGGAAGAAGAGGTTAATCATGTGCTACATATGTGTCATACCCAAAAGCCGGGGGGCCACTTCGGCCCTAGTCGGACTATGGCAAAAGTCTTACAATGTGGGTTTTATTGGCCTACTTTGTCCAAAGATTCCCAAGACTTCGTCAAATCATGTGACGCTTGTCAAAGGAGCGGAAACATTTCCCAAAAACATGAAATGCTCCAACAAGGAATCTTAGTCTGCGAACTTTTTGACGTGTGGGGGATAGACTTCATGGGACCTTTCCATAAGTCGCATAACAACGCTTACATTCTTGTAGCGGTTGACTATGTCTCCAAATGGGTAGAGGCTGTTGCCTTACCTTCAAACGACTCTAAGGCGGTAGGGAAATTTATAAAGAAAAACATTTTTACTCGGTTCGGGACCCCTCGAACTATCATTAGCGACGGGGGTTCCCACTTTTGCAACCGACAATTCGATCAACTCTTACTTAAATATGGGATTGCACACCGAGTCTCTACACCCTACCACCCGCAAACTAGTGGGCAAGTTGAGGTTTCTAACCGAGAGTTAAAACGCATTTTAGAAAAAACGGTTAACTCCTCTAGGAAAGACTGGAGCTTGAAGCTCGATGATGCTCTTTGGGCGTACCGCACGGCGTTTAAGACGCCCATCAGGATGTCCCCTTATCGTCTAGTTTTTGGAAAATCATGCCATTTGCCCGTAGAATTAGAACATAAAGCATATTGGGCGCTGAAATTTTTAAATTTTGACGTGCAGGCTACAGGAGAACACCGCCTCCTCCAACTCAATACTCTTGATGAACTTTGCTTAGGGTCGTACGAAAATGCCAAACTTTACAAAGAACGTACAAAACGGTGGCACGACAAGCACATTCAGGTTCGGGAGTTCACCAAGGGGGATCAAGTTCTCCTCTACAATTCTCGCCTCCGGTTATTCCCCGGAAAATTAAAAAGTCGGTGGTCAGGACCATACACCGTAATCAATGTACACTCCTCCGGAGCAATTGAGATCCAAGGTCCTGATAATGCAACCCTCCGGGTCAATGGCCACCGTCTAAAGATATACCGCAGCGACGTTTTTCCACAACAAGGCAAAACCACGCTCCTCGCCACACCATGAGCTTGCGCATCACCAAGGAAAGTCGAGCTACTCCGACTCTAAATGTAGCGCTGGTTTGATGCTCTCAAACCCTGTATATATCCATTCATTTTTTTTCTCTTGTTTTCTTCGTTTCACTTCACTCCCACGGAAAGCCAAATCCCAATCCGACATAATACGCGGGGCGTCTTCTTATGCACGCCCCGCGTCTTTGTGCCTCTGATCCAAAATTATGCAAGGGACACCTTTCACGCAGGGCATACCCCCTGTTATGCCCCGCGTATGAGTTCCTTTCCGTGGCTCCCAAAGTTCAGAAACTCAAACACGCGGAGCGCCCTATTCCTGCGCCCCGCGTATTTGAGTCTCTAACTCCAAAAGCAATAAAACGCCGCCCTACGCGGGGCGCCCCCCTGAGCACGCCTCGCGTAGGGCCCCTGACCACTAAGGGTCTCCTTTTCCTTCCTTACCTTTATTTTTTTTTTTGTTTTAATTTCTTTTTCCGATGCCCTTGGAATAGGCGTCACTTTAAATAACGCGGAGGGCCGTGCAACCCCGCACTTAACGTTTGTTTTGCACTAACAAAAACAAAAATAAAAATAAAATAAATACAAAAATAATTAAACTACTTTATTGAATCTTTCAAATTTTTCCCAACACGCTATCCCTCCTTCAGAAATTAATTAAAGTTCTGTTATTTGTCATAAAAAATAAAAGACGTCGACACAAGGGGATGACCTAATTAAGGAATTTTAGTCTTGGTTTTGAGATTAGGGAATTTGTGCGAAGCTTAAGTTAGTACTAAACTAAGGCATTGAGTCTTAAATAATGTTATCTCCATAATGAATTTTGAAAAGGCAATAAAAACGGGATAGTTGAGAATTTAGCGAAGACTTGATAGTACACAATTTGAACTCGAATCTTTGTGAGGTATTTTTGAGCCTAAAGGAGTTCGTACGAGAACTCCGATTCTTTCACAATTTTTCGAGAGCTTTGACTTCACTCGACTCATAGAATTTGCATCCAATACCGGGTTAAGTACACTTATTTTTGGTAAAAAGGCAATAGATGATAAAGCGAACCCACGTAGGCTAATTTTCCTTAATTTATTTTTCTCGTTTTCATTGAACATTAGGAAACCCCTTCGAGCCTATTAACCAACTTTTTTTGTTAATACCCTTTTAACATTTAACCCTTTTTCCTCTTGTTCAAATACCGACATAACCAAGTTGCACCAGAATTACCCGAAATAAGTCACGGCCTTAGCAAATGAGCACCATAAGCTTTCAAAATTTTGTTTTTGTGCCTCTATCAAAACAAAGGATACGATAAAAATAAAAAGGCATTCTCAAGCTCCACCCGAGCAATTTTGAAGTATATTTTGTAAAATTCGCCAAAGCCGAAATAAACAAAAATACGGTGCAATCACAAAACGGTATTTTTGAACTCGAGTTTCTTTAAACTAACCACTAAAGAAGCCACCCACATTACAACCCCCATCCGGGTTTATTTTTAATGTTGCCTAACCATTTTTTAGGAGGAAAAACCCGGATGAAAATGCAAATTCAACATGATCTCGAGTAAGTGCAAAGAAGAGTGCTAAAACACCGACCCACCTAAAATTGAGCGTAAGAGTGAAATCCCTTGGTGAGGTACTATCGGGTTCTCAAAAGATAATCAACCCCCGTTAATATTGCCTATTAATCTTGATCATGGAGGTTTCAAACAAGTTTCGCACTCAGTTGTTTGCGTAGGTACTTACCGAAACCTTTGCATAAAACCATAACTTTGAAATCACGCACTTGGAAAAACCAACCTTCGGTTTGTTTCTTAATTTTCTCAATCCCTTGTCTTTCGATTTCTTTTACTTGAGGACAAGTAAAACTTTAAAGTCCGAGGAGGTTTGATAGGGGTATTTTACCCCTATCTTATAGCGTGATTTACGGGTTGATTTTGGATAAAATAAATAAGTTTAATTACAAAAATAAAGTGTTTTGATAGAATAAAGAAATAAAAATAAATCTCGTACTTTCAGTTAATTTTTTGTGCTTTTGATTAGTTTAGGAAATAAAAACGTCAAGCTAACTCGGCTCGCAAAGATTTGTATTTCAGGTACGAGCTAGGAGCAAAAATCTACTCAAATACGCGAGGCGTATCATCCTTTACGCGGGGCGTGAAACATGTTGTCAGCAATAATTGCCTTATCCGCAGGCGCCATGTGGAATTGACTAAGCATACGCGGGGCATATGCCACCCTACACGGGGCGTATGACATATGTCGGAAATGATTGGCCTAATCCTGAAAGTCAGACTGCACTGTCTCCCTGAGTCAACTCTTCGTACGCGGGGCGTATAACCATACACGCGAGGCGTACCAGGCAATTCCTCAATGATAATAACTCAGAGACTCTTTTACGCGGGGCGTACTTCAGCTACGCATGGCATAAAAGCTCCAATTCAAGCAATAAAACTCCAGAGACTCAAACACGCGGGGCGTACCTTAGCTACGCAGGGCGTGCTTGAGACAACAAGACATGGAATTGGTCCACATGCAGGATATTTCTGACGGAATGGGCACTTACGCGGGGCGTAGACCACCTCACGCGGGGCGTATCATGGGATTTCTGCACCAAATAATGTTGCTCCATACTTGTACTTTGTGAAGTTACAACATTGCCCTTGCTTGATGTCTATAAATAGGAAGCTCTTGAACTTCATTTGAGACAACCAAGAAATAATTACACACTAGAGAGCAAACTATACTTGTTTTGATTATTGTTGTAGTGTAGATTCAGTTTTTGTAGCTAAACTCTCCACCTCGAGAGCTTGTTCGGTTGTTTCGGCATTCCATCGAAGTTCCATTCCACCATTCGTCACCAAGCTCGAGAGTTCCACCTCCACGACCTAGGAGACAGCTTTGAGTCCGGTTAGCTAGTTTCAAGGGCGGATTCTCCCCTTTTACGTGCTAATTAGCTTGTACTCTTCCTATGTACTAGGCTTGGTTGTATTCCATTTATATACATTTCATATTTATAATTTCATGATTTATAATCTCTATTTCCCTTTACGTGTTAGTTTTTGCTGCTTGTTTTGATATTGATAATTGATTATTGTGTAGGAGAACGCAATTTCCGACGCCATTCGGGCTATCTTTAGGGAGTTATATAGGTGTTGCCCTACCGGAAGTGACAAACCGGAAACCGTAGGAATTGACAAACCAAGGAACTTACGGGCCCTAGTTTCTAATTCCCCCGCATTAGACACGCCTTGACTAGGAATCACGTAGTCTAAGTGCTTCACGGGTCGGTCCTACTACACTTAGTCATCTTTGCAAGAGTAAATTATTATCCGTATACATTTAGAGTCGTTATTTATCGTGGTTATAACTTATCATAATTCATCCCACTTCATAGGGTTTTAGCTACATAAATCTGTGTCGCCAATAGTTAGGAATAGTGTGTAGTTGTGTCTTACTTTAACCCAAAGTAATCATCGCTTAAATAACATACGAAACCGAGTCGTCTAATACTTGTAATTATAAATCCCGTGGATTCGATACCAGGTCTTAACCGGATTATTACTTGATACGACGGGGTACACTTGCCCCTAAGTAGTCGTAGCGTCTAATAGAGTTAAGAGTAATTTACAAAGATCACATCCATAGATATAGAGTCCGCACTCATAAGATATACATTTCGTCGTGAAAAAACTCTACCACTAGGCGCCGCGCTATCATGTGGTGAGGAAGGACATGTACGTACTAGTTGTCCTAAACTGAATAGAGCTGGTAGGGGCAGAGGATTACAGACTGACAGAGCAAGTAGAGGTAATTTGTTTGGGAGAGGAAATAATCGGGGTAATGGTAGAGGTACTAATATGGGAAGAGGAGCTGGTAATACTTCTCAAGGAGCTAGGAATCAGGGTAATCAGTCAGATAGAGCTGCAACTCAACCTCGAGCTTTTGCTATGACTCCACAAGAAGCTGTTGCATCTGCAGAAGTTATCACTGGTACGATTTCTTTATTTGGAAAAGATGCTTATCTGCTTATTGATCCTGGTGCTACACATTCTTTTGTGTCTCCATTATTTATGTCTGATATAATTTGGGAGTCAAAACTTATGCCAGAATGTTTAACTGTTAGCATGCCTATGGGAGAATCTTTAGTATGTACACATGTATATCCTAATTGTGAGGTGAAGTTAGGGGAGTCTTTTATACATGTGAATTTGATACCTTTGATGGTGCAAACATTTGATGTCATCTTAGGCATGGATTCCTTATCTAAATATCAAGCAATGGTAGATTGTTCGAAAAAGAAAGTTAATCTAGTATTAGCTAGTGGAGAGGGATATGTGTTTCATGGTGAGAGAGGTGTACGTAGAAGTATAGTCACAGTTATGACAGCCATGAAAATGCTAAGGAAGGGATGTGATGCTTTCTTGGCATATGTGGTAGATAGTAATAAAGAATCTCCCAAATTAGAAGATGTGCCAATTGTGAATGAGTATCCAGATGTCTTTCCGGATGAAATACCGGGGTTACCACCAGTAAGAGAAGTAGAGTTTGCAATTGATTTGCAGCCTGGTACTGCTCCTATATCACTTGCACCATATAGAATGGCACCGGCAGAAATGAAGGAATTGAAGGTGCAGTTGCAGGAGTTATTAGATAAGGGATATATTCGACCTAGTGTATCACCATGGGGAGCTCCAGTTTTGTTTGTAAAAAAGAAGGATGGTACAATGCAGTTATGCATTGATTATCGTCAACTGAACAAGGTTACTATTCGAAACAAGTATCCATTACCTAGAATTGATGATTTGTTTGATCAATTGCAAGGAGCAACCATATTAGCTGAAGTTGAGAATTTGTGGAGTAGTGTGATATGGGTTATGAGTAAGTCATAACTTGTCTATATAGGTGATGCTGGAAAATCAGATTCGTACCTGAACCTTGTGATGCATTTTTCGACCAGATATAGGCCGAATCTGTCATTGAGTTCTAAATGAAAGTTCTTTATTTTTATCTTACGTTTCCAGGGGTTTTTGAATCGTCTTAATCGGACTCCGTATGAAAAAGTTATGCTGGAAATGACATATGTTGGTCATTTTAGCTTTAAACCAAAATTTGGTTTTTGCTTTGATTTTTCTTCTTATTTGAGAGATACTGCTAATGGTTTATATAATAAGTCAGTGGTAATGTCTCACCGTCTTATCTGATCTTATTTTAGGTCGGGTTTGACAGAATAGCCCAGGGGACCTCCATGGAACGATGTTTAATTAGATTAACCACATACATCGAGTCAGACTCAACCCAAAGGTGATGCCAATTATTCTCCCAAGCTAATTCAATCGCGAAAATTGCAGCTTGTAATTCAGCCATATAGGCAAAAGAAGGAGGGATAAAAAACGCAAAACAACCTTTGGAGAAGCCGCAAGAGTTACGAAAAATGCCACCCGCCCCCGCCTCACCAGGTGCATCAAGAGCAGAGCCATCAACATTAACTTTAACCCAGCCAGAAGGAGGCTTAACCCAAACATCATTTAAAAAGTATATTATTTTTTATGTATTTGTCCACAAATTTTATATTAATTGGTTCAGAAAATAAAAGTTTTGCGTTTTTATAATAGGTTTGATGATAAAATATGTTTAACCTAGATGAAATATTTGGGCTATTTAATTTTTTTTTATTACATATGTACAACAAAACATGTGATAAGAATCTAAATAAGACGAGACAAATACAATACCTTATGTATACACGTATCTTTGATAGTAAAAGAAATATTTATGTTTTCATGTTTTGTCAAATTTGTATTTACGGAGTTTTTTGTTCAAAGGAAGACTGGGGTTTTCGTTTTGCTAAAACCGAAGATCTTTTAGTTGGATATCGAAAAAATGACTGTTGGCGATCTTAAAATGGAAATTTTCTTGTTAGTACCAAATTGAGTATGCAACCAAATTTTTTATTTTCCGAAATCATCCTTTTCGGAGGTTTCTCTCTCTAAATGATCAATTTCTCTCTCCTCACAAAACAACGCCTAAATAATCTCAAAATTAAAAAGTTAAAGAATTAAAGTTATTTGTAATATCATCAAGTCTTTGTTTTGATATCGCCAATGCTCATTTTAATTTTGAGGTCCTTATTTTTAACAAAGCGAAAGACCTTAGTCATTTCTTGCTCGTAAAAAAAACCCCAGTCCCCGTTTGGACAAAAAAATTTCACAGGTATCTGTTTGACAAAACGTGAAAGCACCATGTTGTTTTAGACTTTTACCATAATTGATATGTTATTAGTGATAACATGACACGTGCACAAGTAGAGTAAAGATAACAAGATTTGTGACTGGGGAGAGACTTCGTTAATATGGTTGGAAATTGGTCCAGTTTGTCAAAGTTAGGTCCTTAATTGTACCATTTAGAGTATTAGAAGATAAAATCGCTTTTAGTCGATAGTTATCTCATATATATATATATATATATATATTGATGCGAAAATTCAAAATTAGGTATAAATAACAGCAAAAGGCAGTGACTGATTCATGAATATTGACCTTAAGAGGTGTTTGAGATATTCTCTTGTAATGTAAGGGTGCTCTACACATAATTTTCATTGAGTTTTTCGACGGTCTGTGTAAGCTCATCCCACCCTCCCTCTAAGTAGCCCTTGGATTTTTCACTGGCGGAAAAATAGAGATGCACGGAAGTTTTGTTGCATCGTCAGCTACTCAATTTACCTTGGAAAAACGGTTGCACTTTCACCCTCCATTAAAAGAAAAGTTTAAAAATGTTGCAATTGTATCCGAAAACCCTCTTCTCTGACTCCACCACTAGTATGAATTAGGGGTGGCAACAGAGCGAGGTAGGGATCGATACATCGCCCTCAATATTTTTTAGGGTGGTTCTGGAAAAATTTGAAATAAAATTCATGAATTTTTTTAACGCATACACGAATGTCTACGGGTGACGAAGAATCCCCAAATGGTATGAGCGCCGAAAGATAAATTGGGGAAAAGGAAGCTACTGAAATTGCTCAATTTTTCATATTTGATGTGCTCTCTAAATTATATGTTGATAATTTATCAAAAGATATATTAGGGCAGTTTTACCAACACATTAGATCAATGTATTTTAGCCTAAATGGCCACTGAATTTTATCCATTTTAACATTATTATCACTGAACTTCAGTTTTTAACAATATGGCCATTGAACTCTACATTTTTTAACACCGGTGGTCACTCAACGTCCCAAAACGACCATTGATGGGCACAAAATAAAAAATTCAAAAAGCTAATGATATTCTAAAGAACTTTAATTCTTGAAAATTTTCGTTTTGAGGTCATTTAGGTGTTGTTTGATTAGGAGATAGTGAATTTGAAGAGAGAGACAGCTCAAAAAAAAATGTGATTTTGGAAAATAAAAAAATATGGTTTCATGGTAAATGTCGTTCTGAACAACTATAATTTTTGAATATTTTTATTTGGAGGTCGTTAACGGTTATTTTAAGGAGTTAATTAGAGTTGAGCGGTCACCGGTGTTAAAAGGTTTAAAGTCCAGTGGTCATACCGTTAAGAATTAAAGTTTAATAGCCACAATGTTAAAATGGATAAAGTTCAGTAGTCATGTATGTAGTTTACCCTATTTTAGCCTTGCTATAATTCACAATAATATAATATTGAAAACTCTGGAATGAGGATAAAAAAATGGAAATAACACAATTTTACAGTAAAATAAAGGGATAAGGTAGCAAAATAGGCTTATTTTGGGTCTAACGGTTTTTAGGAAATCTCTACGTTAATTTAACCTTTTTCTACAAAAATTTTTTAAAATTTTTTACTTGTAATTAAAAATAATTTCTAACTAAATATATATATATATATATATATATATATATATAATATTATTTTCGAGATCTTCACGGCCGGTTTTTCGGAGGTAGAGGTGAAGATCCTTACGGTTCGGAGATAGTAACATCCACCGCCGCTCAAATTTAATCTTTGAAGGTAAACCTTTCCTCGCTCCCAGCCCGTATCCAAAAATTTCAGTTTTCCTCCGGCTTCGTGAATTCGAATACCCACGGTTCTCGACACCCCATATATAAATATCTTAAATTGTGTTATACCAAATAGAGGACCACGACCGTTGTCCATAGAGACCTTGGAGTACACAAAATAAAGACAAAGTCTCAATTCCCTTCCCAATTTTCTCCAACACACCACACCTCTCCTTATCTCAATTATCTAAAACAAACCCTATCAATTTTCACACACACATGTACAAAATATATGAAAAAATATTTGTTTCTTTTTTATTAAAAATTGCATTTACTAATAATTTAGAGGTCCATTTGTTTCAACTGTCCATATTTACTGTTGTTGTTAAGTTATTTGCTGTTGTTGTTAAATATTATTTGTTTTTTCTACAAAAAGTAGTTGTTTCGGAATTTTACCAAACACTTTCTATTTCCTATTTAGTATTAAAAGGTAAGAAGCAGTTCCGAAAAATGGAAACAAACCAGCACAAAATAAGGGTTAATTTAGTTTTAGGATTATTAAAAAAGTTTAATTTTACTTCTATCATATAAAACAAATCAATTTTGTCTCAATAGTAAGCATCCTAACTCAATTATACTCTTCTTTCTAGGAAATGTCACTTACTTGTTATTACTTTTAAAAGCACAAAATTTAACTAAACTTTCTAACATAAAGATAAAAATGAGTTGAAAAAAATTACCATGAAAATAAAATTGAGCTGTTTTATACAATAAGAATAAAATATATATTTTTAATAATCTTGGGGTAAATTTTGTCAATATTCCAAATAATTTTGTTTTAATACTTTAGGTAATTTACACCCATGATCTTTTAACTTTTTACTTGTTTTCATTATGACCTCTGAACTTTAAAGATGAACATTGTGATTATTGAACTTTGCACTATATTACATAATTACATTATTTACCGTTGATCAATATATGTACTCCAATAATAGTTAATCCTCTATTATAAACTTGGTGAAAATGATATTTTAAACGATTTTAATTTTAGAACTTTGGATTTTGACGTCATTTAAGTGTTATTTAGTTAGGAAATGATTGTTTAAAGAGAAAAATCTAAAAAATAATAATTTGAAAAATCTAAAATGGTAGTTAAGTGTCTGCATTTTTTTTTAATCTAGACTGTTAGTAAAGAGTAAATTTGATATAATACTAATTTGGACCAATATATATATATATATATATATATATATATATATATATATATCATCTGTTAAACTAACACCCCGTTTATTTGTTATCCATTCGTTTGTTGAAAAATATTGAATAAGAAAAAATCTTGTTTTCAAAATAATTTTTTTTTTGTATTTAATTACAATCGAAAAATAAAAAGTCACAATGACTACTTTTAAAAGGTAAAGAAAAAATATAGCAAGATTTAAAGACTAAAATAGTACAATATTTCCTCACATTCATTGTATTTTTTTCCACTAATCTAAGATTTTAGTAAGCATAAAAAAACCAAAAAAATCTACTGTACAAACAAACGGAATTTAAAATCGAAAAGTTTGCTACATAGATTGTCACGTCCGTCTATATTTCTAAAATTTATATTTTGATATTAGTATATCTTATAATGATTGGGTGTGTGAAGTTAATTTGGTGCTACGGAAAAATTTTGGAGTTAATTTGATGGTTTTATGTGTAAATTAAAAGTTTAGAGTAATTTTTAAAAGATTATATAAAGATGGAGGACCAAACGAGATCTTTGCCGAATTTGGATATATATCTATCCAAAGCCTTCCAAGATATTCGAGGCGTTATCTTCTTTTCTTTTCTTTTTATTAGTCCTTTTATATTCATCAGTTTTCTCTGAACCGTTTCTCCACTGTTTCTTTGATTTATGGAGATTCGACCGTCCGAATCACTCGAAATTGGAACCATAGCATCCTTATACATAGTTCTAAATCCTAACCGAAGAATTTTTGAGTTTCGGAAGTGTTTGGAGGGAAACGTCTTAGACAGAATTTAGCGGCGAATCGATCGGGTGTATTTTGTTCAATTAGTGACCAATGTAAGTAACTATCAACTATATTTTGAGTTTTATGTATATAGATATATATATATAATCAAAAAAATTTCAGAAATTGATATTTTAGGGTTTATACAGGTATTTGTAAATTGGGGTTTTTCACGATTTTGCTTTTTATTGTGAAATTATTGTTCAAATGAAGCTAATGACTATGCTTCTATGTGAATTTCAGATTTTACTTGATTATGTTGATTTAAGGCTTGATTTGGTTGATTATGTTGATTTAAGGCTTGATTTGGTTGATTTACATATATACATATATGTTTGTGGTTTCAATGTATATAGATATATATGGAATAAAATGAATTTGATGATTTCTTACGAATTGTTTTTGGATTGAGAAATCTGTTGCGGTTATTGTTGTTATTATTTTGGATTGAAGTCCAAATATGATTTTTATGAGTTGTGATATTTTGAAAGATAAAATGGTTTTATCCATCTAGGATTGCCAGGGGTAGGAGTTGTATTTGTAAGACCATACCTAATGGCGGTATGGCCAGAGTGCACGGCTGGTAGTCCTAACTGTTAGGCAAGGAATGAGATATAAATGAGATATCTCGATATTGTTATGATTGATGTTATGATCTACACGGGTGGAATTCGAGGATGGATACACATACACAAATTTTATTTTATGAACTTAAGTTTTGAGAATATTTTATAAGGTTTTGATGACTATCTTATAAACTTAAGTTTGAGTATATTTTATAAGGTTTTGATTAAATCCCTTTATAAAGGTATATATGTAGTTATGTTAAGTAAAGTTGGTTTTTATAGCTGATAGTTTCTTACTGAGATTTCTGTCTCACGTTTTTAAATGTTTTAATGTTTTTAGGTGAGAAAGTACAAGTATAGAGAAGATTACCGACCGATTAGGCGAGGATTGGAAGTTGTTACTTAGTGTTAGAATTATTATTAGAACCTTAGTATTTCAATTGTAATGTAATGAAGTTGGTAAATATGTTGAGGTTCTTGAATGACTAATGTAGTAAGGATATTGATTTATTGAGAATCTATATCTAAGAGGAAGACTTGAAAAGTTTGACATTTAGGATATTTGGATAATTTGGAGACTTCTAAGTATTGATTGTGATCTTTCTATTTCACGCTCGATGCTGATTGAGGTCGTCTAGGGTCGGGTGTGACATAGATATAAATTCAAGATATAATATTTGTTTGGCTCTCTAAAGTAAGAGTGTGTTTATTTCAGCTTTTCGGAGAATCGTTTAGCGTTTCACTACAAACCACAGGAAATATAGCATTCGGTTAGGTTTATATAACCGCAACGTTTAACCTTTTTTCTGGAAACTTGTAACATTTTGGAGCTTTTTATAAATAGTTGTTTATAGTCATTTGTTATTGACAAAATTATCCTTTTTATTTCCACAAAATATGTTTCTTCTTTAACATTATTTTTATTTATATAGCATAATTACCGAAAGGACAAGGTTTTATCATGTTCAATAATTTATTTTATTATTTTTATTAATTTTATTAATTTGTGTAATGCATTTTTTATTTTATAATTCATTTGTTGATTAATTTAAAACACGCCTATATTTGACATTTTAAATAATTAAACAAATAATAATAAATAGTTAATATCAACGTCAAACAACTATTAGTTAACGGCTAAACCAAACGGGTCCAAAAGCTTTTAGGTCAATTAGAACCTTAAACTATTAAAATCTTCAACTAAGCAAAAATCATCAATTCAGTCATCATTCTATGCAAAAATCATCAATTGATTCGGTTCGGTTGAACAGTTTTAGACACTTTTCTCCAAATTTATTTTGAACCAACACTAAGATTATTATAGTCTTTATCAAATAGTCACATTTACTGATTTTAGAATAGGAAGATAATTGGATGATTTTTACTTAGAGCCTAATTGATAATTTAAGAAGTTTTAGTTTAGGATGAAATATTCATGCATGGATTCAAACTTGTCACACCCGACCCCATCAAATTAACTTCACACACCCAATAATTATAATATATACTAATATCAAAATATAAATTTTAGAAATTTAGACAAGGATGTGACAAAACTCGTGGCCACAATATTAAATGGGTAAAGGTCAGCGTCCATGAGTGTAATTTACCATATATTTTTTTACAAAACAAAGTATTTAAAATTACACGTTAAGTTCTGATGACAATCAATAGCATTTCTATTTTTAAAAAAAATTGCATTTACATATTGACAAAACATATACCCAAAATTGAATTGCAGCGGTGTGAAATGAATTTAAATATCAATTTAGTTCATAAAATGTCAAATTAGTTAAAAACGTGAAATGTCACCATATGATTTATGGTCTCGATTTAGGGAGCTGTGTTTTGTGAGAATGTGTTTTATCAATATGTAAGGATAATTTTTTAAGGTAAAAATATTATTGATTATAATCAGAACTTAATAATCTAATTTATAATATTTTTTAAAAGTAATTTATAATCCTTTATTTTGTAAATAAAACATACCACATGTCTTTGGTTTTCAAATTAGGCAAACCATAAACCTTTTTTTCACGTACCTTTCCCTAATTTTTTAGTCAGTATATTTTCTTAAAGGAAATCTCTACGTTAATTTAATCTTTTTCTACAGAAATTTTCTTAAATTTTTTACTTGTAATTAAAAATAATTTCTAAATATATATATATATATATATATATATATATATATATATAATATTATTTTCGAGATCTTCACGGCCGGTTTTTCGGAGGTAGAGGTGAAGATCCTTACGGTTCGGAGATAGTAACATCCACCGCCGCTCAAATTTAATCTTTGAAGGTAAACCTTTCCTCGCTCCCAGCCCGTATCCAAAAATTTCAGTTTTCCTCCGGCGTCGTGAATTCGAATACCCACGATTCTCGACACCCCATATATAAATATCTTAAATTGTGTTATACCAAATAGAGGACCACGACCGTTGTCCATAGAGACCTTGGAGTACACAAAATAAAGACAGAGTCTCAATTCCCTTCCCAATTTTCTCCAACACACCACACCTCTCCTCTCCTTATCTCAATTATCTAAAACAAACCCTATCAATTTTCACACACACATGTACAAAATATATGAAAAAGTATTTGTTTCTTTTTTATTAAAAATTGCATTTACTAATAATTTAGAGGTCCATTTGTTTCAACTGTCCATATTTACTGTTGTTGTTAAGTTATTTGTTGTTGTTGTTAAAAATTAGTTGTTTTTTCTACAAAAAGTAGTTGTTTCGGAATTTTACCTAACACTTTCTATTTCCTATTTAGTATTAAAAGGTAAGAAGCAGTTCCGAAAAATGGAAACAAACCAACACAAAATAAGGGTTAATTTAGTTTTAAGATTATTAAAAAAGTTTAATTTTACTTCCATCATATAAAACAAATCAATTTTGTCTCAATAGTAAGCATCCTAACTCAATTATACTCTTCTTTCTAGGAAATGTCACTTACTTGTTATTACTTTTAAAAGCACAAAATTTAACTAAACTTTCTAACATAAAGATAAAAATGAGTTGAAAAAAATTACCATGAAAATAAAATTGAGCTGTTTTATACAATAAGAATAAAATATATATTTTTAATCTTGGGGTAAATTTTGTCAATATTCCAAATAATTTTGTTTTAATACTCAGAATAAAAATTCTTCGATATTTTTAGGTAATTTACACCCATGATCTTTTAACTTTTTACTTGTTTTCATTATGACCTCTGAACTTTAAATATGAACATTGTGATTATTGAAAGTTGCACTATATTACATAATTACATTGTTTACCGTTGATCAATATATGCACTCCAATAATAGTTAATCCTCTATTATAAACTTGGTGAAAATGATATTTTAAACGATTTTAATTTTAGAACTTTGGATTTTGACGTCATTTAAGTGTTATTTAGATAGGAAATGATTGTTTAAAGAGAAAAATCTAAAAAATAATAATTTGAAAAATCTAAAATGGTAGTTAAGTGTCTGCATTTTTTTTTAATCTAGACTTTGATATAATACTAATTTGGACCAAAATCAATATATATATATATACCATCTGTTAAACTAACACCCCGTTTATTTGTTATCCATTCGTTTGTTGAAAAATATTGAATAAGAAAAAATATTGTTTTGAAAAATAAATTTTTTTTTTGTATTTAATTACAATCGAAAAATAAAAAGTCACAATGACTACTTTTAAAAGGTAAAAAGAAATATAGCAAGATTTAAAGACTAAAATAGTACAATATTTCCTCACATTAATTGTATTTTTTTCCCACTAATCTAAGATTTTAGTAAGCATAAAAAAACCAAAAAAATCTACTGTACAAACAAACGGAATTTAAAATCCAAAAGTTTGCTACATAGATATAAATTCAAGATATAATATCTGTTTGACTCTCTAAAGTAAGAGTGTGTTTATTTCAGCTTTTCGGAGAATCGTTTGGCGTTTCACTCCAAATCACAGGAAATATAGCATTCGGTTGGGTTTATATAACCGCAACGTTTAACCATTTTTCTGGAAACTTGTAACATTTTGGAGCTTTTTATAAATAGTTGTTTATAGTCATTTGTTATTGACAAAATTATCCTTTTTATTTCCACAAAATATGTTTCTTCTTTCACATTATTTTTATTTATATAGCATAATTACCGAAAGGACAAGGTTTTATCATGTTCATTTTTTATTTTATAATTTATTTGTTGATTAATTTAAAACATGTCTATATTTGACATTTTAAATAATTAAACAACTAATAATAAATAGTTAATATCAACATCAAACATCTATTAGTTAACGGCTAAACCAAACGGGTCCAAAAGCTTTTAGGTCAATTAGAACCTTAAACTATTAAAATCTTCAACTAAGCAAAAATCATCAATTCAGTGATCATTCTATGCAAAAATCATCAATTGATTCGGTTCGGTTGAACAGTTTTAGACACTTTTCTCCAAATCTATTTTGAACCAACACTAAGATTATTATAGTCTTTATCAAATAGTCACATTTACTGATTTTAGAATAGGAAGATAATTGGATGATTTTTACTTAGAGCCTAATTGATAATTTAAGAAGTTTTAGTTTAGGATGAAATATTCATGCCTGGATTCAAACTCGTGGAGATCTCTAAGACTAACTTAACTACAAGTAGCTGTGTATTTACCAAACTCAAAATTTTCTTCTTGTTTGTTTTGGTACTGCTAAAAGAAAGCCAATGTACTGTATCAAGGACACCAATTCTTTAATTATCATTACTAATGATAAAAATTCACAGTAATTATCATTACTCTTTTAGCCCTATTACATATCATTACTCTTTTAGCCCTATTACATATCGTAGCTGCTAAACTCAAAATTTTCTTCTTGTTTGTTTTGGTACTGCTAAAAGAAAGCCAATGTACAAGGTTGTATGTAATATTATATACAATAGCCGTGATCGCCGGCTATATCATTCTACGTCGTCGTTTTACATGATGGAACAAGCATGGGGATTGTCGTCGCTGAACATTTGTGCTGGATTCATTGGTGGATGGTTGTACACTGGTTCAATATTATTGTAGATGGGAATCAGGTAACCTTGATTTACCGGGTTATACCCATAACCGTATTGTAGATGTTGTGGGTCAACAGTGTAGCTCTGAGAAAATATCCCGTCCAGCCAATTAGTCAGAACATATGCCGGATAATAGTCCATTTTATTTGTTACCTCCGCCATAGCACCACCGTCACCACTAGCTGCCGTCCCCGTCGCCGGCGCTGGATCTGGAGCAGGAGCTTTTTTGTTCTTCACCTTTGCTTCTTCTCCTCTTTCACCACCTTTCTCATCATCATTATTTTTCTCTCCTGCTCCGGCATCATCTTTCTTATCATCATTCTTTTTTTCTCCAGCTCCGGCTTCATCTTTCTTACCATGGCTCTTTTTCTCGCCGGCTTTGGAGCCAAAGCCTTCTTTATTGTCATCCTTCTTTTCCTCGCCTCCTCCGTCCACTTTCTGAGCATCATTCTTTTTCTCGCCTTCTCCGTCTACTTTCTCAGCATCGGTCTTTTTCTTGCCTCCTCCTCCGTCGCCGTCGCTGCCGCCGTCGACTTCTTTCTTTGCCTCGACTGTCTTTTGCTGAACGACCTCAACCGACGTCCGGAACTTCTCCGACAGGTAAGGCACGAGGTCCTTAACTGTTATGGGTCCCGCCCATATTTAAGGTCCATTTAATATTAATTTTGGCTTCTTTGAGAAGCTATATTAATGTGTATTTATTGGAATGAGTTGTATTCATTTAATATAAGTGAAGGAAGAAGAAAAGACACACACAAAAGAGATTTTCGGATTTGGCCTTTCTCTCTTTAGGTCAGTTCACGTTTTTGTCGATTCCCGGAGATTGAACCGTCGGATCGTCACGATTTTTGGACAGGAGCTTCTAGACATATTGTTCATTGTTCTCACCGTTGGGATTGCCGTTCGGAGGTCGGGAAGGTCTGTTTGGAGTTGGGGCAGATTGTAGACTGATTTCTTCTCTTTCTTGGTATTTGTCTACTTCTTGAAATCTCTTATTGTTTCATGATTGTTGGTGGATTATAAACCTTTTGTAAGACTTTATTGGGTTTGTTTTGCCCTCAATTTTATCATAATAAGAGAAGTAGGGTGGACTCCTCAAAGGTCCCGTGGTTTTTACTCTTCACACCGAAGAGGTTTTCCACGTATAAATCTTGTGTTGTTGATTGTGGTTTAGATTTCTATCCTTGTGGTTATTGTTACTGTTTTGATTTGGAACTTGGGTTGTGCTTTGGTTGATTGTTTGTTAGATTGATCCTTGTGGTATTGTTATTGGTATTCCGCGTATTTGATTGTTGTTATTGGTAACCCGTCTTTTGGGTCCTTCAATTGGTATCAGAGCAAGGTTAATTTTAAAGTTAGCTATGGAGTCTAATAGCAGTAATAGTTCCATGGTTAAATTGACATCAACCAATTATTCTATATGGAGACCTATGATGGAAGATTTGTTATTTTGCAAAGATTTGTATGACCCAATTGATGCAGAAACCAAAGAGGATGGTGGTTTGTCCAAACCAGTCAAACCAGAAACATTGGAAGATAGAGAATGGGAAAAGTTGAAAAGAAAGACTTTGGGGACTATCAGACAATGGGTTGATATTAGCATTTTCAACCATGTTTCTCAAGAGTCTGACCCATATGATTTGTGGAAGAAATTAGAAGGTCTTTATGAAAGAAAGACTGCTCATAATAAGACTTCTTTGATTAAGAGGCTTGTTAATTTGAAGTTGAAAAGTGGGAAGTCAGTTTCTGAACATCTTAGTGATTTTCAAGATATAATCAACAAACTTACCACTATGAAGATTATTCTTGATGATGAGTTGCAGGCTTTATTTCTGTTGAGTTCATTGCCAGATAGTTGGGAAACTCTTGTTGTGACTATTAGTAACTCTGCTCCAGATGGTGTACTTTCTTTGGATGTGATTAAAGAGAGTATGTTTAATGAAGAGATAAGAAGAAAGGAGATGGGAGTTGATAATTCACAAGCTCTTGTTGTTGAGAACAGAGGTAGAGGCAAGAGTAGAGGTCCAAAGAGGCGTGGTAACTCAAGAGGTAGGTCTAAGTCCAGAGATGGGAAAGAGCCTATGGTATGTCATCACTGCAACAAACCGGGTCACATAAAGAAATATTGCTACCGTTGGAAAAGAGAACAAGGCAAGAAGCAAGATTCTCAGAAGGAGGGAGATGACAAAAATACTGCAGCTGTCACTTCTAAAAGTGATGATGGTGTTTCTTTGATTTGTGCAACTAGTGAGTGTCATCATGTTGATGGTTCAGGCACAGAGTGGCTTGTTGATACAGGAGCTTCCTATCATTGTGTTCCTAGAAGGGAATACTTCTTGAACTACAAAGCAGGAGATTTTGGTAGTGTCAAGATGGGAAATCAGAGTTCGGCAAGCATTGTTGGCATGGGTGATATTCGGGTGAAGACAAGTGTTGGGTGCATGCTTATATTGAAGAATGTGCGCCATATTCCCGATATACGCCTTAACTTGTTGTCTGCAAATGTTCTTGATCTAGAAGGATTCAGACATACCTTTGGAGATGGCAAATGGAGATTGTCCAAGGGTTCATTGACAGTTGCTCGAGGTGATTTGTGTTGTTCTTTGTATAAAACATACTTGAATGTATGTTCTGGTGAGCTAAATGCAGTTGAAGAAAAGAACTCTCCTAATTTGTGGCATAGAAGATTGGGACACATGACAGATAAAGGGTTAAAACTTTTGGCAGGTAAATCTCTTATTCTTGTTGATAAATTTGTTTCTTTTGACCCTTGTGATTATTGTTTAGCAGGAAAGCAACATAGAGCTTCCTTTTCTAAGAAGTCTACAAAGAAGGAAGGAAAGTTGGAGTTGATACACTCTGACGTTTGTGGTCCTTTAGAAGTGGAGTCTCTTGGTGGCAGTAAATATTTTCTCACTTTTATTGATGATGCTACTCGGAGAACTTGGGTTTACATGTTGAAGACAAAGAGTGAAGTGTTTGAAACTTTCAAGAAGTTTCACGTCATGGTAGAAAGGGAGACAGAAAGAAAATTGAAGTGTCTTCGATCTGACAATGGTGGTGAGTACACTTCTAAAGAATTTGAGAATTATTGCTCACACCATGGAATTAGACATGTAAAAACTGTGCCTGGCACCCCTCAACACAATGGTGTAGCAGAGAGAATGAACAGAACAATTGTGGAGAAAGTGAGATGTATGCTTAGAATGTCCAATCTTCCAAAGACATTTTGGGCTGAAGCTGTTAATACTTCAGTGTACTTGATCAATCTTTCACCATCAATTCCTCTTGGCCTTGAGATACCCGAGAGAGTATGGAAGGGTAGAGATCCTACTTATTCACATTTGAGAGTCTTTGGATGCAAGGCATACATGCATGTGCCGAAAGAACATAGATCAAAGCTTGATTCCAAGACTAATCCTTGTGTATTTGTTGGCTATGGTGATGATGAGTATGGTTTTAGACTCTATGATCCAGAGAAGAAGAAAGTGGTGAGAAGCAGAGATGTAGTATTCTTTGAGCACGAGATGGGCTCAGAACTTCTGAGTACAAGGTACACTTCTACTCCAGATTTGTCTTTTGATATTACTGATACTTCTTCTGTTTCTACTCCTATTCCTATTGAGCAGCCAATAAATGAGAATGTTGAACCAACACTTGATGGTGTTGAGGAGGTACAACCAAATGAAGATGGTGATGCACCAGAATTTGATAATGATGGTGGTGGTGTACCAGAATTTGATGATGTTCCACATGATGATCAGAATGATATAGAGGATGTTCATGAGCAGGGGGAGCGGCCTGCTCCTTTGGTGGAAGAAGCATCGGTTCGAAGGTCAACTAGAGAAATAAAACCTTCTACAAAATATCCAAGCTCGGAGTTTATTCTTGTCACTGATGAGGGGGAGCCAGAGAACTTTGAAGAAGTGTTGTCTAGTAAAGACAAAAATCTTTGGCTTGATGCTATGAAGGAAGAGATGGATTCCTTGAAAAAGAATGAAACATATGTGCTTGTGAAGCCTCCTAAAGGTAAGAAGGTCTTGAAAAACAGATGGGTTTTCAAGAACAAGAAAGATGGTGACAATATAGTGAAGCGCAAAGCCAGATTGGTGGTAAAGGGTTGCAATCAGAAGAAAGGCATTGATTTTGATGAGATCTTCTCTCCTGTTGTCAAGATGACATCTATAAGAACTGTTTTAGGTTTAGCTGCAAGTCTTGATTTGGAGTTGGAGCAGCTTGATGTGAAAACTGCTTTCTTACATGGTGATTTGCATGAGGAGATATATATGGAGCAACCTGAAGGGTTTGAAGAGAAGGGAAAAGAAAAGCTTGTTTGCAAGTTGAAGAAGAGTCTTTATGGGCTCAAACAGGCACCAAGGCAATGGTATCGGAAGTTTGATTCTTTCATGACAAAGAATGGTTACAATAGAACTTCAGCAGATCCTTGTGTGTATTTTAGAAATTTCCCTGGAGGTAAATTTATTATCCTTCTTTTATATGTGGATGATATGTTGATAGTTGGACAAGATGCAGAGATGATTTCCAACTTGAAGAAGGATTTGTCCAAGTCATTTGACATGAAAGACTTGGGTCCAGCTAAGCAGATCTTAGGCATGGAGATAGTTCGTGATAGAAAAGCTGGAAAGTTGTGGCTATCACAAGAAAAGTATATTGAACGTGTGCTTGAAAGGTTCAATATGAAGAATGCCAAGCCTGTTAGTCAACCTTTAGCAGCTCACTTCAAGTTGAGTAATAAAGCTTGTCCTAAGTCAGATGAAGAAAAAGAAAGTATGTCTTCTGTTCCATATTCATCTGCTGTTGGTTCTTTGATGTATGCTATGGTTTGTACTAGACCAGATATCGCACAGGCTGTTGGTTTGGTGAGTAGATACTTATCCAATCCGGGTAAGGTTCATTGGGAAGCTATTAAGTGGATTTTCAGATATTTGCGTGGTACTTCCAAATTGAGTTTGTGTTATGGAGGTGGCAAACCGATTCTTGAGGGATATACAGATGCAGACATGGCTGGTGATCTCGATAATAGAAAGTCTACCTCAGGTTATGTGTTTACATTTTCAGGGGGAGCCATTTCATGGCAATCCAAGCTACAAAAGTGTGTAGCATTGTCTACTACTGAGGCAGAGTATATAGCAGCTGTGGAAGCATGTAAAGAGATGATTTGGTTGAAGAGGTTCCTTCAAGAGTTGGGTTTGAAGCAATGTGAGTATGTGACATTCTGTGACAGTCAGAGTGCTATGGACTTGAGCAAGAATGCCATGTATCATGCTCGTACCAAGCACATTGATATCAGATATCATTGGTTGCGGAATGTGATTGAAGAGAAAGAATTGCTGTTAAAGAAAGTCCACACAGATAAAAATGCAGCAGACATGTTAACCAATGTGGTTCCCGGAAGCAAGCTTGAGCTTTGTAATAAGCTTTCCGGGATGAGATTCAAACGTTGAAGAATTTGAGTTTTTCTTCTCTCCGTGATGGGCTGGAGGGGGAGATTGTTATAGGTCCCGCCCATATTTAAGGTCCATTTAATATTAATTTTGGCTTCTTTGAGAAGCTATATTAATGTGTATTTATTGGAATGAGTTGTATTCATTTAATATAAGTGAAGGAAGAAGAAAAGACACACACAAAAGAGATTTTCGGATTTGGCATTTCTCTCTTTAGGTCAGTTCACGTTTTTGTCGATTCCCGGAGATTGAACCGTCGGATCGTCACGATTTTTGGACAGAAGCTTCTAGACATATTGTTCCTTGTTCTCACCGTTGGGATTGCCGTTCGGAGGTCGGGAAGGTCTGTTCGGAGTTGGGGCAGATTGTAGACTGATTTCTTCTCTTTCTTGGTATTTGTCTACTTCTTGAAATCTCTTATTGTTTCATGATTGTTGGTGGGTTATAAACCTTTTATAAGACTTTATTGGGTTTGTTTTGCCCTCAATTTTATCATAATAAGAGAAGTAGGGTGGACTCCTCAAAGGTCCCGTGGTTTTTACTCTTCACACCGAAGAGGTTTTCCACGTATAAATCTTGTGTTGTTGATTGTGGTTTAGATTTCTATCCTTGTGGTTATTGTTACTGTTTTGATTTGGAACGTGGGTTGTGCTTTGGTTGATTGTTTGTTAGATTGATCCTTGTGGTGTTGTTATTGGTATTCCGCGTATTTGATTGTTGTTATTGGTAACCCGTCTTTTGGGTCCTTCATTAACTTCCATTCTCCCCTTCACCGTTACCAGATCCTTTCTATCGTCGACTGCCACGCTCTCAACTCCTGTTAATGGGTAACGTCAGTTATAATTTGAAAAAATATTTGTATAATCGCAGATATTAAAATATTCTAAAAATTTATCTACCTTTGATTTTTCTGATGATCTTCTTCATTTTGGTAATGCAATCATCACAATGAGTTCTGATTTTCAAAACTACCATAATCTGCGTCTGATTAATTAAATCCAAACGAGTTAATCACTGTAATTAGAAACGAATTTAAATTAATTATTTTATTCTTATACCTCTTCAGGTGGTGGTTTCTTCACCTCCGGTTTCTTCTCGGCGGCTTTCTCATCCGCTTTCTTCTCACCACCACCGTCGGCGTCTTTCTTCGGCTGCGGAGATACAATCTGTACTTCCTTCTTCATTTTCTTTTCCAGCCTCGCTTTCACTTTCTCAGGGTCAACCTCCCCGGTCATTGTCAATTTGTTCGATTGACGATTGGTCTTAGCCGACTCCACACCTTCAACAACAAATCACAAATTTCAATTGGCAATCCAAATCAATCAAACCAAATCAATCAATCCTATTCAATTCTCACCTTCTAAATGCTTCACCGCTCTTCTAATTTTCTTACAACAGCCTTCACAATGCATGTCGACTTTGTAAATAGAAACAGGCTTCGGTTCATCCTTTTTTTCGCCGCCGTCGGCAGTGGCGGCAGCCGCTTTATCTCCTTCACCTTTTGTCTGCTCATAAGAAAAACAAAATTAGATCAGAGAGAAACTCTTAATGAATATTTGAATCAGTAAAGTGTGATTCAAAGCCATACCCAAAAGCCGGGGGGCCACTTCGGCCCTAGTCGAACTATGGCAAAAGTTTTACAATGTGGGTTTTATTGGCCTACTTTGTCCAAAGATTCCAAAGACTTCGTCAAATCATGTGACGCTTGTCAAAGGAGTGGAAACATTTCCCGAAAACATGAAATGCTCCAACAAGGAATCTTAGTCTGCGAACTTTTTGACGTGTGGGGGATAGACTTCATGGGACCTTTCCATAAGTCGCATAACAACGCTTACATTCTTGTAGCGGTTGACTATGTCTCCAAATGGGTAGAGGCCGTTGCCTTACCTTCAAACGACTCTAAGGCGGTAGGGAAATTTATAAAGAAACACATTTTTACTCGGTTCGGGACCCCTCGAACTATCATTAGCGACAGGGGTTCCCACTTTTGCAACCGATAATTCGATCAACTCTTACTTAAATATGGGGTTGCACACCGAGTCTCTACACCCTACCACCCGCAAACTAGTGGGCAAGTTGAGGTTTCTAACCGAGAGTTAAAACGCATTTTAGAAAAAACGGTTAACTCCTCTAGGAAAGACTGGAGCTTGAAGCTCGATGATGCTCTTTGGGCGTACCGCACGGCGTTTAAGACGCCCATCAGGATGTCCCCTTATCGTCTAGTTTTTGGAAAATCATGCCATTTGCCCGTAGAATTAGAACATAAAGCATATTGGGCGATGAAATTTTTAAATTTTGACGTGCAGGCTACAGGAGAACACCGCCTCCTCCAACTCAATACTCTTGATGAACTTCGCTTAGGGTCGTACGAAAATGCCAAACTTTACAAAGAACGTACAAAACGGTGGCACGACAAGCACATTCAGGTTCGGGAGTTCACCAAGGGGGATCAAGTTCTCCTCTACAATTCTCGCCTCCGGTTATTCCTCGGAAAATTAAAAAGTCGGTGGTCGGGACCATACACCGTAATCAATGTACACTCCTCCGGAGCAATTGAGATCCAAGGTCCCGACAATGCAACCCTCCGGGTCAATGGCCACCGTCTAAAGATATACTGCGGCGACGTTTTTTCACAACAAGGCGAAACCACGCTCCTCGCCACACCATGAGCTTGCGCATCACCAAGGAAAGTCGAGCTACTCCGACTCTAAATATAGCGCTAGTTTGATGCTCTCAAACCCTGTATATATCCATTCATTTTTTTCTCTTGTTTTCTTCGTTTCGCTTCACTCCCACGGAAAGCCAAATCCCAATCCGACATAATACGCGGGGCGTCTTCTTATGCACGCCCCGCGTCTTTGTGCCTCTGATCCAAAATTATGCAAGGGACACCTTTCACGCAGGGCGTACCCCCTATTACGCCCCGCGTATGAGTTCCTTTCCGTGGCTCCCAAAGTTCAGAAACTCAAACACGCGGAGCGCCCTATTCCTGCGCCCCGCAAATTTGAGTCTCTGACTCCAAAAGCAATAAAAACGCCGCCCTACGCGGGGCGCCCCCCTGAGCATGCCTCGCATAGGGCCCCTGGCCACTAAGGGTCTCCTTTTCCTTCCTTACCTTTATTTTTTGTTTTTGTTTTAATTTCTTTTTAAGACGCCCTTGGAATAGGCGTGACTTTAAATAACGCGGAGGGCCGTGCAACCCCGCACTTAACGTTTGTTTTGCACTAACAAAAACAAAAATAAAAATAAAATAAATACAAAAATAATTAAACTACTTTATTGAATCTTTCAAATTTTTCCCAACACGCTATCCCTCCTTCGGAAATTAATTAAAGTTCCGTTATTTGTCATCAAAAATAAAAGACGTCGACACAAGGGGATGACCTAATTAAGGAATTTTAGTCTTGGTTTTGAAATTAGGGAATTTGTGCAAAGCTTAAGTTAGTACTAAACTAAGGCATTGAGTCTTAACCCTAATGTTATCTCCATAATGAATTTTGAAAAGGCAATAAAAACGGGATAGTTAAGAATTTAGCGAAGACTTGATAGTACACAATTTGAACCCGAATCTTTGTGAGGTATTTTTGAGCCTAAAGGAGTTCGTACGAGAACTCCGATTCTTTCACAATTTTTCGAGAGCTTTGACTTCACTCGACTCATAGAATTTGCATCCAATACCGGGTTAAGTACACTTATTTTTGGTAAAAAGGCAATAGATGATAAAGCGAACCCACGTAGGCTAATTTTCCTTAATTTATTTTTCTCGTTTTCATTGAACATTAGGAAACCCCTTCGAGCCTATTAACCAACTTTTTTTGTTAATACCCTTTTAACATTTAACCCTTTTTCCTCTTGTTCAAATACCGACATAACCAAGTTGCACCCGAATTACCCGAAATAAGTCACGGCCTTAGCAAATGAGCACCATAAGCTTTCAAAATTTTGTTTTTGTGCCTCTATCAAAACAAAGGATACGATAAAAATAAAAAGGCATTCTTAAGCTCCACCCGAGCAATTTTGAAGTATATTTTGTAAAATTCGCCAAAGCCGAAATAAACAAAAATACGGTGCAATCACAAAATGGTATTTTTGAACTCGAGTTTCTTTAAACTAACCACTAAAGAAGCCACCCACATTACAACCCCCATCCGGGTTTATTTTTAATGTTGCCTAACCATTTTTTAGGAGGAAAAACCCGGATGAAAATGCAAATTCAACATGATCTCGAGTAAGTGCAAAGAAGAGTGCTAAAACACCGACCCACCTAAAATTGAGCGTAAGAGTGAAATCCCTTGGTGAGGTACTATCGGGTTCTCAAAAGATAATCAACCCCCGTTAATATTGCCTATTAATCTTGATCATGGAGGTTTCAAACAAGTCTCGCACTCAGTTGTTTGCGTAGGTACTTACCGAAACCTTTGCATAAAACCATAACTTTGAAATCACGCACTTGGAAAAACCAACCTTCGGTTTGTTTCTTAATTTTCTCAATCCCTTGTCTTTCGATTTCTTTTACTTGAGGACAAGTAAAACTTTAAAGTCCGAGGAGGTTTGATAGGGGTATTTTACCCCTATCTTATAGCGTGATTTACGGGTTGATTTTGGATAAAATAAATAAGTTTAATTACAAAAATAAAGTGTTTTGATAGAATAAAGAAATAAAAATAAATCTCGTACTTTCAGTTAATTTTTCGTTCTTTTGATTAGTTTAGGAAATAAAAACATCAAGCTAACTCGGCTCGCAAAGATTTGTATTTCAGGTACGAGCTAGGAGCAAAAATCTACTCAAATACGCGGGGCGTGAAACATGTTGTCAGCAATAATTGCCTTATCCGCAGGCGCCATGTGGAATTGACTAAGCATACGCGGGGCATATGCCACCCTACGCGGGGCGTATGACACATGTCGGAAATGATTGGCCTAATCCTGAAAGTCAGACTGCACTGTCTCCCTGAGTCAACTCTTCATACGCGGGGCGTATAACCATACACGCGAGGCGTACCAGGCAATTCCTCAATGATAATAACTCAGAGACTCTTTTACGCGGGGCGTACTTCAGCTACGCATGGCATAAAAGCTCCAATTCAAGCAATAAAACTCTAGAGACTCAAACATGCGGGGCGTACCTTAGCTACGCAGGGCGTGCTCGAGACAACAAGACATGGAATTGGTCCACATGCAGAATATTTCTAACGGAATGGGCACTTACGCGGGGCGTATCATGGGATTTCTGCACCAAATAATGTTGCTCCATACTTGTACTTTGTGAAGTTACAACATTGCCCTTGCTTGATGTCTATAAATAGGAAGCTATTGAACTTCATTTGAGACAACCAAGAAATAATTACACACTAGAGAGCAAACTATACTTGTTTTGATTATTGTTGTAGTGTAGATTCAGTTTTTGTAGTTAAACTCTCCACCTCGAGAGCTTGTTCGGTTGTTTCGGCATTCCATCGAAGTTCCATTCCACCATTCGTCACCAAGCTCGAGAGTTCCACCTCCACGACCTAGGAGACGGCTTTGAGTCTGGTTAGCTAGTTTCAAGGGCGGATTCTCCCCTTTTACGTGCTAATTAGCTTGTACTCTTCCTATGTACTAGGCTTGGTTGTATTCCATTTATATACATTTCATATTTATAATTTCATGATTTATAATCTCTATTTCCCTTTACGTGTTAGTGTTTGCTGCTTGTTTTGATATTGATAATTGATTATTGTGTAGGAGAACGCGATTTTCGACGCCATTCGGGCTATCTTTAGGGAGTTATATAGGTGTTGCCCTACCGGAAGTGACAAACCAGAAACCGTAGGAATTGACAAACCACGGAACTTACGGGCCCTAGTTTCTAATTCCCCTGCATTAGACACGCTTTGACTAGGAATCACGTAGTCTAAGTGCTTCACGGGTCGGTCCTACTACACTTAGTCATTTTTGCAAGAGTAAATTATTATCCGTATACATTTAGAGTCATTATTTATCGTGGTTATAACTTATCATAATTCATCCCACTTCATAGGGTTTTAGCTACATAAATCTATGTCGCCAATAGTTAGGAATAGTGTGTAGTTGTGTCTTACTTTAACCCAAAGTAATCATCGCTTAAATAACATACGAAACCGAGTCGTCTAATACTTGTAATTATAAATCCCGTGGATTCGATACCCGGTCTTAACCGGATTATTACTTGATACGACGGGGTACACTTGCCCCTAAGTAGTCGTAGCGTCTAATAGAGTTAAGAGTAATTTACAAAGATCACATCCATAGATATAGAGTCCGCACTCATAAGATATACATTTCGTCGTGAAAAAACTCTACCACTAGGCGCCGCGCTATCATGTGGTGAGGAAGGACATGTACGTACTAGTTGTCCTAAACTGAATAGAGCTGGTAGGGGCAGAGGATTACAGACTGACAGAGCAAGTAGAGGTAATTTGTTTGGGAGAGGAAATAATCGGGGTAATGGTAGAGGTACTAATATGGGAAGAGGAGCTGGTAATACTTCTCAAGGAGCTAGGAATCAGGGTAATCAGTCAGATAGAGCTGCAACTCAACCTCGAGCTTTTGCTATGACTCCACAAGAAGCTGTTGCATCTGCAGAAGTTATCACTAGTACGATTTCTTTATTTGGAAAAGATGCTTATCTGCTTATTGATCCTGGTGCTACACATTCTTTTGTGTCTCCATTATTTATGTCTGATATAATTTGGGAGTCAAAACTTATGCCAGAACGTTTAACTGTTAGCATGCCTATGGGAGAATCTTTAGTATGTACACATGTATATCCTAATTGTGAGGTGAAGTTAGGGGAGTCTTTTATACATGTGAATTTGACACCTTTGATGGTGCAAACATTTGATGTCATCTTAGGCATGGATTCCTTATCTAAATATCAAGCTAGATTGTTCGAAAAAAGAAAGTTAATCTAGTATTAGCTAGTGGAGAGGGATATGTGTTTCATGGTGAGAGAGGTGTACGTAGAAGTATAGTCACAGTTATGACAGCCATGAAAATGCTAAGGAAGGGCTGTGATGCTTTCTTGGCATATGTGGTAGATAGTAATAAAGAATCTCCCAAATTAGAAGATGTGCCAATTGTGAATGAGTATCCAGATGTCTTTCCGGATGAAATACCAGGGTTACCACCAGTAAGAGAAGTAGAGTTTGCAATTGATTTGCAGCCTGGTACTGCTCCTATATCACTTGCACCATATAGAATGGCACCGGCAGAAATGAAGGAATTGAAGGTACAGTTGCAGGAGTTATTGGATAAGGGATATATTCGACCTAGTGTATCACCATGGGGAGCTCCAGTTTTGTTTGTAAAAAAGAAGGATGGTACAATGCAGTTATGCATTGATTATCGTCAACTGAACAAGGTTACTATTCGAAACAAGTATCCATTACCTAGAATTGATGATTTGTTTGATCAATTGCAAGGAGCAACCATATTAGCTGAAGTTGCGAATTTGTGGAGTAGTGTGATATGGGTTATGAGTAAGTCATAACTTGTCTATATAGGTGATGCTGGAAAATCAGATTCGTACCTGAACCTTGTGATGCATTTTTCGACCAGATATAGGCCGAATCTGTCATTGAGTCCTAAATGAAAGTTCTTTATTTTTATCTTACGTTTCCAGGGGTTTTTGAATCGTCTTAATCGGGCTCCGTATGAAAAAGTTATGCTGGAAATGACATATGTTGGTCATTTTAGCTTTAAACCAAAATTTGGTTTGATTTTTCTTCTTATTTGAGAGATACTGCTAATGGTTTATATAATAAGTCAGTGGTAATGTCTCACTGTCTTATCTGATCTTATTTTAGGTCGGGTTTGACAGAATAGCCCAGGGGACCTCCATGGAACGATGTTTAATTAGATTAACCACATACATCGAGTCAGACTCAACCCAAAGGTGATGCCAATTATTCTCCCAAGCTAATTCAATCGCGAAAATTGCAGCTTGTAATTCAGCCATATAGGCAAAAGAAGGAGGGATAAAACACGCAAAACAACCTTTGGAGAAGCCGCAAGAGTTACGAAAAATGCCACCCGCCCCCGCCTCACCAGGTGCATCAAGAGCAGAGCCATCAACATTAACTTTAACCCAGCCAGGAGGAGGCTTAACCCAAACATCATTTAAAAAGTATATTATTTTTTATGTATTTGTGCACAAATTTTATATTAATTGGTTCAGAAAATAAAAGTTTTGCGTTTTTATAATAGGTTTGATGATGAAATATGTTTAACCTAGATGAAATATTTGGGCTATTTTTTTTTTTTTTTTATTACATATGTACAACAAAACATGTGATAAGAATCTAAATAAGACGAGACAAATACAATACCATATGTATACACGTATCTTTGATAGTAAAAGAAATATTTATGTTTTCATGTTTTGTCAAATTTGTATGTACGGAGTTTTTTGTTCAAAGGAAGACTGGGGTTTTCGTTTTGCTAAAACCGAAGATCTTTTAGTTGGATATCGAAAAAATGACTCTTGGCGATCTTAAAATGGAAATTTTCTTGTTAGTACCAAATTGAGTATGCAACCAAATTTTTTATTTTCCGAAATCATCCTTTTCGGAGGTTTCTCTCTCTAATGATCAATTTCTCTCTCCTCACAAAACAACGCCTAAATAATCTCAAAATTAAAAAGTTAAAGAATTAAAGTTATTTGTAATATCATCAAGTCTTTGTTTTGATATCGTCAATGCTCATTTTAATTTTGAGGTCCTTATTTTTAACAAAGCGAAAGACCTTAGTCATTTCTTGCTCGTAAAAAAAAACCCAGTCCCCGTTTGGACAAAAAAATTTCACAGGTATCTGTTTGACAAAACGTGAAAGCACCATGTTGTTTTAGACTTTTACCATAATTGATATGTTATTAGTGATAACATGACACGTGCACAAGTAGAGTAAAGATAACAAGATTTGTGACTAGGGAGAGACTTCGTTAATATGGTTGGAAATTGGTCCAGTTTGTCAAAGTTAGGTCCTTAATTGTACCATTTAGAGTATTAGAAGATAAAATCGCTTTTAGTCGATAGTTATCTCATATATATATATATATATATATATATTGATGCCAAAATTCAAAATTAGGTGTAAATAACAGCAAAAGGCAGTGACTGATTCATGAATATTGACCTTAAGAGGTGTTTGAGATATTCTCTTGTAATGTATGGGTGCTCTACACATAATTTTCATTGAGTTTTTCGACGGTCTGTGTAAGCTCATCCCACCCTCCCTCTAAGTAGCCCTTGGATTTTTCACTGGCGGAAAAATAGAGATGCTCGGAAGTTTTGTTGCACCCTCAGCTACTCAATTTACCTTGGAAAAACGGTTGCACTTTCACCCTCCACTAGAAGAAAAGTTTAAAAATGTTGCAATTGTATCCGAAAACCCTCTTCTCTGACTCCACGACTAGTGTGAATTAGGGGTGGCAACAGAGCGAGGTAGGGATCGATACATCGCCCTCAATATTTTTTAGGGTGGTTCTGGAAAAATTTGAAATAAAATTCATGAATTTTTTTAACGCCTACACACACGGATGTCTACGGGTGACGAAGAATCCCCAAATGGTATGAGCGCCGAAAGATAAATTGGGGAAAAGGAAGCTACTGAAATTGCTCAATTTTTCATATTTGATGTGCTCTCTAAATTATATGTTGATAATTTATCAAAAAGATATATTAGGGTAGTTTTACCAACACATTAGATCAATGTATTTTAGCCTAAATGGCCACTGAATTTTATCCATTTTAACATTATTATCACTGAACTTCAGTTTTTAACAATATGACCATTGAACTTTAATTCTTGAAAATTTTCGTTTTGAGGTCATTTAGGTGTTGTTTGATTAGGAGATAGTGAATTTGAAGAGAGAGACAGCTCCAAAAAAATGTGATTTTGGAAAATAAAAAAATATGGTTTCATGGTAAATGTCGTTCTGAACAACTATAATTTTTGAATATTTTTATTTTGAGGTCGTTAACGGTTATTTTAAGGAGTTAATTAGAGTTGAGCGGTCACCGGTGTTAAAAGGTTTAAAGTCCAGTGGTCATACCGTTAAGAATTAAAGTTTAATAGCCACAATGTTAAAATGGATAAAGTTCAGTAGTCATGTATGTAGTTTACCCTATTTTAGCCTTGCTATAATTCACAATAATATAATATTGAAAACTCTGGAATGAGGATAAAAAAATGGAAATAACACAATTTTACAGTAAAATAAAGGGATAAGGTAGCAAAATAGGCTTATTTTGGGTCTAACGGTTTTTAGGAAAGTATCAATTTAGGCTTCACGTACAAAATAACACCAATATGGGTCTAACGTTTAGAAAATGACACCAATTTAGGCATCGATAACGGATTGGACACGTCATTCCTATTACTCTCTTAAGTTCTGATTTTTCCCCCCACATACAATTGACAAAACTTAATAGAGTAATATCAATGACGCGTCTCTTTCTGTTATCGAGGCCTCAATTGGTATCATTTTTGAAACGTTATGCCCATATTGGTGCTATTTTGTACGCGGAGCCTAAATTGATACTTTTCAAAAAACCATAAGCCTATTTTGCTACCGTATCCCTACAATAAAGGTATATGGTATGTTTTTTGGGTAAATTATACCTATGGCCACTGAACTTTATCCATTTCAACATTGTGGCTACTAAACTTTACGCTTTTTAACACCGGTGGTGGCCACTCAACTTTAACCAAGTCCTAAATATGACCGTTAACGACCTCAAAATGAAAATATTCAATAATTAAAGTTGTTCACAATGATATTTACCATGAAACCACATTTTTTATTTTCAAAAATCACCTTTTTGGAGCTTTCTCTCTCTAAAAATTCACTATTTCTCCTAATAAACAACACCTAAATGACTTCAAAACTAAAATTTTCAAGAATTAAAGTTCCTTAGAATATCATTAACTCTTCGATTTTTTTATTTTCAGACCGTCAGCGGTTGTTTTGAGGCATTGAGTGGCCACCGGTATTAAAAAGTGTAAAGTTCAATAGGCATGCATACCGTTAAGAATTGAAGTTCAGTGGCCACAATATTAAATGGGTAAAGGTCAGTGTCCATGAGTGTAATTTACCATATGTTTTTTTTACAAAACAAAGTATTTAAAATTACACGTTAAGTTCTGATGACAATCAATAGCATTTCTATTTTAAAAAAAATCACATTTACATATTGACAAAAAATATACCCAAAATTGAATTGCAGCGGTGTGAAATGAATTTAAATATCAATTTAGTTCATAAACTGTCAAATTAGTTAAAAACGTGAAATGTCACCATATGATTTATGCTCTCGATTTAGGGAGCTGTGTTTTGTGAGAATGTGTTTTATCAATATGTAAGGATAATTTTTTAAGGTAAAAATATTATTGATTATAATCAGAACTTAATAATCTAATTTATAATATTTTTTAAAAGTAATTTATAATCCTTTATTTTATAAAACATACCACATGTCTTTGGTTTTCAAATTAGGCAAACCATAAACATTTTTTTCACTTACCTTTCCCTAATTTTTTAGTCAGTATATTTTCTTAAAGGAAATCTCTGCGTTAATTTAACCTTTTTCTACAAAAATTTTCTTAAATTTTTTACTTGTAATTAAAAATAATTTCTAACTAAATATATATATATATATATATAATATTATTTTCGAGATCTTCACGGCCGGTTTTTCGGAGGTAGAGGCGAAGATCCTTACGGTTCGGAGATAGTAACATCCACCGCCGCTCAAATTTAATCTTTGAAGGTAAACCTTTCCTCGCTCCCAGCCCGTATCCAAAAATTTCAGTTTTCCTCCAGCTTCGTGAATTCGAATACCCACGGTTCTCGACACCCCATATATAAATATCTTAAATTGTGTTATACCAAATAGAGGACCACGATCGTTGTCCATAGAGACCTTGGAGTACACAAAATAAAGACAAAGTCTCAATTCCCTTCCCAATTTTCTCCAACACACCACACCTCTCCTTATCTCAATTATCTAAAATAAACTCTATCAATTTTCACACACACATGTACAAAATATATGAAAAAATATTTGTTTCTTTTTTATTAAAAATTGCATTTACTAATAATTTAGAGGTCCATTTGTTTCAACTGTCCATATTTACTCTTGTTGTTAAGTTATTTGCTGTTGTTGTTAAATATTATTTGTTTTTTCTACAAAAAGTAGCTGTTTCGGAATTTTACCAAACACTTTCTATTTCCTATTTAGTATTAAAAGGTAAGAAGCAGTTCCGAAAAATGGAAACAAACCAGCACAAAATAAGGGTTAATTTAGTTTTAAGATTATTAAAAAAGTTTAATTTTACTTCCATCATATAAAACAAATCAATTTTGTCTCAATAGTAAGCATCCTAACTCAATTATACTCTTCTTTCTAGGAAATGTCACTTACTTGTTATTACTTTTAAAAGCACAAAATTTAACTAAACTTTCTAACATAAAGATAAAAATGAGTTGAAAAAAATTACCATGAAAATAAAATTGAACTGTTTTATACAATAAGAATAAAATATATATTTTTAATAATCTTGGGGTAAATTTTGTCAATATTCCAAATAATTTTGTTTTAATACTTTAGCTAATTTACACCCATGATCTTTTAACTTTTTACTTGTTTTCATTATGACCTCTGAACTTTAAAGATGAACATTGTGATTATTGAACTTTGCACTATATTACATAATTACATTGTTTATCGTTGATCAATATATGCACTCCAATAATAGTTAATCCTCTATTATAAACTTGGTGAAAATGATATTTTAAACGATTTTAATTTTAGAACTTTGGATTTTGACGTCATTTAAGTGTTATTTAGTTAGGAAATGATTGTTTAAAGAGAAAAATCTAAAAAATAATAATTTGAAAAATCTAAAATGGTAGTTAAGTGTCTGCATTTTTTTTAATCTAGACTGTTAGTAAAGAGTAAATTTGATATAATACTAATTTGGACTAAAATATATAATATATATATATATATATATATATATATATATATATATATATATACCATCTGTTAAACTAACACCCCGTTTATTTGTTATGCATTCGTTTGTTGAAAAATATTGAATAAGAAAAAATCTTGTTTTGAAAATAATTTTTTTTTTCTATTTAATTACAATCGAAAAATAAAAGTCACAATGACTACTTTTAAAAGGTAAAAAAAAATATAGCAAGATTTAAAGACTAAAATAGTACAATATTTCCTCACATTCATTGTATTTTTTTTCCACTAATCTAAGATTTTAGTAAGCATAAAAAAACCAAAAAAATCTACTGTACAAACAAACGGAATTTAAAATCCAAAAGTTTGCTACATAGATTGTCACGTCTGTGTCTACATTTATAAAATTTATATTTTGATATTAGTATATCTTATAATGATTGGGTGTGTGAAGTTAATTTGGTGCTACGGAAAAAGTTTGGAGTTAATTTGATGGTTTTATGTGTAAATTAAAAGTTTAGAGTAATTTTTAAAAGATTATATAAAGATGGAGGACCAAACGAGATCTTTGCCGAATTTGGATATATATCTATCCAAAGCCTTCCAGGATATTCGAGGCGTTATCTTCTTTTCTTTTCTTTTTATTATTCCTTTTATATTCATCAGTTTTCTCTGAACCGTTTCTCCACTGTTTCTTTGATTTATGGAGATTCGACCGTCCGAATCACTCGAAATTGGAACCATAGCATCCTTATACATAGTTCTAAATCCTAACCGAAGAGTTTTTGAGTTTCGGAAGTGTTTGGAGGGAAACGTCTTAGACATAATTTAGCAGCGAATCGATCGGGTGTATTTTGTTCAATTAGTGACCAATGTAAGTAACTATCAACTATATTTTGAGTTTTATGTATATAGATATATATAATCAAAAAAATTTCAGAAATTGATATTTTAGGGTTTATACAGGTATTTGTAAATTGGGGTTTTTCACGATTTTGCTTTTTATTGTGAAATTATGGTTCAAATGAAACTAATGACTATGCTTCTATGTGAATTTCAGATTTTACTTGATTATGTTGATTTAAGGCTTGATTTGGTTGATTATGTTGATTTAAGGCTTGATTTGGTTGATTTACATATATACATATATGTTTTTGGTTTCAATGTATATAGATATATATGGAATAAAATGAATTTGATGATTTCTTACGAATTGTTTTTGGATTGAGAAATCTGTTGCGGTTATTGTTGTTATTATTTTGGATTGAAGTCCAAATATGATTTTTATGAGTTGTGATATTTTGAAAGATAAAATGGTTTTGTCCATCTAGGATTGCCCGGGGTAGGAGTTGTATTTGTAAGACCATACCTAATGGCGGTATGGCCAGAGTGCACGGCTGGTAGTCCTAACTGTTAGGCAAGGAATGAGATATAAATGAGATATCTCGATATTGTTATGATTGATGTTATGATCTACACGGGTGGAATTCGAGGATGGATACACATACACAAATTTTATTTTATGAACTTAAGTTTTGAGAATATTTTATAAGGTTTTGATGACTATCTTATAAACTTAAGTTTGAGTATATTTTATAAGGTTTTGATTAAATCCCTTTATAAAGGTATATATGTAGCTATGTTAAGTAAAGTTGGTTTTTATAGCTGATAGTTTCTTACTGAGATTTCTGTCTCACGTTTTTAAATGTTTTAATGTTTTTAGGTGAGAAAGTACAAGTATAGAGAAGATTACCGACCGATTAGGCGAGGATTGGAAGTTGTTACTTAGTGTTAGAATTATTATTAGAACCTTAGTATTTCAATTGTAATGTAATGAAGTTGGTAAATATGTTGAGGTTCTTGAATGACTAATGTAGTAAGGATATTGATTTATTGAGAATCTATATCTAAGAGGAAGACTTGAAAAGTTTGACATTTAGGATATTTGGATAATTTGGAGACTCCTAAGTATTGATTGTGATATTTCTATTTCACGCTCGATGCTGATTGAGGTCGTCTAGGGTCGAGTGTGACATAGATATAAATTCAAGATATAATATCTGTTTGGCTCTCTAAAGTAAGAGTGTGTTTATTTCAGCTTTTCGGAGAATCGTTTAGCGTTTCACTCCAAACCACAGGAAATATAGCATTCGGTTAGGTTTATATAACCGCAACGTTTTTAACCTTTTTTCTGGAAACTTGTAACATTTTGGAGCTTTTTATAAATAGTTGTTTATAGTCATTTGTTATTGACAAAATTATCCTTTTTATTTCCACAAAATATGTTTCTTCTTTAACATTATTTTTATTTATATAGCATAATTACCGAAAGGACAAGGTTTTATCATGTTCAATAATTTATTTTATTATTTTTATTAATTTTATTAATTTGTGTAATGCATTTTTTATTTTATAATTCATTTGTTGATTAATTTAAAACATGTCTATATTTGACATTTTAAATAATTAAACAACTAATAATAAATAGTTAATATCAACATCAAACAACTATTAGTTAACGGCTAAACCAAACGGGTCCAAAAGCTTTTAGGTCAATTAGAACCTTAAACTATTAAAATCTTCAACTAAGAAAAAATCATCAATTCAGTCATCATTCTATGTAAAAATCATCAATTGATTCGGTTCGGTTGAACAGTTTTAGACACTTTTCTCCAAATTTATTTTGAACCAACACTAACATTATTATAATCTTTATCAAATAGTCACATTTACTGATTTTAGAATAGGAAGATAATTGGATGATTTTTACTTAGAGCCTAATTGATAATTTAAGAAGTTTTAGTTTAGGATGAAATATTCATGCCTGGATTCAAACTTGTCACACCCGACCCCATCAAATTAACTTCACACACCCAATAATTATAACATATACTAATATCAAAATATAAATTTTAGAAATTTAGACACGGATGTGACAAAACTCGTGGCCAGAATATTAAATGGGTAAAGGTCAGTCTCCATGAGTGTAATTTACCATATGTTTTTTTTACAAAACAAAGTATTTAAAATTACACGTTAAGTTCTGATGACAATCAATAGCATTTCTATTATTTAAAAAAATTGCATTTACATATTGACAAAACATATACCCAAAATTGAATTGCAGCGGTGTGAAATGAATTTAAATATCAATTTAGTTCATAAAATGTCAAATTAGTTAAAAATGTGAAATGTCACCATATGATTTATGGTCTCGATTTAGGGAGCTGTGTTTTGTGAGAATGTGTTTTATCAATATGTAAGGATAATTTTTTAAGGTAAAAATATTATTGATTATAATCAGAACTTAATAATCTAATTTATAATATTTTTTAAAAGTAATTTATAATCCTTTATTTTGTAAATAAAACATACCACATGTCTTTGGTTTTCAAATTAGGCAAACCATAAACCTTTTTTTCACGTACCTTTCCCTAATTTTTTAGTCAGTATATTTTCTTAAAGGAAATCTCTACGTTAATTTAATCTTTTTCTACAGAAATTTTCTTAAATTTTTTACTTGTAATTAAAAAATAATTTCTAACTATATATATATATATATATATATATATATATATATAATATTATTTTCGAGATCTTCACGGCTGGTTTTTCGGAGGTAGAGGTGAACATCCTTACGGTTCGGAGATAGTAACATCCACCGCCGCTCAAATTTAATCTTTGAAGGTAAACCTTTCCTCGCTCCCAGCCCGTATCCAAAAATTTCAGTTTTCCTCCGGCTTCGTGAATTCGAATACCCACGATTCTCGACACCCCATATATAAATATCTTAAATTGTGTTATACCAAATAGAGGACCACGACCGTTGTCCATAGAGACCTTGGAGTACACAAAATAAAGACAGAGTCTCAATTCCCTTCCTAATTTTCTCCAACACACCACACCTCTCATCTCCTTATCTCAATTATCTAAAACAAACCCTATCAATTTTCACACAAACATGTACAAAATATATGAAAAAGTATTTGTTTCTTTTTTATTAAAAATTGCATTTACTAATATTTTAGAGGTCCATTTGTTTCAACTGTCCATATTTACTGTTGTTGTTAAGTTATTTGTTGTTGTTGTTAAATATTAGTTGTTTTTTCTACAAAAAGTAGTTGTTTCGGAATTTTACCAAACACTTTCTATTTCCTATTTAGTATTAAAAGGTAAGAAGCAGTTCCGAAAAATGGAAACAAACCAACACAAAATAAGGGTTAATTTAGTTTTAAGATTATTAAAAAAGTTTAATTTTACTTCCATCATATAAAACAAATCAATTTGTCTCAATAGTAAGCATCCTAACTCAATTATACTATTCTTTCTAGGAAATGTCACTTACTTGTTATTACTTTTAAAAGCACAAAATTTAACTAAACTTTCTCACATAAAGATAAAAATGAGTTGAAAAAAATTACCATGAAAATAAAATTGAGCTGTTTTATACAATAAGAATAAAATATATATTTTTAATCTTGGGGTAAATTTTGTCAATATTCCAAATAATTTTGTTTTAATACTCAGAATAAAAATTCTTCGATATTTTTAGGTAATTTACACCCATGATCTTTTAACTTTTTACTTGTTTTCATTATGACCTCTGAACTTTAAATATGAACATTGTGATTATTGAACTTTGCACTATATTACATAATTACATTGTTTACCGTTGATCAATATATGCACTCCAATAATAGTTAATCCTCTATTATAAACTTGGTGAAAATGATATTTTAAACGATTTTAATTTTAGAACTTTGGATTTTGACGTCATTTAAGTGTTATTTAGTTAGGAAATGATTGTTTAAAGAGAAAAATCTAAAAAATAATAATTTGAAAAATCTAAAATAGTAGTTAAGTGTCTGCATTTTTTTTTAATCTAGGCTGTTAGTAAAGAGTAAATTTGATATAATACTAATGGGACCAGAATCAATATATATATATATATATATATATATATATATATACCATCTGTTAAACTAACACCCCGTTTATTTGTATATACCATCTGTTAAACTAACACCCCGTTTTTTTTTGTATTTAATTACAATCGAAAAATAAAAAGTCACAATGACTACTTTTAAAAGGTAAAAAGAAATATAGCAATATTTAAAGACTAAAATAGTACAATATTTCCTCACATTCATTGTATTTTTTTCCCACTAATCTAAGATTTTAGTAAGCATAAAAAAACCAAAAAAATCTACTGTACAAACAAACGGAATTCAAAATCCAAAAGTTTGCTACATAGATATAAATTCAAGATATAATATCTGTTTGGCTCTCTAAAGTAAGAGTGTGTTTATTTCAGCTTTTCGGAGAATCGTTTGGCGTTTCACTCCAAATCACAGGAAATATAGCATTCGGTTGGGTTTATATAACCGCAAAGTTTAACATTTTTTCTGGAAACTTGTAACATTTTGGAGCTTTTTATAAATAGTTGTTTATAGTCATTTGTTATTGACAAAATTATCCTTTTTATTTCCACAAAATATGTTTCTTCTTTAACATTATTTTTATTTATATAGCATAATTACCGAAAGGACAAGGTTTTATCATGTTCATTTTTTATTTTATAATTTATTTGTTGATTAATTTAAAACATGTCTATATTTGACATTTTAAATAATTAAACAACTAATAATAAATAGTTAATATCAACATCAAACAACTATTAGTTAACGGCTAAACCAAACGGGTCCAATAGCTTTTAGGTCAATTAGAACCTTAAACTATTAAAATCTTCAACTAAGCAAAAATCATCAATTCAGTGATCATTCTATGCAAAAATCATCAATTGATTCGGTTCGGTTGAACAGTTTTAGACACTTTTCTCCAAATCTATTTTGAACCAACACTAAGATTATTATAGTCTTTATCAAATAGTCACATTTACTGATTTTAGAATAGGAAGATAATTGGATGATTTTTACTTAGAGCCTAATTGATAATTTAAGAAGTTTTAGTTTAGGATGAAATATTCATGCCTGGATTCAAACTCGTGGAGATCTCTAAGACTAACTTAACTACAAGTAGCTGTGTATTTACCAAACTCAAAATTTTCTTCTTGTTTGTTTTGGTACTGCTAAAAGAAAGCCAATGTACTGTATCAAGGACAACAATTCTTAATTATCATTACTAATGATAAAAATTCACAGTAATTATCATTACTCTTTTAGCCCTATTACATATCATTACTCTTTTAGCACTATTACATATCGTAGCTGCTAAACTCAAAATTTTCGTCTTGTTTGTTTTGGTACTGCTAAAAGAAAGCCAATGTACAAGGTTGTATGTAATATTATATACAATAGCCGTGATCGCCGGCTATATCATTCTCCGTCGTCGTTTTACATGATGGAACAAGCATGGGGATTGTCGTCGCTGAACATTTGTGCTGGATTCATTGGTGGATGGTTGTACACTGGTTCAATATTATTGTAGATCGGAATCAGGTAACCTTGATTTATCGGGTTATACCCATAACCGTATTGTAGATGTTGTGGGTCAAAAGTGTAGCTCTGAGAAAATATCCCGTCCAGCCAATTAGTCGGAACATATGCCGGATAATAGTCCATTTTATTTGTTACCTCCGCCATAGCACCACCGTCACCACTAGCTGCCGTCCCGGTCGCAGGCGCTGGATCTGGAGCAGGAGCAGGAGCAGGAGCTTTTTTGTTCTTCACCTTTGCTTCTTCTCCTCTTTCACCACCTTTCTCATCATCATTCTTTTGCTCTCCTGCTCCGGCTTCATCTTTCTTATCATCATTCTTTTTTTCTCCAGCTCCGGCTTCATCTTTCTTACCATGGCTCTTTTTCTCGCCGACTTTGGAGCCAAAGCCTTCTTTATTGTCATCCTTCTTTTCCTCGCCTCCTCCGTCCACTTTCTGAGCATCATTCTTTTTCTCGCCTTTTCCGTCTACTTTCTCAGCATCGGTCTTTTTCTCGCCTCCTCCTCCATCGCCGTCGCCGCCGCCGCCGACTTCTTTCCTTGCCTCGTCTGTCTTCGGCTGAACGACCTCAACCGACGTCCGGAACTTCTCCGACAGGTAAGGCACGAGGTCCTTAACTTCCATTGTCCCCTTCACCGTTACCAGATCCTTTCTATCGTCGACTGCCACGCTCTCAACTCCTGTTAATGGGTAACGTCAGTTATAATTTGAAAAAATATTTGTATAATCGCAGATATTAAAATATTCTGAAAATTTATCTACCTTTGATTTTTCTGATTATCTTCTTCATTTTGGTAATGCAATCATCACAATGAGTTATGATTTTCAAAACTACCATAATCTGCGTCTGATTAATTAAATCCAAACGAGTTAATCACTGTAATCAGAAACATATTGAAATTAATTATTTTATTCTTATACCTCTTCAGGTGGTGGTTTCTTCACCTCCGGTTTCTTCTCGGCGGCTTTCTCATCCGCTTTCTTCTCACCACCACCGCCGGCGTCTTTCTTCGGCTGCGGAGATACAATCTGTACTTCCTTCTTCATTTTCTTTTCCAGCCTCGCTTTCACTTTCTCAAGGTCAACCTCCCCGATCATTGTCAATTTGTTCGATTGACGATTGGTCTTCGTCGACTCCACACCTTCAACAACAAATCACAAATTTCAACTGGCAATCCAAATCAATCAAAACAAATCAATTAATCCTATTCAATTCTCACCTTCTAAATGCTTCACCGCTCTTCTAATTTTCTTACAACAGCCTTCACAATGCATGTCGACTTTGTAAACAGAAACAGGCTTCGGTTCATCCTTTTTTTCGCCGCCGTCGGTAGTGGCGGCAGCCACTTTATCTCCTTCACCTTCTGTCTGCTCATAAGAAAAACAAAATTAGATCAGAGAGAAACTCTTAATGAATATTCGAATAAGTAAAGTGTGATTCAAAATCATACCCAAAAGCCGGGGGGCCACTTCGGCCCTAGTCGGACTATGGCAAAAGTCTTACAATGTGGGTTTTATTGGCCTACTTTGTCCAAAGATTCCCAAGACTTCGTCAAATCATGTGACGCTTGTCAAAGGAGTGGAAACATTTCCCGAAAACATGAAATTCTCCAACAAGGAATCTTAGTCTGCGAACTTTTTGACGTGTGGGGGATAGACTTCATGGGACCTTTCCATAAGTCACATAACAACGCTTACATTCTTGTAGCAGTTGACTATGTCTCCAAGTGGGTAGAGGCCGTTGCCTTACCTTCAAACGACTCTAAGGCGGTAGGGAAATTTATAAAGAAAAACATTTTTACTCAGTTCGGGACCCCTCGAACTATCATTCGCGATGGGGGTTCCCACTTTTGCAACCGACAATTCGATCAACTCTTACTTAAATATGGGGTTGCACACCGAGTCTCTACACCCTACCACCCACAAACTAGTGGGCAAGTTGAGGTTTCTAACCGAGAGTTAAAACGCATTTTAGAAAAAACGGTTAACTCCTCTAGGAAAGACTGGAGCTTGAAGCTCGATGATGCTCTTTGGGCGTACCGCATGGCGTTTAAGACGCCCATCAGGATGTCCCCTTATCGTCTAGTTTTTGGAAAATCATGCCATTTGCCCGTAGAATTAGAACATAAAGCATATTGGGCGCTGAAATTTTTAAATTTTGACGTGCAGGCTACAGGAGAACACCGCCTCCTCCAACTCAATACTCTTGATGAACTTCGCTTAGGGTCATACGAAAATGCCAAACTTTACAAAGAACGTACAAAACGGTGGCACGATAAGCACATTCAGGTTCGGGAGTTCACCAAGGGGGATCAAGTTCTCCTCTACAATTCTCGCCTCCGGTTATTCCCCGGAAAATTAAAAAGTCGGTGGTCGGGACCATACACCGTAATCAATGTACACTCCTCCGGAGCAATTGAGATCCAAGGTCCCGACAATACAACCCTCCGGGTCAATGGCCACCGTCTAAAGATATACCGCGGCGACGTTTTTCCACAACAAGGCGAAACCACGCTCCTCGCCACACCATGAGCTTGCGCATCACCAAGGAAAGTCGAGCTACTCCGACTCTAAATGTAGCGCTGGTTTGATGCTCTCAAACCCTGTATATATCCATTCATTTATTTTCTCTTGTTTTCTTCGTTTCGCTTCACTCCCACGGAAAGCCAAATCCCAATCCGACATAATACGCGGGGCGTCTTCTTATGCACGCCCCGCGTCTTTGTGCCTCTGATCCAAAATTATGCAAGGGACACCTTTCACGCAGGGCGTACCCCCTGTTACGCCCCGCGTATGAGTTCCTTTCCGTGGCTCCCAAAGTTCAGAAACTCAAACACGCAGAGCGCCCTATTCCTGCGCCCCGCGTATTTGAGTCTCTGACTCCAAAAGCAATAAAAACGCCGCCCTACGCGGGGCGCCCCCCTGAGCATGCCTCACGTAGGGCCCCTGACCACTAAGGGTCTCCTTTTCCTTCCTTACCTTTATTTTTTGTTTTTGTTTTAATTTCTTTTTAAGACGCCCTTGGAATAGGCGTCACTTTAAATAACGCGGAGGGCCGTGCAACCCCGCACTTAACGTTTGTTTTGCACTAACAAAAACAAAAATAAAAATAAAATAAATACAAAAATAATTAAATTACTTTATTGAATCTTTCAAATTTTTCCCAACACGCTATCCCTCCTTCGGAAATTAATTAAAGTTCCGTTATTTGTCATCAAAAATAAAAGACGTCGACACAAGGGGATGACCTAATTAAGGAATTTTAGTCTTGGTTTTGAAATTAGGGAATTTGTGCAAAGCTTAAGTTAGTACTAAACTAAGGCATTGAGTCTTAACCCTAATGTTATCTCCATAATGAATTTTGAAAAGGCAATAAAAACGGGATAGTTGAGAATTTAGCGAAGACTTGATAGTACACAATTTGAACCCGAATCTTTGTGAGGTATTTTTGAGCCTAAAGGAGTTCGTACAAGAACTCCGATTCTTTCACAATTTTTCGAGAGCTTTGACTTCACTCGACTCATAGAATTTGCATCCAATACCGGGTTAAGTACACTTATTTTTGGTAAAAAGGCAATAGATGATAAACCGAACCCACGTAGGCTAATTTTCCTCAATTTATTTTTCTCGTTTTCATTGAACATTAGGAAACCCCTTCGAGCCTATTAACCAACTTTTTTTGTTAATACCCTTTTAACATTTAACCCTTTTTCCTCTTGTTCAAATACCGACATAACCAAGTTGCACCCGAATTACCCGAAATAAGTCACGGCCTTAGCAAATGAGCACCATAAGCTTTCAAAATTTTGTTTTTGTGCCTCTATCAAAACAAAGGATACGATAAAAATAAAAAGGCATTCTCAAGCTCCACCCGAGCAATTTTGAAGTATATTTTGTAAAATTCGAGATATAATATCTGTTTGGCTCTCTAAAGTAAGAGTGTGTTTATTTCAGCTTTTCGGAGAATCGTTTAGCGTTTCACTCCAAACCACAGGAAATATAGCATTCGGTTAGGTTTATATAACCGCAACATTTAACCTTTTTTCTGGAAACTTGTAACATTTTGGAGCTTTTTATAAATAGTTGTTTATAGTCATTTGTTATTGACAAAATTATCCTTTTTATTTCCACAAAATATGTTTCTTCTTTAACATTATTTTTATTTATATAGCATAATTACCGAAAGGACAAGGTTTTATCATGTTCCATAATTTATTTTATTATTTTTATTATTTTTATTAATTTGTGTAATGCATTTTTTATTTTATAAGTGATGCATTTTTTATTAATTTTTATTATTTCTTTAAGATTTCGTGGTTGTTTTATTGTCTCGCGTTGTAGCTTATGTTTGTCTGATGTGGAATCAATTGATCATCTTTTCGTCACTTGTCCGTTTGCTAGAATTATCTGGCAAGGTATTAGCTCGTTGTTTGGACGTCGGATCAACACAAGCTCGACACTTAAAGATCTCATAAGTGATGCCATAGTTCAATGTTTTAGCTCTCAAATTTATGAATTATGGGCATCTGCCATTGGAAATTCTATTTGGGCATTGTGGATTACTCGGAATAGATGCATTTTTGAGGATGAAAAACCGGAAACAGTAATGGTTTTAAGACGCATTTGGAGAGTTTTAAGAGAATCTTCTCACACGGGCCGCGGTACTACTTGGAATTCGTTAGTGGAATCACAAATTTTGGGAGAGCTCGGGATTCCTAAAAGGTATGCTAAAGGGCCGCGAATTATCCCAGTTGTTTGGCAGCTTCCTCCGAGGGATTGGACGAAGATTAACACTGATGCCTCTGTTTTGGGTTCCCCTGGACCGGTCGGGTGCGGAGGAATTTTTCGATCAAGTACTGGTTTGTGTTTGGGAGCATTTGCTTTTCCAATCACCAGTTCGTTTGCCTTCCTTGCTGAGCTGTCTGCGGCTGTTCATGCTATTGATTTGGCTTACAACAAAGGTTGGCGGAAGATTTGGATTGAAAGCGACTCTATGTATGTTGTGCAGATGCTGAAATCCAAATCCACATCGGTTCCTTGGGTAATTAGACAAAATTGGTTAAATTGTTTGACACAGGTTGAAGCTATGAACTGTGTTGTTTCTCATATTTTCCGCGAAGGTAATCAGGTTGCAGACTCGCTTGCAAACTTTGGACGGACAACTTCTAGTTTGACGTGGTGGGATGATATTCCGAGCTTCTGTGAATCGGCTTTTCTTCATAATAGGGGAGGACGGTGCTCTTACCGTTTCTCTTGATCTTGTTCTGTAATTTTTTTTTCTTTCATTCTTTTGTTTTCGTTTTTTTTTTCTCTTTTAATTTTGGTTCGGGGTCATGGGGTTGAGGTCGGGGGTGCCAGCTTTGCTGGGATGTCCGTCTTCGGCTCCTCCTCGATAACCAGCCTTTAATTAAAAAAAATTCATTTGTTGATTAATTTAAAACATGTCTATATTTGACATTTTAAATAATTAAACAACTAATAATAAATAGTTAATATCAACATCAAACAACTATTAGTTAACGGCTAAACCAAACGGGTACAAAAGCTTTTAGGTCAATTAGAACCTTAAACTATTAAAATCTTCAACTAAGCAAAAATCATCAATTCAGTGATCATTCTATGCAAAAATCATCAATTGATTCGGTTCGGTTGAACAGTTTTAGACACTTTTCTCCAAATTTATTTTGAACCAACACTAAGATTATTATAGTCTTTATCAAATAGTCACATTTACTGATTTTAGAATAGGAAGATAATTGGATGATTTTTACTTAGAGCCTAATTGATAATTTAAGAAGTTTTAGTTTAGGATGAAATATTCATGCCTGGATTCAAACTTGTCACACCCGACCCCATCAAATTAACTTCACACACCCAATAATTATAATATATACTAATATCAAAATATAAATTTTAGAAATTTAGACACGGATGGGACAAAACTCGTGGCCACAATATTAAATGGGTAAAGGTCAGTGTCCATGAGTGTAATTTACCATATGTTTTTTTTACAAAACAAAGTATTTAAAATTACACGTTAAGTTCTGATGACAATCAATAGCATTTCTATTATTTAAAAAAATTGAATTTACATATTGACAAAACATATACCCAAAATTGAATTGCAGCGGTGTGAAATGAATTTAAATATCAATTTAGGTATAAAATGTCAAATTAGTTAAAAACGTGAAATGTCACCATATGATTTATGGTCTCGATTTAGGGAGCTGTGTTTTGTGAGAATGTGTTTTATCAATATGTAAGGATAATTTTTTAAGGTAAAAATATTATTGATTATAATCAGAACTTAATAATCTAATTTATAATATTTTTTAAAAGTAATTTATAATCCTTTATTTTGTAAATAAAACATACCACATGTCTTTGGTTTTCAAATTAGGCAAACCATAAACCTTTTTTCACGTACCTTTCCCTAATTTTTTAGTCAGTATATTTTCTTAAAGGAAATCTCTACGTTAATTTAATCTTTTTCTACAGAAATTTTCTTAAATTTTTTACTTGTAATTAAAAATAATTTCTAACTATATATATATATAATATTATTTTCGAGATCTTCACGGCCGGTTTTTCGGAGGTAGAGGTGAAGATCCTTACGGTTCGGAGATAGTAACATCCACCGCCGCTCAAATTTAATCTTTGAAGGTAAACCTTTCCTCGCTCCCAGCCCGTATCCAAAAATTTCAGTTTTCCTCCGGCTTCGTGAATTCGAATACCCACGATTCTCGACACCCCATATATAAATATCTTAAATTGTGTTATACCAAATAGAGGACCACGACCGTTGTCCATAGAGACCTTGGAGTACACAAAATAAAGACAGAGTCTCAATTCCCTTCCCAATTTTCTCCAACACACCACACCTCTCCTCTCCTTATCTCAATTATCTAAAACAAACCCTATCAATTTTCACACACACATGTACAAAATATATGAAAAAGTATTTGTTTCTTTTTTTATTAAAAATTGCATTTACCAATAATTTAGAGGTCCATTTGTTTCAACTGTCCATATTTACTGTTGTTGTTAAGTTATTTGTTGTTGTTGTTAAATATTAGTTGTTTTTTCTACAAAAAGTAGCTGTTTCGGAATTTTACCAAACACTTTCTATTTCCTATTTAGTATTAAAAGGTAAGAAGCAGTTCCGAAAAATGGAAACAAACCAACACAAAATAAGGGTTAATTTAGTTTTAAGATTATTAAAAAAGTTTAATTTTACTTCCATCATATAAAACAAATCAATTTTGTCTCAATAGTAAGCATCCTAACTCAATTATACTCTTCTTTCTAGGAAATGTCACTTACTTGTTATTACTTTTAAAAGCACAAAATTTAACTAAACTTTCTAACATAAAGATAAAAATGAGTTGAAAAAAATTACCGAGAAAATAAAATTGAGTTGTTTTATATAATAAGAATAAAATATATATTTTTAATCTTGGGGTAAATTTTGTCAATATTCCAAATAATTTTGTTTTAATACTCAGAATAAAAATTCTTCGATATTTTTAGGTAATTTACACCCATGATCTTTTAACTTTTTACTTGTTTTCATTATGACCTCTGAACTTTAAATATGAACATTGTGATTATTGAACTTTGCACTATATTACATAATTACATTGTTTACCGTTGATCAATATATGCACTCCAATAATAGTTAATCCTCTATTATAAACTTGGTGAAACTGATATGTTAAACGATTTTAATTTTAGAACTTTGGATTTTGACTTCATTTAAGTGTTATTTAGTTAGGAAATGATTGTTTAAAGAGAAAAATCTAAAAAATAATAATTTGAAAAATCTAAAATGGTAGTTAAGTGTGCATTTTTTTTAATCTAGACTGTTAGTAACGAGTAAATTTGATATAATACTAATTTGGACCAAAATCAATATATATATATATATATATATATATACCATCTGTTAAACTAACACCCCGTTTATTTGTTATCCATTCGTTTGTTGAAAAATATTGAATAAGAAAAAATCTTGTTTTGAAAAATAAAATTTTTTTTTTGTATTTAATTACAATCGAAAAATAAAAAGTCACAATGACTACTTTTAAAAGGTAAAAATAAATATAGCAAGATTTAAAGACTAAAATAGTACAATATTTCCTCACATTCATTGTATTTTTTTCCCACTAATCTAAGATTTTAGTAAGCATAAAAAAACCAAAAAAATCTACTGTACAAACAAACGGAATTTAAAATCCAAAAGTTTGCTACATAGATATAAATTCAAGATATAATATCTGTTTGGCTCTCTAAAGTAAGAGTGTGTTTATTTCAGCTTTTTGGAGAATCGTTTGGCGTTTCACTCCAAATCACAGGAAATATAGCATTCGGTTGGGTTTATATAACCGCAACATTTAACCTTTTTTTTCTGGAAACTTGTAACATTTTGGAGCTTTTTATAAATAGTTGTTTATAGTCATTTGTTATTGACAAAATTATCCTTTTTATTTCCACAAAATATGTTTCTTCTTTAACATTATTTTTATTTATATAGCATAATTACCGAAAGGACAAGGTTTTATCATGTTCATTTTTTATTTTATAATTTATTTGTTGATTAATTTAAAACATGTCTATATTTGACATTTTAAATAATTAAACAACTAATAATAAATAGTTAATATCAACATCAAACAGCTATTAGTTAACGGCTAAACCAAACGGGTCCAAAAGCTTTTAGGTCAATTAGAACCTTAAACTATTAAAATCTTCAACTAAGCAAAAATCATCAATTCAGTGATCATTCTATGCAAAAATCATTAATTGATTCGGTTCGGTTGAACAGTTTTAGACACTTTTCTCCAAATCTATTTTGAACCAACACTAAGATTATTATAGTCTTTATCAAATAGTCACATTTACTGATTTTAGAATAGGAAGATAATTGGATGATTTTTACTTAGAGCCTAATTGATAATTTAAGAAGTTTTAGTTTAGGATGAAATATTCATGCCTGGATTCAAACTCGTGGAGATCTCTAAGACTAACTTAACTACAAGTAGCTGTGTATTTACCAAACTCAAAATTTTCTTCTTGTTTGTTTTGGTACTGCTAAAAGAAAGCCAATGTACTGTATCAAGGACACCAATTCTTAATTATTATTACTAATGATAAAAATTCACAGTAATTATCATTACACTTTTAGCCCTATTACATATCATTACTCTTTTAGCCCTATTACATATCGTAGCTGCTAAACTCAAAATTTTCTTCTTGTTTGTTTTGGTACTGCTAAATGAAAGCCAATGTACAAGGTTGTATGTAATATTATATACAATAGCCGTGATCGCCGGCTATATCATTCTCCGTCGTCGTTTTACATGATGGAACAAGCATGGGGATTGTAGTCGCTGAACATTTGTGCTGGATTCATTGGTGGATGGTTGTACACTGGTTCAATATTATTGTAGATCGGAATCAGGTAACCTTGATTTACGGGGTTATACCCATAACCGTATTGTAGATGTTGTGGGTCAACAGTGTAGCTCTGAGAAAATATCCTGTCCAGCCAATTAGTCGGAACATATGCCGGATAATAGTCCATTTTATTTGTTACCTCCGCCATAGCACCACCGTCACCACTAGCTGCTGTCCCCGTCGCCGGCGCTGGATCTGGAGCAGGAGCAGGAGCTTTTTTGTTCTTCACCTTTGCTTCTTCTCCTCTTTCACCACCTTACTCATCATCATTCTTTTTCTCTCCTGCTCCGGCTTCATCTTTCTTATCATCATTCTTTTTTTCTCCAGCTCCGGCTTCATCTTTCTTACCATGGCTCTTTTTCTTGCCGGCTTTGGAGCCAAAGCCTTCTTTATTGTCATCCTTCTTTTCCTCGCCTCCTCCGTCCACTTTCTGAGCATCATTCTTTTTCTCGCCTTCTCCGTCTACTTTCTCAGCATCGGTCTTTTTCTCGCCTCCTCCTCCGTCTCCGTCGCCGCCGCCGACTTCTTTCTTTGCCTCGTCTGTCTTCGGACCTCAACCGACGTCCGGAACTTCTCCGACAGGTAAGGCACGAGGTCCTTAACTTCCATTGTCCCCTTCACCGTTACCAGATCCTTTCTATCGTCGACTGCCACGCTCTCAACTCCTGTTAATGGGTAACGTCAGTTATAATTTGAAAAAATATTTGTATAATGGCAGATATTAAAATATTCTGAAAATTTATCTACCTTTGATTTTTCTGATGATCTTCTTCATTTTGGTAATGCAATCATCACAATGAGTTCTGATTTTCAAAACTACCATAATCTGCATCTGATTAATTAAATCCAAACGAGTTAATCACTGTAATCAGAAACGGATTTAAATTAATTATTTTATTCTTATACCTCTTCAGGTGGTGGTTTCTTCACCTCCGGTTTCTTCTCGGCGGCTTTCTCATCCGCTTTCTTCTCACCACCACCGCCGGCTTCTTTCTTCGGCTGCGGAGATACAATCTGTACTTCCTTCTTCATTTTCTTTTCCAGCCTCGCTTTCACTTTCTCAGGGTCAACCTCCCCGGTCACTGTCAATTTGTTCGATTGACGATTGGTCTTCGCCGACTCCACACCTTCAACAACAAATCACAAATTTCAATTGGCAATCCAAATCAATCAAACCAAATCAATCAATCCTATTCAATTCTCACCTTCTAAATGCTTCACCGCTCTTCTAATTTTCTTACAAGAGCCTTCACAATGCATGTCGACTTTGTAAACAGAAACAGGCTTCGGTTCATCCTTTTTTTCGCCGCCGTCGGCAGTGGCGGCAGCCGCTTTATCTCCTTCACCTTCTGTCTGCTCATAAGAAAAACAAAATTAGATCAGAGAGAAACTCTTAATGAATATTCGAATCAGTAAAGTGTGATTCAAAGCCAAACCCATCGATTAAAGATATACAGTGTTAAAAACATTGGTAGAGTAATTTTAATTTTAATTTCAATTACACTTAATTCAGCCAAACTTTTAATTTTTCCAAATTTATCCACCTAAAAAAATAATGTTTTAATCAATTTTAATTTTTCAATTTTTTTGATTTGAAGTTTTTTTAATGAGGGAGAAAGTTAATGTTTAGAGAAACAAAACTTCAAAAATGATAATTTTGAAAAATAAAAAATATGATTATTTAATTTTTAAAAATTTTCATTTTGAGATCGATATTGGTCAATTTGAAAAAATAAAAATTTTACCAACCACATATACCGATCTAAAAAAATGTGAAATCATGTAACATTTATTTGAAATTAACTCAGACAACTCACTTGATGTGGTTGAGTAACAAACTCCATCGCTATATCTATGTCGTCGGAACACTTTCGAAAAGCTAGTTTGCTCTTCGCATACATAGCTTTAATCATTAGATAATCTTGGAGGTCCTCCATCACCATGGCCGCACTTTTGAAATGTTTCCACATTTAGATTGATCTTCGTTCGGTGTTTGTCAAGCACTTCAAATGGGTGAGATCGATGGCCTAAAGATTTAATATAAAATGGTTTGTAATGACTGAAAATTCAACTAATTGAATAAAATTAACTTTGAAATAAGGGATGTTTGATTACCTACTTTTCTCTTTAGGTTTGCTTTTTTACTTTAAAAGAGAGACTTTTATGGATTGGGTTAGACATCATTTGTTTGTCTTTTATAGCTGAAAAATCAATCTTTTCAATCGTAACAGTCAATTTCATTGAATTTTCAGTTTCAAATTTATTTACCTTATAACCGATTAAATTTAATTTCATTGAATTTTCAAAATTAATTAAATATAGTCAAATATACATCTTACCATTTTTAAGAAAAATGCATTCCAAAATTTATTACATTATAACTGTCCCAATTTTTCAGTTTTAAAATTGTATTCCATTCTAACTTATTAAAATTCAATTAATTGTTTTATAATGGTTAAAATACATTAATAGCTTCTGAACTTATCTCAAAATGTTGATTGGCCCCCTAAACTTATAAAATGTTTTGTTAACTCCCTCAACTTGCTTAAATTAACCTATTGGCCACCTAGATTTGTTTAAAATGAAATATTGGTCTTCTAAACTCGCCTATAGTGATTCATTAGCCTATGAACTTGTTTAAAGTGATATTCATTTCAATTTGTTTAAATCTATAAAAATAAAGTCAAAACTTAAAAAATAAAGGTCTGATTCGTAATTCTATATCTTTAAAACAAATTAACTTTCTATTTTTTACACCTTTATGGCGTTTTTATAAGATTTAGGGACTTAATCATTACAGTTTAAGTAAGTTCATGAGCCTAATGAGACACTATGTAAGTGTCGGAGATAATAAAGGTTTTTGAACAAATTCAGAAAGCAACTGATGTATTATACCATAACTTTACAAAATGTAAGTCGTCCAGGCTATCTCGAAAAAAAATAATATAATACTCATGTTGATTAATAAACACAAAATGGGAACAAGAAAAGAAAGTAAAGAGTAGAATTTGTTCAAATTATACCTACAATGGGATTTGGTTTTAGAATTTGTGTCACATAAAGGATGCAGTTTGTAAATAAGAATCACAACTAAGAAGATGTTAATTTTTTCCTCAATACATACAATTAAATTGCATAAGGATGAGACCACATTATGAACAAATGAAAAGACAAACCTTTGGGCAATATGTTCAATATCCTCTTTCTGAACGACTTTAGGATCATCGAACCCAACCATATAGTTGTGTAAATCAGCAGACACAACATCGGCAATACACTAATTCATGGGAAAGACCATGGAACCACCTGCAGCACCTATATCAGCAACCCACACAAAGCCAAATCAATCCATAAACTAATATCAGAAAATTGAGATGTAAGATTAAGAGCCATAGTTCAAATAGCTTCAACAATACAATTGAAAGACGTTTGTAAAATTATAACCGTAGTAGCTTCCTCAATCCAAAAATAATTCGCATCAAATAGTCGAATTCATTTTCTCGACTCAATTTTCAAATAAATACCACAAGCATAAAATTATACTTCAAATTAATCATTTTATAATTAAAATCAAAAGTAAATACTTTAAAGAATCTATTTCAATAAAAAAAAACCATAAGTTTGACAATTTCATCAAATTAAACTCACTCAAATATTATAGAAATAGACTTAAATAAAATTTATACCAAATACTTTATCGGACTATTTTCATACATTTTTATTGGACTATTTTCATACATTTTTATCGGACTATTTTTATTTGCCATTATCACCGGAATAGTTCATGTAATACTGATCAGTTGGACTCGTGACACTGTACTATTTTTAAGTTCCAAACTCTTATACTAATTTTATATTCGATACCGTCTCTACTTGGTAAATATCGGCATTGGTCCTTGTATTTATTAATTTTAACTTTTGCTTAAAATATTTTATTCATAAGATTTAAAATAATCGAAATATTCTTATTAGATTATTTTCGGTCACTGAGATATTAATTTTGAACCGACGTAGTTAATTTGGACCAATTATACCTTTAAACTCGTAACACGGCTAAAGGTCTTAATACGGAATTTTACTTCGATAAATCTAAAGGACAACTAGTCTAAAATTTATATTTTTATATTTTATTAGTAACCTATAGGCTTGATAAATTACTAATCACAACCCTATTAAAATTTAACGCAACTACCGAAACCAAACTTACACAAAATCATACCGATAACATTTTAAAAATAATTTGAATCTAAAATACAGTTACCAAAATATTGTCGCCGAAATACTGTTTTTGGTCGCCGAAATGCCGTTTCTAGTCACCGAGAGGTCGTTGGCATCTAAATATCACCGACATCAAAAGAATTGTAAAATTAAAAAGATAACCCTATTAATTGAAAATCCATTTAATAGAACCATTTTATTATAGATAAATTCATATATATATATATATATATATATATTTAGAAAATCATATAGAAATACTAAAACATTTTCTTCTTTATTTTCTTCACGAAACTCCAAGTTGAATTGGCCCATTGAAGAATAAAAATGAATTTTTGCTAAAGGGAAAATGATTGAATAACCAAAATTTTAAAAACTAATTTTTTTTCTTTTTGATATGTCAAGTAGCACCTCAAATATAGACTTTTCTAAAGCTTTTTCTTTTTCATTTAAAAGAAACATTTTTTTTTCAAACAAACCTCTCATTTCTCCTGTACTTATAATAAAGAAGAAATTACATCAAAAATCATGTTTGAATTTTAATTTATATTTAAGTAATTCCTATATTTGTGTTTTATCATTTCTTATTTTTATTTTTAATTTTGTCAAAATTCAGTTATTTTCTTCATTATTCAAAAACCATAATTTTGAAAAAAAAAAGAAAGTGGTATACGGATGTAGTAAAAAAAATTGAAAAATATGACAAAATAATAAATTATTCTTTGAGTACGAGGAAATTATAAATATATACTTGATTCATGACTTTTGTCTAATTCACTCTATAATAAAATAGTTACATAAGTCATATGTAATGTTTTTCTTTTATTTGAAAATGGACACATGGATTATGAATTGTTGAGATATGGACACATGGCTTTTAAATATTTAAAATGGTGACATGTATATAGGACATGTGTCTTATCACATGTTACTCATAATTTTTTTAATTAATTCATAATTAGATTATAATTAATATTATGGTTATATTAATTGTGTGTTTTAATTGTCCACATGTTACTTACTATCACATATTTAAATTATTTATAGTAAAATAAATTCTAAATTTTAAATTCGTGTATATATAATTTGGGAATTGGTAAAATATCAATTTTGATCCTTTTAATTTATAACATTTTATAAAACTTTACCCAAAACTTTTAATGTACACCTAAAAACATTAAATTAGAACATAATAGTATACTTAAATTTTATAATTAACTAACACTATCTATTTCGAAAATAAAAATTTAGACACGGATGTTACAATTCTACCCACCTTAAAGAATTTCGTCCTCGAAATTCATATCGATTTTTACTTAGGACAATTAATCGTTACAATTACTTAATTATGATTTTTTTTCTTCCTAACCCACTATCGAGCTATATAATGTTCAGACTTCTATCCCAAAATTCACATTCGTAAATCACAATCCACCACTCTAGGTCCGAAGAAAATAACCTAGGCTCTGATACCAAAATGTCACACCCGACCCAAATCGGCTTCGGGTATAAACGAAAAATAGGTTAACGGGCATTCGTAAGACAAAAAGGCGAATCGATTTTCTAATAGATAAAAATTTATTTAAACTACCTAAAGTTTTATTTATTATTTGGCTTGGACTCGATAATTCTATCGAGCTTCCTACGTATCCCGAACTTCTTTTAATCTTTAAACCAGGAATCAAAGCCACGTAGTTCTACCTATTTTAGGTAGTTCTGATAGGCAGTTCTCTTAACTTATTAACTCATTTTAACTTATTGACACGTTGATTGATTCACTAATAACTTAATTATATATTTCACTTTATTACTATATAATTTAATATATATAAATCACTTTATCAAAACGAATCAAATCGAATAACGTTTTATCAAAACGAATCGAATCGAACACCGTTTTATCAAAACAAATAATGTTTCATCAAACGCAATCAAATCGAACAACGTTTCATCAAACCGACGCTTTATCAAACCAAATTCGTAATCAAATCAACGTAAAATTATATTTCAAATCATCAAGCCTTTTCAAAACGTAATACTAAATTTACGTGTGTGTCCATCCTCGAATTCCACCCGTGTAGCTGATCATAACATCAATCATATCAATAATCGAGATATCTCATTCATATCTCACCTTGCCTAACGTTAGGACTACCAGCCGTGCACTCTGGCCATACCGCCCTTAGGTATGGTCTTACAATTCTTACAACTCCTACCCCGGGCAATCCTAGATGGACAAAACCATTTTATCTTTCAAAATATCACAACATAAAAATCATATTTGATTTCAATTCAAATCTCATAAATAATAATAATAACCGTAGTAGCTTCCTCAATCCAAAAATAATTCGCATCAAATAGTCGAATTCATTTTCTCGACTCAATTTTCAAATAAATACCACAAGCATAAAATTATACATCAAATTAATCATTTTATAATTAAAATCAAAAGTAAATACTTTAAAGAATCTATTTCCATAAAAAAAATCATAAGTTTGACAATTTCATCAAATTAAACTCACTCAAATATTATAGAAATAGACTTAAATAAATTTATACCAAATACTTTATCGGACTATTTTTATACATTTTTATTGGACTATTTTCATACATTTTTATCGGACTATTTTTATTTGCCATTATCACTGGAATAGTTCATGTAATACTGATCAGTTGGACTCGTGACACTGTACTATTTTTATGTTCCAAACTCTTATACTAATTTTATATTCGATATCGTCTCTACTTGGTAAATATCAGCATTGGTCCTTTTATTTATTAATTTTAACTTTTTGCTTAAAATATTTTATTCATAAGATTTAAAATAATCGAAATATTCTTATTAGATTATTTTCGGTCACTGAGATATTAATTTTGAACCGACGTAGTTAATTTGGACCAATTATACCTTTAAACTCGTAACACGGCTAAAGGTCTTAATACGGAATTTTACTTCGATAAATCTAAAGGACAACTAGTCTAAAATTTATATTTTTATATTTTATTAGTAACCTATAGGCTTGATAAATTACTAATCACAACCCTATTAAAATTTAACGCAACTACCGAAACCAAACTTACACAAAATCATACCGATAACATTTTAAAAATAATTTGAATCTAAAATACAGTTACCGAAATATTGTCGCCGAAATACTGTTTTTGGTACCCGAAATACCGTTTCTAGTCACCGAGAGGTCGTTGGCATCTAAATAGAGATGGAAAGTCATTTGGATCGAAACATTTGGATCGATCGTCGATGAACTCATTCCACATAGAGATGGAAAGTCAGAGTTGAGGGTGCGTACAAAGGAGAGCCAGGAGAATATTAGGGCTGTAAAATGAAATTATTAGGGGGAAAGCATTTTTGTTTTCGGGAAAGATCCCCCTTTTTTTTCCAATTAATAATATATGGTCGCGGATAGATAAATGAATTGGTAACAATAATTTTTTACTTGTAACTCAAATTTATATGTGACAATTACAATTGTAACGGTAAATATAAAAAATGTTACGATCATTTATAATTGTTACAAACATTTCTTTTGTGACAAGTTAAAAGAAATTATCACAAATTATTTATTAATTATGTGACAATATATTTTATTTGTAACTAAAATATGTTTGTTATAATTAATCGTTGTAACGAAAATATTTAAAAATATGTGATAATATATTTATAATTATCGTAAAATCTAATGGTGACTATCTAAAATAATTGTTACAAATTATTTAATAATTTTTTGATAAAACTTTTTATGGATAACTAAAATATTTTTGTTATTAGTTATAATTTAATTCTTGCAAATTGATTCAAAAAAAATAAATTTAATTATTGCAAAATAAAATAGTTATAATTTTATTTGATACGAAAATAGTTATAATTTAATTGTGTGACAACTTTTTTTTTTTTTTAAATTACTATTATAAACATATATCTGTACTAAACATTAAAACAAAAGAAAGAACAATACCAAAACCATAAAAACCCTAAAATTAAAATTTCATTCGAGACAGACACAGAAGAGCCCTTGGCCAGCGCCTTGCAGTGCCGCCGCCGCCGCCGTCGACCTCGCCCTCGCCCTCGCCCTCGCCCTCGCCCTCTCCTTCGCCGTCGACCTCGTCCTCGCACTCGCGATCTCCGTCGACCTCGCGCTCGCCGTCGAAATCGTCCTCGTACTCGCGCTCACCGTCGACCTCGCACTTCGCCTTCCTCGATATCGAAAGCTCTTCTTCGACTTATCATTTGTGGTGTCCGCACCCATGTCCGCATCCGTGTCTGCACCTGAGTCGGTGCTTCATAGATGATAACTATTGTTTCAAGATCATGTTTTGATAGAGCCACATTTTTACCCATTTTTCCCTCATGAACAAAAAAGTTACTGCTTGGTTGATTAGTGTAGTCTTGCCTAGGAGAAAAGGATTCAACTGGAGTTCTTCTGTTAAATTCTGACAGTACACCTGCAGAAGTTGACCCCAAATGCTCATCCTTAACATGTGATGATACGTCTACTCTACAAATTTGTTGGAATTGGCATGTTGCTCTAGAATTGGGGTAATTGGAATTGGCATGTTGCTCTAGAATTGGTGTAATGCCTTCAGGCTGACACTGATTCAGTTAATTGAATTTCTGGCTTGGTATGAGTCCTTTTGAGCATTGTGAATAGTGACTTGTCAGTTGGACTAAAAGAAGCATCACACGTAGTTTAGGACAAAGGTTTGTTTTTGAGATCCCTTCATGATACTCTTTGTTTGACAAGATTCAGCCCCTTTTATTGCTCTTATTCATGCTCTATCTTTGTCTCTTCTTTTCTTATCTTTTTTTTAATGTTAAATATTTCAATTGTGTGGTAATCTTGAGCGAAAATGTTTTGTTAGAGCATTGAGAGAATAATATTTTTTGTTGAAATGTTACTCCATAGCTTGAAAAGCTGGTTAAGTAGGAGAATTTGTCAGTCCTTAACCCTCTTCTTCTAAAATTCGGTATTTTAATCATCTAAATACAATAGCAGATAACAATAATCTTTTGTATGTTTCTCTTCGTTGAATATTGTGTTGTTAATGTCCACAATTTTAGTGGAGAACTACCTCTTGCTCTCACTCATATGACCAAATTAACAGAAACATAAGTAATCTATCAACCTTAGCTATTGCGTATGCTAATAATAAATATATATAGAGAGATCATAATTTGCAGGCATATGTAGTAGGATTAGAAGTTACAACTTCAATGGGAAACTGCCCAGTTTTATTTAGAGCTGGAAACAACTCAAGATCTTGTAGGTGTTTCTTTGTATCAGACAATTCCAATGTACAAAACTATGGGGAAAGGTTCTAAGTTTCTTGACTTGGAAAACATGGAAAACATGATGTATTTGTAAGTCATTCTTACCGAAAACATGTAATACTTTTTCCCCTTATCTTTGAATTTTAAAAGATATATCATGTTTTTATAGTAATATTGATGAAATTTCTTTCTTCAAATTTTGACTGTTTACATTATTCTTATGAACTAGTAAGTTCCATTTGACCTATTTGTGTCAGTGTTGATTTCTACATAGCTTTTGTATCTTACCGAGTTTATGTCATCTTATATTTTGAGTACAGTAGCTTATATTTTCATACAGGCATATACAATTGAGTGGCTAAATATGTAAAACTAGTTTGTATGATTTCAGGTCTCATTTTTGAAGATGAAAAGGAGAAAAAGAACAATTCTAAGCTTTTTCTCATAGAATTCTTAGGGTGTTATATACCTGAAGTTCTATGAGCATCATTTATGAGTTAGAATTGTATCATTCATATAAGCTTAAAGCTCCTAATATTACTTGTTAAGAATAAATGGTGGTTATAGATTCAGATAAAGCTTAAAGCACCCTTTAAAGGGTAAATTTACCTCTTCACCTCTACAAAATGTTGTGTGATGGATGGCTCCTTACCTATCCATTTGGAATATTTGCCTCTTCAAGTATCAAAATGGATAATATTGTACTAAATGTAGACAATTAAATTGAATATTTACCTAACTTGTTTTTATAGGTGGCCTTTTCAGTTGGCTCAAAGTTGAATCCTATTGTTGTAAGGTTGATCATATTTGCACTCTTTGGGTTTCTATTTGTATTCTGTTGTTTTTAAATGTTAGAATACAGGGCCTGAAATCCCTTCATATCAAAATTAGCTGCTGACATTCTTGGTGGTGTTGATCACGTTTGGTGTAAGTTTGATTGGGATTTTTTATTTTGTGTTACCATTCAAATACATTTGTTGATAAATTTTGAAGTGCAATTAAAATGGTTGTAATGCGACTAATTCATTCTTTGATGAATTTATAAACCTATTTCTTTACCTTAGAGCAACTTCTGGCACTACGTTCCCTCGTGTGTCTGACCTTTTTGCTCCTGTGAATACTGATTTGTTAATGTTAAGTTTCATTTTATTTGTTTGTAGTATGTTGCTTATAAGTTGTTGTTTGAATTGGCAGACCGGAGTCATCTAAGCGGAGCTATAAGTAGTGAAAGAACAATGTATATCTCACCACTGCTAAGGATGACAATCTAAAAGGGAACAAGATCTGTATTAAAGAAAGCACTCCTTTGAAATTAAAGACTTGTCTTGCAGTTCCTCACGAATATTTATGGTGTGACTGAGATGGTCCAAAGATTTGGACTCATTTCTAGGGACTCAATTGTGTGGTTAGTCATGACTATGTAAATTGATACTTTTATTGAAATTATTGTATTATTTTAAATTTAATCAATAAAATATTTTTTTATATATATATATATATATATATTTATTTTATTTATAATTAAGCTAGCTAATATAAAACAATAATATAAAATGTATTAGTTACAATAATTTCTTTTACAGATTTATATATGTGACAATTTTAATTTTACGAAATCATAATTGTAACAAGATAAATGGACACTCATTTATATTAGTTACTATTATATTTTGTTATAAAATTATATTTGGAACAACTAAATATTGTCACATACATAAGATGGTAACAACTTAAAGTTGTCACTGTATTTAAATAATTTGTAATAACACAAAAACATTGTAATTAATATACAATTGTTACAATATAAAAACAGTGTTACGGATTTATATAGGTGACAATTTTAATTGTTACAAATTTATTTTTTTGTGACAATTAAGTAAGATTGTCACACGATTTTAGTTTTAATTAATAGATAATTTGTGACAACATACTTTGTTTGTGACAATATTTTATTTTCCAGTTACAAAAAAAGTTGTAACAATTAAAAGTAGTGTGACAACAAACTTATTATTACAAAAGTAATAATTCCTGTAACAATATTTTAATGTCACATTTGTCAAAAATATTAGCAACGGAGTTATACGTGACAACCTCCGTGACACCTACTTATCGTCACATATACAATTATGTGACAATTTTTTAGGAGTTTGTGACAATACTTGTTGTCACAAACAACCCGATTACTTGTAGTGATACTTAAAATTTAGGAAGACTAATTTTACAATAAATCTTCAAAGTTTATGGTTTTTTTTTAAAATTCAAATTTTATGTTTGCTTGTTATTTAATTAAGCCAACATTATTGAGTCATATTTAAAAATAATTTTTTTTGAACCATAAAAATAATTTTTAGTGTCTAGTTAAAAAAAGTACAACTTGTAAATTACTAGATTATAAAAGGCATAAATGAATAAAATGATGTTGAATTTCTTAAGATGAGATAAAATAAAAGTGTTTTTAAATTAAAAAGTACTAGCATATTTTTTTTGTCAATGCAATATTTAAATCGTTTTTAATTTTAACAAAAAAAAAATGCTATTTCTTAAATATGTAATTAAATTTTTAGAAATGCCAACAATAAATTACAAATGTGAATTATAAAAAAGTCACATAAATAGATAAAAAACTTATGGTAGAATTTTTAATTATAAGGACAAAAAAAAGTATTTTCAACTTTAAAAATATTGGAACACTTTGTATTGACACAAAATCTAATTTATCGTAACTTTAAAAATTGTCCATGTTTTTTTAATCTAAAGTAACGAAGTTTCAATTTTTTAAAATGTTATTAAGTGATTATAAAACACGAGACAAACGTAATTGAATTTTTAATATAAGGACAAAATGAAAATGTGTTTTCAAATTAAAAAATTACCTTAACACTTTTTAGGGATATAAAATTTCACACGTCTTTAACTTTTAAAAATGTCGATGCTTTTTCCAAAATAGCGCCATTAAATGATTATAAAAGGGGACACCAATTAAAAAACGTGGTTGATTTTTAAATAAGGGGATAAAAATTAAAAAAATATTCAAATAAAAAAATACGGAGACACTTGTTCATGACGCAAATTCTAAACTGTTTTTAATTTTAAAAAAGTGTTAATGCTTTTTTCAAAAGCGTAGTTAGTTTTTTAAAGGACCAACTTATAATAAAAAGTGTCTTTAAGAGACGGTAAAGACCGACATAGATACAAAAGTGTCGCTAAATTTTAAAATATAGAGACATATCCTCAAAAACGTCGCGAAAAAAGTGTCGTAGTAGACCTTTTTTTTGTAGTGTATATAAAATAAAATTGTAGGTAAGGAATTGTCTTAATAATGGTTCACTGCATTTTTTTCACAAAAATGGCAAATGCCTTATCCATAAAAACTCACAAGATTTCATCAGTGCTTGCATAATTATTTATATTTATGTTTATAAAAATATATTATAATTTATATATATATATATATATATATATTATCGGGCTGGATCGGGCCGATGTAAAATTGGTAAAGCTCAAGCTCGCCCAATTTTTGGCGGGCTTATACGAGCTTGGGCCAACCTGGGTCTGACAGCATTTTTATGTGTCCAAACCCGGTTAAATGTGTCACACCCGACCCTAAATGACCTCAATCGGCATCGGACCTAAAATCATCAAATGAACTCCAAATTTTTCCCGTAACACCAAATAAAAATCACACACCTAATAATTATAATATATATTACCATCAAGGTATAAATTCTAGAAATTTAGACACGGACGTGACAAAATGGGCATGGGCCTGGGCGGGCCGGACGACCGAGCTCGTTGACCCATGCCCAGGTCTATATATAAGAACTTAGAAATTTCTCTTATACTGTGTGCCTGCACATCACCTCAAAATCTGATGTGGTGTGTCATGGCAAATAGAAACATGACACCAATAATAAAAAAAATCTAAATTGAGTTTTTTCGTTGGATAAGTATAATTTATCTAACAAAACCAAATAACTTTTATCTCTCTTCTGAAGATTCAACTCCGGCAAGATTACAACTCTAGACGGTGCTGCTAATATTTTTCTGATCGTTCTTTTCCGACAATCACCACTTCTCTATCCATTTTCTTCTTCCACTACCTTTGATCGTTTTTCTTTGTCTTTTTTTTGGTCGCCGTGACAATAACTCTACTAAAAAATCTTTCAAGTTTTTTGGATCTGGATTTTTATTTTAAGTCTAGAAAAAGAAAGATGTTTTTTAGAAAACCCATAAAAGATTTGAAGTTTTTGGATCTGAATTTTAATCTTTTTTAAAAGTTTTAGTTCAAAACCAAATTGAATTGAAGTTCATACAACCACCACTGATGAGTTTTAATTGGATTTATACATATTTTAAAATGTTTTTGGATCTGAATTTTAATTTTTTAAAAAGTTTTAATCCAAAACCCAATTGAATTGAAGTTCATACAATCATATCTCTGTGTCTTTGAGATGAGTGAAACTCAGGTAAAAAAAAGAGGAAAAAGGATGAAAGTGGCGGTTTCAAGAGGAAGGTCATGACAAAGGCAAATGGAAGATAAGCTAAGTCAATTAATGGTTGTCACGTCCAGGTTTAAAAAAATATAATAATTTTTAATCTTTTATTAGTCAACATAAATTATAATATATCGTTTGAGAGTGTTAATTAATTGGGTTTAATTTAATGGTTTAGTTGTAAATAAAAAGTTTTGAGTTAATTTTATAAAAACGTTATAAATTAAAGGGGCTAAAATTAATATTTTTCAATTATTAGTATAATAAGTTGTAGTTGAAAAAATACTTATTAAAAAGAAAAGGTAAAGAATAATTAAGAATAATTAATTAATTATATTAAAGTAGGTGGAGTAGTTTTGTCTTCATAAATTCATACATGCATGTAAATATATATGTGTCAATTAGATATATACACATGACTTTTATATAGGTGTATGTATCAACTATTTATAAAGCATGGTTTTTACATGTACATGTGTCAATTAGATAAATCGAAGGCTTAATACATTAGTTGTCCCCTAAACTTGTCCAAAATAGTTGATTGACACCCTAAACTTATATGGTGTTCCTTAGCCTCCTAAACTTTCTTAAAGTGTCATGATTAGGTCCCTAAATCTATAAAAACGCCATAAAAATGTACAAAATAACAAGTTAAGTTGTTTTAAAGACATATAATTACGAATTAAGCCTTGACTTTTTTAAGTTTTGAATTTTTTTACGGATTTAAACAAATTGTAATGTAGGTCACTTTAAACAAGTTCAGGGGGAAAATGGATTACTATAAGCAAGTTCAGGGAGCCAATAGGTCAGTTTAAACAAATTCAGATGGCCAATAGGTTATTTTAAGCAAGTTGAGGGGGCTAACGAGACGCTATGTAAGTTCAGGGAGCCAATCAATCTTTTTGGACAAGTTCAGGGGGCTTTTGATGTATTAAGCCAAAAACGAAAGTTCCAATAATACATCATATATATAATATATAATATATATGAAAGAGGGAGATTTTGGGTGTTGCCCAATATATGTATAAGTTTATGCCCAGGGCCGGTCCTGAGAATTAATAGGCCATAGGCAGAATAATAAATAAGGGCCCCCTGATTAAAAATATTTAACATAAAAAATATTTCAGTACATAAAATTTCTTATTTATCTACCTATTAAATGTATTTGTTAAAAAATTAAATCAATTGCCACATGTATATATCGCACTCAAAAATTGTGTTATTTGGCAAAAAAAATTAACAAAATCGATTAATTTTTCATCCAAGTTAAATGTCACTTATGGAACTTTAAGCGGAAAATATTACAAAATGGTATGACAAAATTTTGCATATCACAAAAGCCAAAATATCAGTTTAATTCTTAAATTAACCTTCAATTTTTATTCAAAATATCAATTTGACCTTTTTTTAATTTAAAATATTAATTATTTGACCCTTTAAAACCTTTTTTTTAAATGACCCTTTGAAACCTAAATAATTTATAGGGCTTTTTACATTAATATCACAATTGGTTACAAAATTACAATTAAATCATATCATCAAAATTAATTTTCAATATATTATTAATTTTCACGGTAAATGCTATGTTTATTTTGTTTTTAACAAAGTAAGTTTTATTTATGTGTTTTCACCATTTGATTAATTTTCTAATCCATCATCCAATTGTGAAAACACCCAAGTAATGGTACTTTGTCAAAAACAAAGTAACCATAGAAGACACCTAATTTTCATATAAAAGAAATAAAGTATGATTTTATACTCAAATTAAAAAATTTAGACTCTAATACCTTAGTAAATATATGCTATCCCCTTAATTTATAAGCCATAATCTTTAAAATATATTAAAAATAATAATTTTACTAGTTTGACATAATTGTATATTAGTTTTTTTTATAAAAAAATCTTCATATTAATATATAATTTTACTAGTTTGACATAATTGTATATCAGTTTTAAAAAAAAAATCTTCATATTAATATATATATTTTTAGAAAACCAAATATTTGAATATATTTTTTTTTGGAAAAAAACATGCAGTTTGTGGGGGTCAAACTAGGGCCCTTAGAATTGAAACAATAAACTTCAACCACTAGGATACTCTTTAGTTTTGGTATAAATATTTACCGCACACATATATATACAGTTGATAAAAAAATTTTAGGCCCCCTTACAGCCATGGGCCCTAGGCCGGTGCACCCCTGGCCTAGGCCCAGGGCCGGCCCTGTTTATGCCTTGGTATTATACTAATTGAGGGGGAAATGGAAATATAATTATAGAGAAAAGGAACTTTAAGGCTTCTCAAATTAATGGTAATTAATTCCTCACATTTCCTTTCTTTTAATTTAACTTAAGATTCAAGCATACTAGATGTGCTTAATTAATGTATATATTTAATTGCTTAGAGTTTTTAATGAGTTGTTTTAATTAAAAAATTGATCCTTCCAAAGTTTTGATTGTACTCAATTAACCATGTGGAATTAATTAGGTCATTAATTAAGATTTAAAGTATAAATTGAAAATATATAAAATTTTATACTAGTTGTCCTTTGGATTTAATAATGTGAAATTCGGTATTAATAGACTCTTAGCAGTGCACGAGTTTAAATGTATAATGAGTCAAAACATAACTAAGTCGGTTTAAAATTAATATCTCAACGACCGAAAATAATCCAATAAGAATATTTCGATTATTTTAAATTCTATCAATAAAATAGTTTGAGCAACCTTAATTTATGGAGTTAAAATAGAAGGATTAATACTGATATTTATCAGTTAGAGTCGGTATATAGTAGAATATAAAATTTCTACAAGAGTTTGAATAAAATTAGTAAAAGTAGACTTACGACCCATAACGAGTCTAACTGAATGAACGTTGTGATTATACTTGTTTTCGATTGCAACCTTATGGTTTAAAAATTTACAAAATGGTACCTTGAGGTTCATTCCATTATCAAACACATATCATATTGACTAACGGTGTTAAAAGTTAAAGGAAAAAGAGTTAATTTGGTCCTGATATTTATTTATTTTATAAATTAACCCTCTTATTATCTAATTAGCACAAACAAACCCCAAAAAGAAAAATAAAAATCAAATACACCTTCTTCTCCACGTCTCTAATTTTTTACTTTTTTTCTTCTTTCTCTCTCTAAAAATGCAAAACCCCACGAAGCTGTATCACATTAAAGAAACACAAACCTAAACTTCTTATTATGAAATTAAAAAAGAAATCGAATTATTCAGAAAGTAAAATCTAATGTTTATAATTATTGAATTCATGCATCAGAAATCAAAGAGTTGTTATAAGCAAAGAAACAAACAAATAATTAATAATTTAATCTGTTCAAAAAAAATAATTAATAATTTAATATACATCACAAGACAAATAAAAATAAAAGATTAACTCCAAGGTCAAACAACAGAGGTTGTGCCCAGTTGAAGAGGTTAAAATACTTCATTCCAAATCATACTTGGAAGAAGAGGTTTGCTCGAGAGTTATCATAATCTTAAAAAATGTGGATTTTTAATAGAATATGAATTAAAAATTAGTTTTAAAAATATAGTTTTTAATAAATTATTATAAAATGAGGATTAAATATGTAAGATTATAACCGACATGTCAAAATTATTATTAACTGTTACTTTAACCCTTCTAAATATTAATTATGTCTAAGATATTTAGTGTATTACTGATACAAATTCTTTTAAAATGCTAAAATTAAATCTGCTGCCTATAAGTTAATCACAATTTACTTTTATCAAATTGTCTAAAATAACAGACCAAGCGTACCTTAAGAGATGAAGAATTAGGGTTTTAGCTTCCTATAAAAAGGCTTAGCCCTAATCACAACACAAGGTTGAAACATAAAAGAAAAAGGTTGCCTCCCCTTGCTTCATGTGCCTCCTCTCTCTCTCTCTCTCTCTCTCTCTCTCTCTCTCTCTCTCTCTCTCTCTCTCTCTCTCTCTCTCTCTCTCTCTCTCTCTCTCTCTCTCTCTCTCTCTCTCTCTCTCTTCACTTCAGTATGTGGATTATTCAGTCTTTCATGGCTAACGTTGTGTGCCACTACAAGAAATCGTTTATTTTGTGGGGAAATATTTCGCCACTAAATACTATCTTTTCGCCACTAAAGGCTTTAGTGGCGAACTTAGAGTTCATCCTCGGTTCGCCATCCTATAGGCGCCACAGTAGGTACTTATGGGGAATTGCACTTTCGCCACAATTGGATATCATATTATGACGACATATATATCCTCACTCATCTCATTTATTTCCCCACTGATAAATATTTCATTGGGTTTAATATTTAGTTTTGTGGGAAACAAATTCGCCACTAAAAAATCATAGTTTGTGGGGAACATAATATATTGCCACTAATAAGTGACAATGTGTGACGAAAAATTTGACATAATTGATATATATATATATATATTATGTGAAATACCTATTTCGCCACTAATAAGTGACATTGTGTGACGAAATATTCGTCACAATTGATATATATCTTATGTGGAATATATATTTCGCCAATGATGAGTTACATTGTGTGTCGAAAAGTTCTCCATAATTGATTTATATTTTATAGGGAATATTATAAATTCGCCACAATAAAAATGTATAACTGTGTAAAAATCGCCACAAAACATATAAGTCATTTTGATAAAAATATAATTCCCATAAAATATAAAAATATATATATTAATGAGAATTTAATCTCAAATTCATTAATTGATTTTGATTAATTTAATTTGATATTTCTAAAAAAAAATATGATATCTTAACAAAATTATAATAATAAAAGTTTATAAATTAAACAATAATAATAAAACAAAATTCATCATTAATTAGCATAAAGTTTGAAATTGTACAACCAATCCTAAAAAGCATTTAACAACTTACAAAATGCACTAGCTAGTTATATCCACGGTGTGTCAAAAAGATTACATCAAATTCATCTTAATATGTTAAGATAATTACAAAATACCAATGTATCCATAAATATTTACTTTGAACCGAAAACCTGTCAAAAAAAAAACAGCAAATCAAATCAGAGAAACACTTATTATTTAAGCAAACTAGAGTCTTGTTTTTTCATGCATTATTATTAACTATTCTTTTGCAAAGAAAACTATTCAAGTTTTCCAATGAAATGCAATCATGATTCAAAAGCCAATTCATAGAATTACATAAAAGATATTTTACTTATATTGTTAAGCCTTGTGTATCAGTATATGATGTGCCTATTGAAAAACGACACATCCATACAATGCTTATACACTTTCTTTAATGATGTCTAAAGTATATATCAATTTTATTAGTAACAAGATCTCATCACCCTCTTGACAAAATTTTCAAGCACAAAGAGATCATTAATTAAAAAGAGCATAACACACAATAATATAACATTGACTTTATCAAATATATTAAGACCAAAATTTACCTTTTATAAGTTGACCTTCGTCAACAAGGTCAAACACATAAACTAGTAATTTCTGATAAAGTCTAATGTTCATATGATAGCCAGAAGTCTAATGTTCATGTGATAGCTATAAGTCCAATAATTGGTTTCACATTGGATGTCAAATTGCCCAAGAAAATATGATAAATTCACAGCAACTTGTCTAATAGATGCTAGAAATGCAATACACTAAGGCGTCACTATAGTATCCTACTCCAGTATCCAGAAATTCACATATGAAAATGTGCAGATGTTTTAGCCGATTGTCAGTTACTAGTCATGAAACAGGGCTTACATTCTTCAATTTATGCCTTGTGATATATAACAGCAAAACAGGGCTTACATTCTTCAATTTGTAAGCTTCACATATTATATTGGCTTAAGGTTTAATTTGCAACCTATTCTATATATTAGAAGTCAATTAGATACACATTCTTTTAAAATCAACAATTCAGTCTCCAACCTATATCAAAGCCACCAAATAGTAAAAACCAAAAAAAAGAAGCATAATTGGGTGGAATAAATAAGATATACCAACTCAAAATCGGCCATTTGCGAGGAAGTTATCGAAGTTTTAGGATTCCTCCTTGGCAAAGTGACTGGTTATGAACTGAATGAAGGAAAAATATTGTTAATGAACACATATGAGGAGGTTCTATGGTAGATATAGGTTTAAGCATATGAATTACCAAAATCTGAAATTGAAATAATACCAAAAACTACAAAAGAACAAAGTAGGTTGCTCAAAGTCTGATGCCCTCTTAATTGATTGAGGATGAACAAAGACGAAATCGGTTAGGATCAAGCGAGAAGCATCTCATACTGAAAATTACTTTAGTCACTTGCATATTAAATTTGTCTGCCTAACTTTATGGCATCTTATGTTTAACGAAGATTCTGACTCCTTGAAGATTCCGAGTCCTTGAAAATGTAAATTATGGCATCTAAAAAGTTTATTTAGATAATATAATTTAAAAAAGGAAAAGAAGGACTATACTTTTCTTTTTCAAAATCTACTGAAAACTCCAAGTGTGTAGCATGATGAATAAACTATAGTTTCTCGGAAGGTATAATTACAAAAATTGTAGGATGTTACAGTAAAAATCCCACATCAAGATGAATTTACAACAAACTCTACCAAACCACTCAGAATTGATGCTTATACGGTTCCAGACAAACAAATAACTAAAATTAATTAGAGGTATCAGTAAGATAGGACAGACAAACCATAATTCGTACTAGGAAACTACACATTAAATTATCCGGTGATTAAAGCAATTCGATATTTGACAAAACAACCAAAGCATATGCAATTCCAAGTACCAAGAACCTCGAAAGACTATTTCAAAGTGTTCTTTTGAAAACAGAGATAGAAAACGTGGTTACCTTAGAACACGGTTTACAATTTCTTGTTTTTTTGTTCATAAGTTAATGCCTACTATTCAATCAACTTTGAGCATTCTCATTGGACACTATGTCACAGACAGAAGATATGGATATCCCAATGATGTTGTAAAATTCCCTGAAATAAAAACAATATTAGTCATATAAAATCAACTTATTTTGAGTGGAAGAAACGAGAAACCTGCATTTGTTATTGCTGGAGGATTCAGATCAAACTGTTCTCCAACATGAGGCAAAAAAGAAGTTCCCAGATAGAGAGAAATGGGGTTGTTATCATTATTAGAAACATGAACCAGCCAGAGCAACCAACACAAAAAATTTGTAAAAAACAGTATCACGACTAATGAGCATACTCATCAACAAAGAGAAAATCATGTACATCCACAAAAGCTCTGAAGTGAGAGCTGACTGAGATAGTTACTAGAGTGACATTTTAGTGTTAAATATTTGCACGAAAAGTAAAATTCTGGAGTTAAATATATCTCCCACCTTAATCTAGTAATTGAGCACTTTGTTGACCAGAATAAGATAGACAAAATCAAAAAACTTTTAACTCCACCAAACCTGCCCAGTAACCTTTTTCCGCTAGAGGCACATATGTTTGGTAAGTTGGTCATCCTTGAAGAGTCTCCAGTCAAAAACTCCAATTACAACCTAATCCTGGTGTTGCTCGATTTAACCAAAGAGAGAAATTTCATTAGAAATTTCTACTAGATGATTAGAAGAATGTTAAACACAGAGAAACATTTACCAATAGAGTGTATGTCTCAACAAATCTTGGTATCCAATCCGAGAAGGATAAATTTTTGGCAAATTTCCCTCTTTATCATCTTCCACTTTAATTCCCACATTCTGTTGCCATAATATAATGAAAAGTCATATATCTAAACCATAAGAGATTAAAAAATTGATAATGAAGTCATAAATTTTAATATGCAGTAATTAGAACTATAATAGAATTGACAGCATTTAAACTCATAACTTCAGAATAACACTTAAAACAAACTTTAACTCCTAATTAGAAATCCAAATCTAATATTAAGCAGAAAATTAAAACTTTACCTTGGAGAGAGAGAGAGAGGATAGTAGTCTGTTTCAATTTGAAGCATACAGAAAATGATACGAATCTAAATGACAAAAATGGATGGAAGAAGGACCCACTTCCATGATTTGTTAGAGAAACCAGTTTTCGGATTTGTTAGAGAACCCACTTCCGCGATTTCGAGGCCAGAAAAACTCGATCAACCACTAATGTGTGGGAACCCTGTCAAATTACAACATTAGAAAGGAATCAAAACCAAATAGTGATGCAGCGAAATTAAACAGACTTTTGTCCTAAACGGTTGTTCGCGCACGAACAATGCTTAAAACCCTTAACGATCGTTGAATCGCGCACGACTAGCGAAAATTGGAAAGAGAGAGAATAAACTCTGAAATTTTATTAATCAATAACTGCCTTACATAAGGTGGGGGTCGAGCCGTTATATAGGCTGGCCAATAAAACCTAATCCGAAACCTAAAAGGAAAAGCAATAAAACAGGAAAATAACCGAAAGTGCGATAAAAACACAAAACGCCGTTTTGAGGCCCTAAACGACCTCGGATGGCTAAAAAACACGTCCACCATGGGTCTATAGACCCATGGGTTTTATTCAATGGGCCGAATCCAATAAAATTAGGGTCCGAAATCACTAAATTCCAACGATCCCGTTTTATCTTCAAAATCTCAGTTTCGGGTCCGCTTTCTCCAAATAGTTCAAGGCCCGCTCCACTTCATCATTCTCCCCTGGGTGAACAGAATTCGCCCTCGAATGGTCATCATCAGAAGAATCCCCAGAAAAAGGAATCAGGTGCTTCACATTAAAAACATCTGCAGTGCGAATATGACTAGGCAACTTCAACCGGTAAGCATTTGGGTTGATTTTCTCCACAATCTCCACGGGCCCTATCTTCTTAGCAGACAGGTTGTTATAATCTCCCACGGAGTACCTTTCCTTAGTCAGGACAGCCCAAACAAAATCCCCAACTTCGAACTCTACGTGGCGACGCTTCCTATCCGCATATTTCTTGTAATTGCTGGCTGCCGTCACAAGATTATCATGAACTTGCTTATGCACCTCCACCAAGCTGTTCACAAAAGTTTCTGCCTTCCCATGCACGCGCGTCTTATCTGGTAATGGTACCAAATCAAGTGGACCTCTTGGAACAATAAAATAAACCACAGCAAAAGGACTGAAACCCGTACTGCGATTAACAGCATGGTTGTGTGCAAACTCAGCTTTGCTCAACAATACATCCCACGTTTTAGCCTTGTCACCAATCAAACAACGCAACAGATTGCCTAAGGATCGATTCACAACTTCAGTTTGCCCATCAGTTTGAGGATGGTAGGCAATACTAAAATTCAATTGTGTATTGACCATTTTCCACAAACTACGCCAAAAATGGCTAACAAATCGAGTGTCTCGGTCAGAAACGATAGTTTCTGGCAAGCCGTACAGCTTATAAACCTCTCGGAAGAACAATTGGGCTACTTGAACAACATTAGTTGTCTTTTTACAAGGAATAAAGTGTACCATTTTTGAAAAACGATCCACCATAACAAAAATAGAATCATTGCCTCGTTGTGTACGCGGTAACCCTAACACAAAGTCCATACTGATGTCTACCCAGGGCTGTGTAGGAATAGGAAGTGGACGATACAACCCTGCATTAGTAGCTGTTCCCTTCGAAACTTGGCAAACGCGACATCTCTGTACCAATTTCTCCACTTCTTTTCTGATAGAAGGCCAGAAGTAATTGGCCTGAACCAACTGCAATGTACGATCCCGGCCCACATGACCTTCTCCATGCAGCTCTTCAATAATTTTTAACCGCCAACTACAATCAGGGACACACAACTGGTTGAACTTGAATAGAAAACCATCTTGAAGGTGGTAACCTGTACGCTCTCGGATGGCTAAAAAACACGTCCGCCATCGGTCTATAGACCAATGGGTTTTATTCAATGGGCCGAATCCAATAAAATTAGGGTCCGAAATCGCTAAATTCCAATGATCCCGTTTGATCTTTAAAATCTCAGTTTCGGGTCCGCTTTCTCCAAATAGTTCAAGGCCCGCTCCACTTCATCAAATAGTTTAAGAGACGGTTGATTCTCAGGTTATTGTAAAAGAGAGAGAATCGTTTAACTGGCCTTGAAGGACCTAAGACGATGCTATTTCTAGCATCCAAGAGACCTAATCTCCAATTTCAGGTTACCCATAGAAATCAGATTTTGATTTGAGTTTCCACAAAGAGAGAATGGGAGGTTAGGTTTTTTGATGATGAGAATCGCAAAAGAGATAAGATGTTTCCCGAACATATCATAAAAAATTTAAGTTTTTTCTATTGAGGCGCCTAAAAATGGCGCTCTTTTTTTCATTTTATTATGGGGATTTTATCAATTTTCCCACTGATGTTTTCATAAATCAGTGGTGAAATTAATATTTCCCCATTAAATTTTGATGATTTTTTCTCTTTAAATCTTTTTCTTTTTTAATTCATTGATCTAGTCCTATATAATATGATAAGTGAGTCATTTTTATAATTTTTAATTTACATAATAAAATTTTAAATTCTAAAGATGAATTTATGAATAATTACTTTTTTTAAAATATTATGAATAATTACTTAAAATGATTTTAAAGGGGAAAATCATAAATTTCTCATAAATACACTATTGTTTAGTGATCCTGTTAAAAAGTCTTCACTAAATGCATACACTATTATGGGGAATAATGTAATTCGCCTTTATGAAGAGTTTATGTGGGGAATTAACATGTTCGCCACTAAAACATGTCATTATTTTGTGGGGAAAACTTTAAATTCCACATAAAACATATCTAATTTTGTGACGAATTAAGTATTCATCACTATAAATTATGATTTTATGCAGAAAAAGTGTTTGGTTAACTTCAGAATGTTCTAAATATTATTGGGAACAACATTAATTCTTGGACTTTGCTCAAATTCCTTACCGTTTAGTCTCTATAAATTACGAAAGTATATAGTTGGGTGAAATTAAGGAAAATAATTAAGTTGGGTTAAAAAATAATTGTTGGATCCTCATTTAAATAAAAAAATCAGAATATATAATTTTAAAAATAAAGGTTGAAGGGAGATTGGACTAAGCATAATTAATTAATTATGCTCTTAAGATTATTGGTTAGTTAATTTGGTTGATATAAGTATTATGAAAATGAATTATAAGTATATATGTTTATATGTTGTTTGATGATGAGTAATTTTGGAAGTAAAGTGTTGGAATTACTGACAGTTATGGAACTGTCGGATGATTGATGTCCAACCGGGTTGATAAATTGTAGTCTATGGAGTCCCGGTTTGGACTTTGAATATTTTTGAATATAGAAGTGTATTTTATTGCAGAGTTAACCCTAGTTATTACTAGGAGGATGTTCGTTTTATAGGGGAGACTCTGCCGAATTTTCGGTAGACAGTCTGTAAAACGAGACAAAATAAATTTTAATATTTCCCTAAACATATATAAATTCTAAAAATAATATTATCTCTTTTAGATACTTAACTGGTAGGAGGAGCAGCAGTACCTGAAAATTAGGACAGTCGGCTAGGAGAAATTTGTGAGTTAATTATATGTTATGCATTTTTAATTTAGCATTTGCATTCATAATAAATGATTTCATGATATTTCAATTAAAGTATTATTTTTACTTATAAAAGTATTTTATTGTTTATAATAATTTATACGTAATTATTTGTGGATAAATACGTGTTATGGACATGCTTCCTGGTGAGCGGCATCAGGACCTTGTGCGCACAGGTACTATCGGGTTATTGGATATTGATGATACTAATTTTGTGAATGTTGTGATATATGGATAAGCTCGGTTGAGATATTCTCGGGCTATATGATCTGTGGATTTTGGATTTAAGTGAGGCTGGGTACGGAATCGGTTGAGTTATTCTCGGTCCTCCAGCTAACTGGGCGTGTGGTCGGTTGAGTTATTCTCGGTCCCCCAGTTATTGGATAAAAGTGATATAGTGATTATTGGTGGATTATTAGATTGGGTATTGAGGTTTAGGGTCCAACACACGTATTAAACCACCTATATATTTATTTATAAGATAATTTTATGAAAAGCATATTGTGTGATCACTTATATTATATATATTGTTATTATTATTGTGTGTTAACATAAATGTTAAATTACTCATGCATTGCATATAATTAATTCACTATGGGAGGTTTGACTCCTTTAATTTTTCAGGTAACTAGAAGTCTGTTGCAGCCCACGGTATTTCTTCGGGCAGCACATCTATTTTATTATGTATGACTATTTAAGAATTATGTTAAAATTTATATTCTAGACCACAGTACCAGTTTGAGGATTATATTGTGTGTGAATTGAAGGAGTTAATATTAAATTATGTTAACACTATTAGTAAGGTTGATTTTATATTATATTAAGGCTTGCTACGGGTTCCGATAGCTTGAGCTTACCCGTTCCCTAGCGCCGGTCACGGTCCGTGGGATGGATCGTGACAATATCATTTTATGTGGGGAATAAATAAGTTTCCCACTGAAATCTCATGATCAGTGGTGAAATAAATATTCCCCGCTAATCTATTAATTTTAGTGGCGACTAATATTTCTCCACTGGTTGCCTGTTATCGGTGGTACAAGATCGTGGTGCTAAGATCCGTTTCCGCTACTCTGAGAGATCTACAGGTTCTGCGATTCAAGAAAGTATGCCCGAACTTGTATATCTCAAATGGATTAATTGTCGTTTATATCTTCATTAGTATCAGACCCACAGATTTTGTACTCTGTGTTTTTTTGTATCCATAGATATGAAGAATTTTGTGAGATCATTCAAAAAATGATCGTATTGATGTGTTTATATATATTCTTGATTTTGTTCTTGGTTTTTTTTAGTATAAACATGTTTTTTTATTAGTATGATCTTCTTATCAATCTTGTAACATCCGTGTCCAAAATATAATCTTTATACGGTATTTTTATCGCATTATCAATATTGTATTATCTTTTGATTTATTAATCAACCAAGTGGATGTTACAAGTATATGATTGGAGTTTGTTCAAATTATTTTTATGTGCAAATTGAGGAATTGGGAAAAAGTTTATAATTAATTAGTGACCTTTTGTTAAAAATTAAAAATTATAGGTTAAGTTAAAAATAATAAAAAAAAAAACTAATTTCGTGATGCACCATAGTTTATAAGAATGAGTGCAATCTTAATATAATTATAATATATTATAAATTCTATATTATATAAACATTTTTTTGACACATGTATAAAAATAACTAAAAATCTTAATATAATAAGTTATAAATTTATGACAAATGTAAACCATGTGTCTAGCATCAGGATATTCTTATTGACACATGGTTTATCAAATTGTTAAAAATTGACATATGGCATATATAATTTGATGAATAAAGTTTTATTCTTTATAAAATTCCTATATAAGCTTCATATGAATTGGGAGAGAGATCCTTTGATCTATCGTTTAGATTAAGGAGAATGTTGGGGTGAGTAAATTATTAAAAGAAAAAAAAAATATACATAATCATTATATTGGTCTTGATATTTAAAGAAAGTTTGGAGAGGAGATAAATAAATTGTGTTTTTCTCGATTCAATCGAACCATGAAGAAATAGTATACGGAACCAAACTTCTGACAGTGGCGTGAATCAACGACTATCAATGGATCACATCGACGAATTTTTGGTGACCAACGACGACATTTCGGTAACGAAATTTTATACCCAAATTATTTCGATAGTTTTGGTAAATTTTAATAGATTTACGATTAACGATTTAGCGTCTATGAATTACTAATAGAATATAAATTTTAGGCTAGTTGTCCTTTAGATTTATCGAAGTGAAATTCCGTATTAAGACTTTTAGCCGTGTAACGAGTTTAAAAGTATAATTGGTCCAAAATAATTAAGTCGGTTTAGAATTAATATCTCAGCGATAAAAAATTAATCCAATAAGAATATTTTAATTATTTTAAATTCTATAATAAATATGTTAAGCATTTTAATTTTTAGAGTTCAAATGAGTTATAAATTAAAAATGACTCATACCGATATTTGCCAATCAGAGTCGTAATATAGAGTCGTAATATAAAGGTTAGTACAATACTTCGAATATAAAAATCTATACGGATAAACTTCTAGCTGTGTTACGAGTCTAACTGAACCTTCGGTCAGAATTAACGGTACAAGTTTAGTATTATAGATTACAATTTCAGTGACGAACATAAATAGTCTAATAGAAACGTTCGGTTTAAAATTTAATTTTATATGATAATTAAGTGGCGTTAATTTATCGAATTAAAATACCTTGAAAATAGAATGACTAATACTAATATTTATCCAGTAGAGTCGGTATAAAGTCGAATATAAAATTAGTACAAGAAATTGAATTTAAAACTAGTTCAAATAAACTTATGACAATATAACGAGTCTAATGGTGTACTCGGTCTAAATTAATTATATTAGTTTAATGTTATACGTAACTATTCACATGACAGATAAAAATAAGTTTTAGTCTTAAACTATTTAAGTGGTTTTGAATATGTTTTATTAATTGTTTAAAATATATTGTTTAAAATATTCGTACACTTTTGATTTTCATTATTTAAAGAATAATTATTCATTATCGTAGTATTTCGGAAATTTGGTCGAAAGAAATGAATTTGACAATCTTATGTGAATTGTTTTTGGATTGAGGAAACTATTTCGGTTATTGTTAACATTTATGAGATTTGGATTCAAATCCAATATGATTTTTATGCTGTGATATTTTGAAGGATAGGTAAAATGGTTTTGTCCATCTAGGATTGCCCGAGGTAGGAGTTGTATGAATTGTAAGACCATACCTAAGGGCGGTATGGACAGAGTGCACGGCTGGTAGTCCTAACGTTATGCAAGGCGAGATATGAATGAGATATCTCGATTATTGATATGATTGATGTTATGATAAGCTACACAGGTGGAATTCGAGGATGGACACACACACAAATTTTGTATTACGTTTTGATAATGTTTGATGATTTGAATTATAATGTTTTACGTTTGTTTGATTACGAGTTGATTTATTAAAGCGATTTATTTGATTACGACTTGGTTTGTAAGCGATTTATTTGATTATGAGTTGGTTTGTTAAAGCGGTTTATTCGATTTAATTCGTTTTGATAAAGTGATTTATATATATTAAATTATATAGTAATAAAGTGAAATATACAATTAAGTTATTAGCAAATCAATCAACGTGTCAATAAGTTAAAATGAGTTCATAAGTTCAGAGAACTACCTAATTAAGAGAACTACCTAAATAGGTAGAACTACGTGGCTTTGATTCCCGATTTAAAAGATTAAAAGATGTTCGGGATACGTAGGAAGCTTGATAGAACTATCAAGTCCAAGCCAAATAATTAATAAAACTTTAGGTAATCTAAATAAATTTTTATCTATTAGAAAATAGATTCGTGTTTCAGACGGATAGGCGTTCGTTATCCTATTTTCCCTTCATATCTGATGCCGTTTAGGGTCGGGTGTGACAAATCTAAAATAAGTTTTTGATCCGATTTAGAAAATTTTATCAAAAATATGTTTTTGATCTTCTATAAACGATTGAAACTCAAAAGGAATTCATATTTTTCAAAATTGTTCAAGGTCAGAATCAGCCTTGAGATGCGTGTTTCTCGAAAAATCTATTCACAGATTGAACAAACATCTTTTTAAATTCGTTTTTCGACATTCTGTGTAAGCTCACCCCCACCCTCCCTCTAAGCATCATTTGGATTTTTCACTGGCGGAAGAAGAGAGATGCACAGAAGTTTTGTTGTACCCTCAGCTACTGAATCTACTTTGGAAAAATGGTTGCAATTTCACCCTCCACTTGAAGAAAAGTTTAAAATATTGCAATTGTATCGGAAAACCCTCTTCTTTGACTCCACCACTAGTATAAATTAGGGGTGGCAACGGAGCGAGGTAGAGATCGATGCATCGCCCTCAATATTTTTTAGGGTGGTTTTGGAAAATTTTAAAATAAAATTTAAGAATTTTTTAACGCCTGCAGGGATGTCTATGCATGACGAAGAATCCCTAAATGATATGGGCACTGAAGGATAAACTGGGAAAAAGAAAGCTACTCAAATTGCTCAATTTTCCATATTTGATATGCTCTCTAATACCACGTCGAAAGAGAAAACTGCATATTATATGTTGATAATTTATCAAAAGATATATTAGGGTAGTTTTACCAACACATTAAACCAATTTATTTTAGCCCGATAAATTACATCCATGGTCACTGAATTTTATCCATTTCAACATTATTATCACTAAACTTCAGTTTTTAATAATATGGCCATTAAACTTGACATTTTTCAACACCGGTGGTTACTCAACGCCCCAAAATGACCGTTGATGGGCTCAAAATAAAAAATTCAAAAAGTTAATGATATTCTAAGGAACTTTAATTCTTGAAAAATTTCATTTTGAGGTCATTTAGGTGTTGTTTGGTTAGGAGATAGTGAATTTTTAGAGAGAGAAAGCTCCAAATAAATGTGATTTTGGAAAATAAAAAATGTGGTTTCATGGTAAATGTCGTTCTGAACAACTTTAATTCTTGAATATTTTTATTTCGAGGTCGTTAACGGTTATTTTAAGGAGTTAATTAGAATTGAATGGTCACCGGTGTTAAAAGGTGTAAAGTTCAGTGATCATACCGTTAAGAATAAAAGTTTAATAGACACAATGTTAAAATGAAGAAAGTTCAGTAGTCATGTATGAAATTTATCCTATTTTAGCCTTGCTATAATTCACAAAAATATAAAATTGAAAACTTTGAATGAGGATAAAAAAAAACAGAAACAACACAATTTTATAGTAAAATAAAGGTATATGGTATGTTTTTTTTTAGAAAACAAAGTATTTAAAATTACACTGTTAAGTTCTGATGACAATCAAGAGAATTTACCAAACACTTTCTATTTCATATTTAGTATTAAAAGGTAAGAATCAGTTCCGAAAAATGGAAACAAACAAGCACAAAATAAAGGCTAATTTAGTTTTAAGGTTATTAATAAAGTTTAATTTTACTTCCATCATATCAAACAAATCAATTTTGTCTCAAGTCAATAGTAGGCATCCTAACTCAATTATACTATTCTTTTTAGGAAATGTCACTTACTTTTAAAAGCATCAAATTTAACTAAACTTTCTAACATAAACATAAAAATGAGTTGAATAAAATTGAGATGTTTTATAAAATAAGAATAAAATATATATTTTTAATAATCTTGAGGTAAATTTTGTCAATATTCCAAATAATTGTGTTTTTAATACTAAGAATAAAAATTCTACAAGAATGATATTTTTAGGTAATTTACAGCTATGATCTTTTAACTTTTTACTTGTTTTCATTGTGATCTCTGAACTTTAAAGATGAACATTGTGATTATTGAACTTTCAACTTTGCACTATATTAACATAATTATATCATATACCGTTGATTAATATGTGCACTCCAATAATAATAGTTAATCCTCTGTTATAAACTTGGTGAAAATGATATTTTAAACAATTTTAATTTTTGAACTTTTAGTTTAGACATCATTTAAGTGTTATTTATTGAGAAAATGGTTGTTTAAAGAAAAAAATCTTAATTGTCAGCTAGGTGTGCGTAATTTTTTTTTTTTTTAAATCTAGACGGTTAGTAAAGAGTAAATTTGATATAATACTAATTTGGACCAAAATCAATTTTATATATATATATATATATAACTTTTTTTAAATTTTGTTATATATAATAACATACCGTTTGTTTGTTAAAAAATATTGAATACGAAAAATTTTTGTTTTTTTTCGGTATTTAATTGCAACTGAGAAATAAAAGGAAATCATAATAACTACTATTTTTAAAAGGTAAAAAAAAAAAGATAGAATTAAAATTCAAAAGTTTTCTACATAGATATATAAATTCAAGATATAACATTCATTCGACTCTCCGAACCTTTAAAGTCAATTAGAATCGTAAACTATCAAAATCTTCAACTAAGCAGAAATCATCAATTGAGTCATCCATCCTAAGCAAAAGTCATCAATTGATTTGGTTCGGTTAAACACTTCTAGACCCTATTTTTTAAATCCATTTTGAGCCAATACAAACGTTATTATAATCCATATCAAATAGTCACAATTACTAATTTGTGCTATTTAATTATTTCTTTATTACATGTGCACAACAAAACATCTGATAAGAATTTAAATAAGATGAGATAAACACAATATCATATGTATATACGCATCTTTGATAGTAAAAGAAAAATTTGTGTTTTCATGTTTTGTCAAATTTGTATTTGCGGAGTTTTTTTATTCAAACGAAGACTGAAGTTTTCGTTTTGCTAAAACCGAAGATCTTTTAGTTTGATATCGAAAAAATGACCGTTGGCGATCTTAAAATGGAAATTTTCAAGAATTAAAGTTGGTTAGTACCAAATTGAGTATGGAACCAAATTTTTTATTTTTCGAAATCATCCTTTTAGCAGGTTTCTCTCTCTAAACGTTCAATTTCTCTCTCCTCACAAAACAACACCTAAATAATCTCAAAATTAAAAATTTAAAGAATTAAAGTTATTTGTAATATCATCAAGTCTTTGTTTTGATGTCATCAATGCTCATTTTAATTTTGAGGTCTTTATTTTTAACAAAGCCAAAGACCTTAGTCATTTCTTGGTCGTAAAAAAAACCTCAGTTCCCGTTTGGACAAAAAAAAATCACAGGTATCTGTTTGACAAAACGTGAAAGCACTAAGTTGTTTTAGACTTTTACCATAATTGATATGTTAATAGTGATAACATGACACGTACACAAGTAGAGTAAAGATAACAAGATTTGTGATTGAGGAGAGACTTGGTTAATATAGTTGGAAATTGGTCCAATTTGTCAAAGTTAGGTCCTTAATTGTACCATTTAGAGTATTAGAAGATAAAATCGCTTTTAGTCGATACTAGAATGTTTTTGTACCTTATCTCATATATATATTGATGCGAAAAATAAAAATTAGGTATAAATAACAGCAAAAGATAGTGACTGATTCATGATCCACTGACATTAAGAGGTGTTTGAATATTCTCTTGTAATATATGGGTGCTCTACACATAATTTTCATTGAGTCGTTCGACGGTGTGTGTAAGCTCACCCCCACCCTCCCTCTAAGCATCCCTTGGATTTTTCACTTGCGGAAAAAGAGAGATGCACGGAAGTTTTGTTGCACCCTCAGCTACTGAATCTACCTTGGAAAAATGGTTGCAGTTTCAGCCTCCACTTGAAGAAAAGTTTAAAAATGTCGCAATTGTATCCGAAAACCCTCTTCCCTGACTCCATTACTAGTATAAATTAGGGGTGGCAATGGAGCAAGGCAGTGACAAAGAATCTCCAAATGGCATGGGCGCCGAAGGATAAATTGGGAAAAAGGAAGCTAGTGAAATTGCTCAATTTTCCATATTTGATGTGCTCTCTAATACCATGTCGAAAGAGAGAATTGCATATTACATGTTGATAATTTATCAAAAGATATATTAGCTAGGGTAGTTTTACCAACACATTAAACCAATGTATTTTAGCCCGATAAATTACATTCATGACCACTAAATTTTATTCATTTTAACATTATTATCTCTGAACTTCAGTTTACTATTACATTCAATTACACCTCACCTACCCTTATTTACTATGACATTCAATTACACCTCAAAACAAACAAGATTAGCTACCCTCACTTACTTTAAAATACCCGCATCCAAACAAGTTGTTACACCAAGCTTAAACTCAGGTCTACATTTCTCACTATTGGGTTTTCTTTCTCCACGACAAGTACTTGTACTGGGGCAACAGAATTGACTGTCCTGGCAGGCAAGCATTGCGAGTCTTGTGAGGGTTTGGGTCACCAAGAATCCAACCTCAGGTGTGCCCTTGAAGAAGCTTTGTTCTTAAACAGGTATATATATATCATTTCGTTTTCCTCAGGTTTCTATATATTTTAGTGATTTGATTTTATAACTTTCATCAGATGTTATTTTGAGTTCTGCTCAATCTTTAGATGCTGGGGAAGTTTGGGAACTGCTAATTTGAATTTATGTTTCACTGGTTTTTAATACTACTACTTGGATTTGAGAAAGGAAAATTGTACTAGAATTTGAAAATTTTAATTTCTGCAACTTTTCTTGTTGCAGGACCTTTGTGATGCCTTCTCAAATTTGCATTAATCCAATACACAATAAGGAGGCGATTCTTCATCATCTAATTAATTAAATTTTAGAATTCATCCAAATGGACCTCCCTTAACCACTACTTAAGCACAATAATTCTTGATTATCATTACTAATGACAAAAATTCACAGTAATTTAATTCTCCTTTTAAAGGATATTTACTCTTTTAGCCCTATTACATAGTATTATATACAATAGCAGTGATCGTGGTTTTACATGATGGAACAAGCATGGGGATTGTCGTCGCTGAATGGATGGTTGTACCCTGGTTCAATATAATACCTTTGTTGCATGTGTCCATAATTGTACACCGGAATTTGATCATAACTGTATTGCGGCTGTTGCGAGTGAACAGTGTACCTCTGAACAAATATCCGGTGCATCCATGAAGTTGGAACATATGGCGGATAATAGTCCATTTTATTTATTACCTCCCCCATAGCACCATCGTCACCACTAGCTGCCGTCGCCGGATTTGGAACTGGAGCTGGAGCTTCTTTATTCTTCACCTTTGCTTCTTCTTCTCCTCTTTCATCGCCTTTCTTATTCTTTTTCTTATTCTTTTTCTTTGCTGCTCCTGCTCGGGCTTGATCTTTTTTAGCATCACTCTTTTTCTCGCCGGCTTTGGCGCCTTCTTTATTATCATCCTTCTTTTCCTCTCCTCCTCCGTCTACTTTCTTAGCAGCATCATTCTTTTTATCGCCTCCTCCGTCGCCACCTCCGCCGACTTCTTTCTTTGCCTCGTTTGTCTTCGGCTGAACGGCCTCGTCTGTCTTGGGCTGAACGGCCTCGTTTGTCTTGGGCTGAACGGCCTCTTCTGTCTGTCTGTTAGCAGCATCGTTCTTTTTCTCGCCTCCTCCGTCGCTGTCGCTGCCGCTGCCGCCGCCGACTTCTTTCTTTGCCTCGTGTGTCTGCGTCGATTAATTAAATCCAAATTAGTTAAATAACTTTAATCTTCCATCCAACACATCGTAATCAGAAACGAATTTAAATTATTTTTTTTATTATTATTATACCTCTTTAAGTGGTGGTTTCTTCACCTCCGGTTTCTTTTCGGCGGCTTTCTCCTCTGGTTTCTTCACCTCCGGTTTCTTCTTACCACCACCGCCGGCATCTTTATTCGGCTGCGGAGATACAATCTCTACTTCCTTCTTCATTTTCTTTTCCAGCCTGGCTTTCACTTTCTCAGGGTCAACTTTCCCGGTCACCGTCAATTTGTTCGATTGACGATCCGTCTTCGCCGACTCCACACCTTCAACAACAAATCACAAATTTCAATTGGCAATCCAAATCAATCAGTCCTATTCAATTCTCACCTTCTAAATGCTTCACGGCTCTTCTAATTTTCTTACAACAGCCTTCACAATGCATGTCGATTTTGTAAACAGAAACAGACTTTTCATCCTTCTTTTCGCCTCCGGCGACGGAGGCGGCACCCTTTTTATCTCCTCCGCCTTCTCTCTGCTCCTAAGAAAAGCAAAATTGCGTCAGATTAGAAATTAGCTCAAAGGTAAATTAGCTCACCGCCTTGTGTAAGCATTGGTAGAGTAATTTTATTTTATTTTATTTTATTTAGTCAATAAGTTGTTAAAAACATTGGTAGAGTAATTTTAATTTGAATTTTATCCTAACATCATAATATTAATTAGGCTAATTTTACTTTTAATTTCAATTACACTTAATTCAGTCAAAATTTTATTTTTTTCAAATTTATCCACCTGAAAAAATAATGTTTTAATCAAGTTTAATTCTTCAATCTTTTTGGTTTGAGGTTATTTAGGTGTTGTTTTTTTTTATGAGAGAGAAATTTAATGTTTAAAGAGAGAAAACTTAAAAATGATAATTTTGAAAAATAAAAAATTTGGTTATTTAATTCTTAAAAATTTTCATTTTGAGATCGATATTGGTCAAATTTGAAAAAATAAAATTTTTACCAACCACATATACCGATCTAAAAAAATGTGAACCCACGTAACATTTATTTGAAATTAACTCAGACAACTCACTTGATCTGGTTGAGTTTCAAACTCCATCGGTATGTCTATGTCGCATAGTCTGGAACACTTTCGAAAAGCTAGTTTGCTCTTTGCATACATAGCTTTAATCATAAGATAATCTTGGAGGTCCTCCATCACCATGGCGGCACCTTTGAAATGTTTCCACATTTAGACTGATCTTCGTTCGGTGTTTGTCAAGCACTTCAAATGGGTGAGATTGATGGCCTAAAGATTTAATATAAAATGGTTTGTAATGAATGAAAATTTAACTAATAGAACAAAATTAACTTTGAAATAAAGGATGTTTGATTACCTACTTTTCTCTTTATGTTTTCCTTTTTACTTTAAAAGAGAGAGTTTTATGTGTTGGGTTAGACATCCTTTGTTTCCCTTTTATAGATGAAAAATCAATCTTTTCAACCGTAACAGTCAATTTCATTGAATTTTCAAAACTGATTAAATATAGTCAAATATACATCTTACCATTTTTAAGAAAAATGCATTCCAAAATTTATTACATTATAACTGTCCAAATTTTTCAGTTTTAAAATTGTATTCCATTCTAACCTATTAAAATTCAATTAATTGTTTTATAATGTTAAAATACATTAATAGCTTCTGAACTTATCTCAAAATATTGATTGGCCCCCTAAACTTATAAAGTGTTTTGTTAACTCCCTCAACTTGCTTAAAGTAACCTATTTTCCACCTAGATTTGTTTAAAATCACATATTGGTCTCCTAAACTCGCTTATAGTGATTCATTAGCCTCTGAACTTTTTAAAGTGATATACATTTCAATTTGTTTAAATCTATAAAAAAAGAAAAAGTCAAAACTTAAAAAATAAAGGTATGATTCGCGATTCTATATCTTTAAAACAAATTAACTTTCTATTTTTTACACCTTTATGATGTTTTTATAAGCTTTAGGGACTTAATCATTACACTTTAGGTAAGTTCATCAACCTAATGAGACATTATGTAAGTGTCGGAGATAATAAAGGTTTTTTAACAAATTCAAGAAGCAACTGATGTATTATACCCTAACTTTACAAAATGTAAGTCGTTCAGGCTATCTCGGAAAAGAATAATATAATACTCATGTTGATTAATAAACACAAAATGGGAATAAGAAAAGAAAGTGAAGAGTAGAATTTGTTCAAATTATACCTAGAATGTGATTTGGTTTTAGAATTTCTGTCACATAAAGGATGCAGTTTGTAAATAAGAATTACAACTAAGCAGATGTTAATTTTTTCCTCAATACATACAATGATGAACTCAATTTATTGGATATACTAATCAATTTATATTTCATATGGGTCTGATTCGAAGATTAGCATAAAAGCTTGCTTTTTTTCCAATTAATAATACATAGTAGCATAAAACTTTAAATTTTTTTATACGCACAAAATTTTAGTTTTGATCATTAGTGAGGAATGTGACACTTATTAAAACTACTAAAATCATACACTTTTTTTTTTTGAACCCCTAAAATCATACACTTATTAAAACTGTTGAGTGTGTGTTAGCTCAATGGTTGAGCAGTTGGGAGCAGCAGCAGAGGACTCATTAGGGCCCAAGTTGGGTTCAGATAAGGCTTGTTCCTTTGGATCAGGAACAAAGGCTTGATTTTCCTGAGTTGAGGGCTCAGTTAGTGGAATGACAATTTGGAAGAGTGGGAAGGTGATATTGATTTCTGATGGGTCAAGAGGAGCGGTATCAGCATTGTTGCCTCATCAACGAAGTGAACCTTTGGTTTATTGCTCTTCTTTTTGTATTTTTTCTCTCGGCTTGAGCGATGGTGTTTGTGTTTAGGATAGGAGATTGGTGGTAAAGGAGGAGTTTGGTTTGTTTGAGCAGGTTCCTGCTCAGTGTGAAGTGGTTCATCCTGCTGTTTAGTGGATGGGTCACTTGTGAACGAAATGGAGTACATAGCAAGTGGTTGTTGACCCGGAGTAGAGGTAGAAACATGAGTGACCTCAGTAGCCATCCCTTGTGATTTGAGGAAGTGAGAGTCCTCGGGTATCGCAATGGCTAGCGGCTGAGGTGTCAGTGGCTTGACCCTTGTATTTTTTTTTTCTTTGGAGGCTGCTCATCCTCTAAATCCCCAGTAGTGGGCCGTTTCTGCTGCGTCTCAATAGGAGTAGGCTCAGAGTCAGGTTTAGAGACTCTGACCTTCTTAGTTACATCCTTGGGGGACTTGGGCTCAAGAGATATAAGCTCATCAGCCTTTCTTTTCTTGCCCTTACTGGGCTTGGCAGCTTCAGTGCCTTCGTCCTTCTTTCCTTTCGGCACTTGCATTCTGCTGTGTGCAAGAGTCTAGAGACACAACAGTGATCTTCGTGCCTTCCCCAGCCTTCTCACCTTCAAGATCTATCTTGTGGTGCTTAATGGCTGTAATGAGTGAGCATAGTCTGAGCTTCATCGTACTGCGTTGGAACGCATCGACCAAGAAGACTAGCATACGGTTACTTCTCCAACATGTGCCAGATTATGCACTGCTCGAAATTGGACGCATATATGGTTGAGTTGAGTTTTGGAAAGAGGAAGTTGGTTATCATATAATGGGCTTACCTATGAGGTTGGGAGAGGGAAGTGGTGGAGAATTCACCAGTAAAGGGAAAAATATCCTACTGTTACGGGAAAGGAAAAAATAACAAAACTAGCTAATGGACAAAACGTAGTACAACTAATAGTACAACTAATTACAATTATTTATTTTGTTGGGCCCTAACTTGGTTAATGGTTGTTTTGTATTATTTGGGCCTAATGTAGTTGGACTGAGTTTAGCATATTCTTCCGCTAAGGCAAAATAAGAGATAAGAAATTATTTTCTTAAAAATTTAAAATAAAAAGTATAAAAATATCTATATCATTACAAAAAAAGAGCATTTCAGTCATGACTTCAGAAATGTTAGTGTAATTTTAATAATTGAATCACTTTTAAACATCATTTAAAAAGTATATTATTTTTTTATGTATTTGCGCACAAATTTTATATTAATTGGTTCAGAAAATAAAAGTTTTACGTTTTTATAATAGGTTTGATGATGAAATATGTTTAACCTTGATGAAATATTTGGGCTATTTATTTATTTCTTTGTTACATGTGTACAACAGAACTTGTGATAAGAATTTACATAAGATGAGACAAACACAATAGCATATGTATACACGTATCTTTGATAGTAAAAGAAATATTTGTCATTTCACGTTTTGTCAAATTTATATTTTTGGAGTTTTTTTATTCAAACGAAGATTGGAGTTTTCGTTTTGCTAAAACCGAAGATCTTTTAGTTTGATATCGAAAAAATGACTGCTGGCGACCTTAAAATGAAAATTTTCTGGTTAGTACCAAATTGAGTATGAAACTAAATTTTTTATTTTCCGAAATCATCCTTTTCGGAGGTTTCTCTCTTTAAATGTTCAATTTCTCTCTCCTAACAAAACAACACCTAAATAATCTCAAAATTAAAAAATTAAATAATTAACGTTATCTGTAATATAATCAAGTCTTTATTTTGATGTCGTCAATGCTCATTTTAATTTTGAGGTCCTTATTTTTAATAAAGCGAAAGACCTTAGTCATTTCTTGGCCGTAAAACAAATCTCAGTCCCGTTTGGAGAAAAAAAAATTCTCACATATCTGTTTGACAAAACGTGAAAGCACCAAATTGTTTTAGACTTTTACCATAATTGATATGTTATTAGTGATAACATGACACGTACACAAGTAGAGTAAAGATAACAAGATTTGTGACTGAGGAGAGACTTCATTAATATGGTTGGAAATTGGTCCAATTTGTCAAAGTTAGGTCCTTAATTGTACCATTTAGAGTATTAGAAGATAAAATCGCTTTTAGTCGATAGTTATAGAATGTTTTTGTACCTTATCTCATATATATATTGATGCGAAAATTCAAAATTAGGTATAAATAACAGCAAAAGGAAGTGACTGATTCATGATCCATCGACATTAAGAGGTGTTTGTGATATTCTCTAGTAATATATGGGTGCTCTACACATAATTTTCATTGAGTTTTTTGACGGTCTGTGTAAGATCCTCCCTCTAAGCATCCCTTGGATTTTTCACTGGTGGAAAAAGAGAGATGTACGGAAGTTTTGTTGCACCCTCAGCTACTGAATCTACCTTGGAAAAATGGTTGCAGTTTCACCCTCCACTTGAAGAAAAGTTTAAAATTGTTGCAATTGTATCCAAAAACCCTCTCTGACTCCACCACTAGTATAAATTAGGGGTGACAACGAAGCGAGGCCAGGATCGATGCATCACCCTCAAAAAAAATTTGAGGGTGGTTCTGGAAAATTTTAAAATAAAGTTCAGGAATTTTTTAACACCTGCACGGATGTCTACGGGTGACGAAGAATCCCCAAATGGTATGGGTGCCGAAGGATAAATTGGGGAAAAGGAAGCTACTGAAATTGCTCAATTTTCCATATTTGATGTACTCTCTAATACCATGTCGAAAAGAGAGAATTGCATATTATATATTATATGTTGATAATTTATCAAAAGATATATTAGTGTAGTTTTACCAACACATTAAACCAATGTATTTTAGCCCGATAAAATGTAACTATATATAAAGGCACAAAATCTTTCATAAAGAAAGTAATCCTAAGTTTGTTTAAGTAATTATAAAGTGTTCATACAAGCATGAAGTGAGACTGTACTTTATAATAAGATCAATAAACTTAAAATCAACCCAAGTCAAGTAATATGTTATATGGGTTGACATATTACTGTTGAGACTTGCATGTAATACTGTTTTCTATCGAGACAGAAAGCTGATCTCATAAGCTTTAGATATTTAGATATCTAGACAGTTACATGGATTCGGTGAAGAAGTTCATTAGGATTGGGACCCGACTTGAGATAACAGCATGGATTAATTTATCTAAAAGTGTCAACTGTTCATCTCATTTGTATTAGTAGGTATAACTAATCCTCAGACTCAAACATTCGATAATTAGTGATTCTGGATTATGGAGTCTGGTACTTTGATTCTGTGCGAGCACGATCCAACAGGTGAGAGCCTGGGGTGTGTGAGAGCAGGGTTGGGTATCACACAAAGTAATTGCAGAATAGTTAATGTCAGATTGAGCATTCGTCACTCCCGATAAATGGGAGATATATCCAAATGGCCGGTTGTGGTGAATTAACTGAAATCCTTACAAGGTGATAGAGTTAAGAGTAGAAATAGAAATTTCACTTAACTTATCTTTCAAAGTGAATTCAACATGTACAAGTAAAACAGACTCTTCGCTATATGTAACCTTGACATGTTCCATGGTTAAAAGGAATTGACCAACACGATATAGTTGATGAAGGATCGTATTATACTGCACCCAATGCTGAAAGGTTAACGTCAGTTATCAACCTGACTTCTTAATTGCTCTGGGAGAATATCATAGGTTCTGCTAGTAACAGCTCACGACGGTTGTAGACACCGAGTCGGAGGACCTGTGACGAAAACCTGTAAACAAAACGGTCGAAGCGGTTGATTCCGGAAGTTTTAAAACAAAAATATGTAATGAGAAAAGAAAAATTAATGTGAGTCGCGGTCGTAAAGTGGACGGTATGCGAGTGCTCAACGACGTGGTGCGAGCGCCTAGCGGCAGCCGACGCGTGTTCGACGATGGTTGGACGCGCGCCCGGCAGCGCGGGGCGCACGCTCGACGTCCGTTGGGCGCGCATGCCCGGCAGCGCGGAGCGCGCGCTCGACGACCGTGGGGCACGCACGCCCGACAGTGCGGGCGCACGCTCGACGGCCGCTGGACAGACGCGCCCGGCAGCCGTTGGGCGAGCGCCCAGCGACGTTGGGCGGACGCCCGACGATTGTCGGGCGAACGCCCAACTGAAGTTGGGCGTTCGCCCAACTAGCTTGGGCGTTCGCCCAAAGTTCCGGGGATCCGTTTGCCTATATAAGGCACGGATCCCCATGCATTTTAGGGGAGGACTTTTGGGAGAGAACTTCTCACTTTAAACATTTTTAGAGAGAGAAAATCTTTTTTTTGGGAAAAAACATTTTTTTTCCTAAAAATTCCAAATTTCCTAAAAGTTAAAATTTTACCAAAAGCACCGGAAAAAGCACGATTCGGGGGATCAACCGACTTCAACCGTCAATACCGAACTTGAGGTATTATCCGAGGACTAGACTCGTTTTATTTTATTTAATTTATTTCTTTTGTTTATTTATTTTTATGTTATAATTTTATTTATTTAGTTATTAATTTATTTATCACGTTTTATTTAATTCTTCGTATTTATTTATTTTTATCCCGTGTTAAATAAAAATTCGGTTTTGTTTTTAAATGAGAACCTCGTTTTGATATCCCAATACGAACCGTGATCCGATTAAAAGGTAGTTCGGGTATTAAAAAACGTTGTAATTATAAGTTTTTTGAAAAGATATTTCCGAATAACGTTTTAAAATAAAAACGTCGTTTTAGGAGTTTCCGTTATTGACTATGATCCATTTTTTGTAGTTCGGAAATCCAAAACGATTGAATTAGACTTAATTTAAAGCTTTTGAATAAATCTGGAAGTAGTTGGAGTGCTGCTGTAATTTTCCGTTTTCTGTCACTAAAGTCTGTTTACCGACGAATTTTCCGTCGGTAAAGCTGCTGAAATGTAAAAAATGCTGTTTTGGTCCCTCTTTCTCAACTTTTAAGCTTTTGGTCCTTTATATATATATGGATATTTATGTAATATTTACTTTCAAGTTGTTTTCAAATACTTTGTACATATTGTTATTTAATGTGTTTATAAATTATTTTTCATTAATTGGACTTAATAAGGTATATGTATATATATATATAGATTTTTCTTTTTATTTTCATTTAAATTAGACATATTTGAGTGTTTTGGGAATCTTTGGGATTATTTTCTATATATCTTCATCATATATCATTTTGGGGGGAGAAACTAAAGGCTAATTTCTTATCTATAAACCTTATTCATTTTTTATGTTTTTTATTAGAATAAGAATTCATTATACTTATTAAGTATTTTCATCACTATTTTCATTTATTAATGTATATTATTTTCTCTATTGTATTTTAATGGGTATTATTACTTATTTTTGTATACATGTATATTTATATATATTCCTCTATTTTCCTACTTATATGTATAGTCGTTTAAACATATTTGATTGAGTAAATTTGGCTTTGATTTGTTAATTGTTGTGATTATGATAATCTTAAAGGTTAATGGAGTGAAAAGGGGAAAAATGAAACACAAAAAGAGAGTTTAATTTGCTTGCTTAAATTTAGAGTTTTCTAGATATTCTTAAAAGTGTAAATAATGTTTTCTTGACCTCTTTAAATCGTTTTTTTAAATCCTCACGTTTTAAACCTTTATCTGTTCCAACGACGGATTAAGCGAGCCTTGTAATTAAAATCGTTTTCCATTGTAAATAATGAAGTTTTGAATCGTTTTCTTAAATGATTTGTACAAAATAAATTGACTTGTATGCCTAATCATGTTTTCGGGGTAAAATTCTTTATTCCACGTCTTCAAACGCTTGAGTCGTTCCAACGGCGATTCAAGTAGACGCCATGTAAACCACCGGGGTTTTGAAATGTACCTAAATCATTCCAACGGCGATCGAGGTACGAACCATGTAAATAAACTCGTTTTCGGGGAGTGAGTTTAGTATAGAGCTAACATATGAATCTAAGCATAAGACACATTGTAAATAAATCAATTCTTCCTTCTCCCCATCTCTCTATTATAAATTTATGCAAAATGGGTGATTCTTTACCAAAGTGGCTTTTCCATAATATATGCTCAAAACGATTTTCAAAACGAGAAAGAAAAGGTTTCAAATGAATTTTAAACTTAAAGAAATATGCGATTAGTCCGTTATCGCCTAACACGCTGAGTAGGAGGCCGGTGGTTCATAACCGGGCGATGTCGGGGTGCCTAGTAGCCTTTCTCCGGAAAGGAGCTAGCCTTCTCGGCTCGTACCTAAGTTTCCCGAACCCTCACCGGTCTCCCGCAAGGGATCGGTGTTCATTTTCCCATTCGTGGGTGGCGACTCTTCCATACTCCGAGCTCCGGTCCTGCCGAGCAGCTTGATTCCACGATTGGTTGCTTTCGGCGCCAATCACCGCTTACGTCGCCATGAGGTGTCCACCCCCCGGTCCGCCCGGGCGAGGCCATTCGGCACCTCGTCTAACAAGTGGCGACTTTGCTGGGGAAGCGAGAAATTTGATTCCGGAAGGCGTGTATTAAGCCATTAACGGGGACGGATCGTATTATTTCTTTTCGTATGCATTTATGTGCATTATTGCAAACCTTTTGGGTAATTTCCGCGAAACCTCTAGCGAGAGTCCATTCGTCGCTCGAAAGAGGCTAGTGTAAGTTCCCCCTTACAGTAAGGCGCCAAAGGGTCCCCATCCATTCGTTAGGGGCGAATTTTTGCGGTCCTGTGAGGTCCCGCGATCAGCCGTGTCAGCATATAGTAGCCTTAGAAGTTGCCATAGGATTACCCGTTACCATTTTTGATGTGATATATAGATCAGTTCGTGTTTTCAAATTGCCATGATACGTGTCTAATCCTAAAATATGCAAAGAAAAAGAAACGATGCGTTAATATATACTCTTAAACCGATATACAAACTACCCCAAAACATCGAAACGATTCGAACTAAAGACGACTTAGTCATCTCGTATGAATGAACTTGTGCGACCCGCCTGGTCCCTTTCCGTGTCCCGAAGAAGGCACATGTTCAGGAAATACGTTATGACGTAAGCACGTATTAGTATGAATTGGTTTGGTATTAAGGATAGTTATATCTCGATTTAAAAGACTATATTAACAGTAGCCGTTATTCACATTCTTTAAATAGGTTGGGATAAAACGAGATTATGACAAAATGAAAACAAAGAACGTTTCTATTTCGAATGACCCCGTTGTAACGTAAAGAGTTTCGCAAACGTGGCCCGTCCCTTCTGAATAAAAGAAGAGCTCTTACGTTATGCCTTGTGTCGTTCTTAAGAGAAATGGACGTGTCCGCAAAAGTGACTAAGAAAATAAAAGAAAAGCAAAGATAGACAAACGACCAAAGTCATTCTATATCTACGATATATATCCATCCCGAGGGTAGTTAAAGAAAATGAACCAATGTCGTTAAATACATGTCTCGAACTGGTATATACGCCGCTTAAAAATCACAAAGCCGAATTAAACCAAACCGCATAATTGCGCCATGTGGACGAGACTGTGGATTTGACTAATGGCTCGATCATTTCGACCATTACCAAAACTACAAGAAATATGGCCCGACCTGCGTGTTTGTTCAGTTCATGCTAAAGTGAAAAGGATGGTAATATCCCTGCTTCGAATAAACATGCGATTCAACGAAACGTTGATTTTCTATAACCACGCTAAGGTGATATATCCCGTAGATTGGAAGGAATAAAGAGTTGTTAGCCGAAAGAGTACCGTGCGCTCAAATAAGACTCGCCGTCTTTTCACGTAGCCAAAAAGAGCAAACGGGTTCTTAACGCTAGAAACAAACACGTTACGCGATGAGTCCGTTCCTTAAAATAAAAAGTTCTTTCATCACTGAATAAGCATGCGGTTACGTCTCTCGATAGATCAAAAAGATCCCGTTGTAATCCAAAAATCGAGACACGAACCCACGTGAATAAAAGGGAACGAATCATTGTCAATAACGAATGATTGGACTAAAAGAATAACTCGTACCACGTCTAAAAACCGAGATGCGCTCAAAGGGAGTCAAAACCCGAGCTAATGCGTCTCGCAAAATGACAAAAGACGGGTTATTCCGACAGGACAATCCATTTAGTCGATATCTTAGTCACCAAACGCTGATACGTTAAAACGAACTGTATTGTCTGATGAATAATTTACTTTTCCGCAATAATCGACGGCATCACGCGTCCCCTGGACCGCAATGTGAGCCCCAAACCAAAATCCTAGGAAAGAGACTTGGACCATCGAGTGTGTGGAGGAATAAGGGTGGAAGAGAGATGTTGTGATACGTGTAATTAGACTAACGTTTGTTCTTCTTATCTTATATATCCGTAAATAAATAAACGCACACACCACGAATCATGCATATAAAATCATGCATACATACTAATGGATACCGTTCGCACAGACGTCATCATTAAGCGGTTGTGGTACCGAGAGAGCAGTCGGCTAGTCAGGCAGTTTTATCGGCTACAGATTGACAGTTCTGAATCGGCAATTGTGGCTTCTGATTCGTCTTCATCCGGGTATACTCGTTCTTCCGTCAGCATGTCTGCGACCGACGAAAAGGTGGCCGGATTGGAAAACTCTGTGAACAACATTAATGAGCAGTTAGCCGCGATAGTGGCCCAGATAGCTAAGTTGGCCATGAAAGATGACAAGAGTGGTAGTAAGCACGCTGAGAATGAGGTGAACGATGGTCCTCGCTTTGGGAATGAGGATGACTATCAGGATTATATCCGAAAGCAGCTGGAGAAAGAGAAAGCTAAGGAGGAGGAGTGGAAGCAACACATCACTCAAGAGGTGCAGGATCTACATGGGGGAAGTTCCGGGAGTCAGGACTTTTATAACTTGAAGAACTGTTTATCGGCAACGGCTTTGCCTTTGAAATTCCGGCTCCCTGACATGAAAAAGTTCGATGGAACTGGAGATCCCACTGCCCACATGAATCAGTATGTTGCTGTAATGAAGCACACGATCCTGACGGAGGATCAAGTCCTGGGGTTGTTTAACACTTATCTGGAGGGGGCTGCCCTCACATAGTTTCATGCATTGACAATGGTGACGAAGAGGGATTGGAAAGAGTTAGCAAAGTCATTCATCGCTCAGTATAGCTTCAACACCATGCTTGAGGTCACTTTGAAGGAGCTAGAGAGCACTAAGCAGCAGACTGGGGAATCCTTTTCCGATTTTTTAAGGAGATGGAGGGCCAAGGCCGCGGTCATGAAACAGAAGCCGCTTGAGCAGGATCAGATCCGAATGGTAGTTGGTAACACATTGCCGTATATTAAGAATTAGCTGCGGTATATGCCTTTTACCGATTTCAATCAGATGTATAGTTGTGCCTTGACAGTTGAGGGGGACGGAGAACCAAAGAAAGCTTATACCAAGTGGACGAAGTCTGGATATAGTGCCCGAGGGCCAAGTGCGAGCACAAGATCTGCAGCAGTGAAAGTGCTTGATCTTAATGCTATCGAAAAGAGGCAGTTCGCCAAATTTGATCAGACCTACGCAAAAGTCTTCGAACGATTGCAGAAAAAGGGGTTGCTGAAAGCTCTTACTCCTTATAACAAAGCTCCACCTTCTCCACAGATACAAGCTAGGGGATACTGCGAATTCCACAGCAGTTATGGGCATACTATTGAGAACTGTGAGAGGTTGAAGCACGAGATCCAAGATTTGATTGAGGAGAAGAAGATAGCTGATCCTTCGTTAGCAAACCCTTCCACTAGGCGTAATCCATTGCCTAATCATAGGGTGAGCATGATCGGAGTCGGTCTGGAAGAAAGTGTAGTGATGGAATCCTTCAAGGAAAACGAAGAGGAGTTGTTGGACTCCGACGAAAAGAGCAATGTAGGAAATGGTCTATATGTGTCCTTCCTTGGCGAGGAACAGGAAGGTGAACCGATGGATGAAGGTTTGGACGGTGGAGCACCGCATGATGAAGATAGCGCCGAAGAGACTGGGGAAGGGTCATCTCGAACTATTGTGCCAGAATTGGGTCTGTTTAGTGGCGGAGAGAATCCTGATGTGCACTTGCGTGAATATATGCGTGATATGTTTGTTGAATCCTTCGGGGTGGACGAGATTGCTCAGTGGTTCCACCATTCGCTGATAGGCGAGCCTTTGGGGTGGTTCCACTCATTACCCGACTCTTGCAAGCATGATTGGGATCGATTGTCAGATTTATTTCTAGAAAAGTACCAAAGAGCTGAAGACAGGACTGCAGAGCACTTCGTGATGCATATCGGACCTATCAAGCGTCCGCTACCGAGGGTCAGTAAGTACAATGGCAACAAAGATCCCATGGAACACCTTCACTTCTACTTATCGGCCATGGGGCCTTTGGGTTTTAAGGAAGAAGAGATCACCAGTTTGTTCTGTAATTCATTGATGGATGAGCCGTTGATGTGGTATATGTCACTCCCGATGCATGTCAAGACCGATTGGGCGGCAATGACAAAGAGGTTTATCAAAGAGTATACGGTATGGATGCTGGCGGATCAAACCCATGATTCCCCCTCTTATCAAACACCCGAGGCGGTGTTGGCAATGCCTAGGTATGGTGGATACCAGGATCCTGTTGAGCACGCGAGGTTATTCCGCAACCATATGTATGACGCCGGGTTCCCGCAATGTGAATTATATGAACATTTCCCAGAAACCCTAAGGGGAGAAGCCTTGTTGTGGCACCAAGGCCTATCAGAGGAGGAAATGGGTCATTGGATACCGCTTAGGAGTGCTTTTGTAGCAAGATATGAGATGTATGTTCCATGGACGGGATCCCTGGAAGATCTGGATAGGATCAGGCAATTCTCCGAGGAACCTTTTGTGGACTATGCTAGGAGGTGGAGGCACCGTTATGAGCAGTGTCACGAAACAATGAGTAATAAGGTGCAGCTTATGTGCATATAAAGAGGAGCCATTCCGTTGGCGGCAAGAAGGATGAGTAGAGTGTCCCTCCGGGATTATGATGATCTGATAGGTTGGGCGTTGTATGGATCGGCGGATCCTTTTCATTTAAATCCGAACGTTCCTCACGTTATGGATCTAATGATTGTGGACATTTGGGAAAGTTCCTCGGACGAGGAAGATATTAATCGGAGGATTCCTATCAATATTTGGGATGAATCTGATGATGAGCCGGAAATCGCCGTCATGACAAGATCAGGTCGAGTGGCCGAAGGAAAGGCACCTATGGTGGAGGCTGAGATAGGGGAAGGGTCGGCTCCCAAGCCGGATGACCAAGTTCTCGAGCAGTTGAAGAAGACACAAGCTAAGTCCATGGTGTGGGAAGTTTTATGCCATTCCAAGTACACCATCGTGAAAACCTGATGAAAGAGCTGCAGAATTTGGTTATTTCTACCGATACTGAGCCAGCAGCGTTGGTAGGGGCAATTATGGCTCGAAAGAAAACTGAAATCACGTTTACCGATGAATACCTCCCAGAAGAGGGGAAGGCTCACAACAAGCCTTTGTATATCCAAGCTGAAATCAACGGGAAGAAGACTAGTTGTGTGATGGTTGATGATGGATCAGCCATTAATGTTTGCCCGCTGAAACTCTTGTCTAAATTGGGAGTGAAAGAGGAGACTTGACGGCCTCGGAAACTGTGATCAGGGCTTATGATGATAGTCGTAGGCATATCGAAGGGGTTTTTAAGGCCAAGTTGAAAGTGGGGCTGCTTGAGGAAGAAACAGAGTTCACGGTGCTGGATATCTCGGTAACCTTTGCTGTATTATTGGGACGCCCATGGTTCCACAAGTTGGGAGGTGTGCCCTCCACGCTCCACCAAATGATCAAATTCCCCTTCGGGGAGGAGATAGTGACAATCAGAGCGGAAAAATTGAGCTCAGTGGCGGCATTGGGAATTGAGCCTCAGCTTTTCTCCGGGTTCCAAGTTTCGGGAATCTACGAGTCTAGCATGACCACCGATGTGGTGAAGATGATGAAGGGAGGATTCATCCCTGGTATGGGCTTGGGAGCACACCATCAAGGATTGCCGGAATTTCCGAATTTCAAAAGTCAGAAAACCCGGAGGGGTTTAGGATATGAGCAGGGAGGTTCATCCAACGCGAGTAGTGAAGGGAAAGTGGGCCTAAGGAAGTATTTCATGAAGGAGGGGCATGGAAAGGTTTATTCAGGGACCCCTGAGTCATGGACTAGCACCGAAGGAAAGATTCTGCCAGGATTCGAGATCTTCAATGTTGTGACTGACTGGGGCAAAGGAAAGGCAAGTTGCATTGTCGAGGAGATTATGATGTTAGACTTGAATGCTGAGGAACAGGTCATCACTATTGAGGCAACTACGGGAACGGTGGATGAGCCCAGTACCTCCAAAGCTTATGAGAAACCCGAGAACCCCGATGATGAAAATTGTATTACTGCTTTATTTGAATCTGACGATGTACTCGCCAACACTATCAATGAAATGAATTCTGATTTTGCTTACTTGCTTGATGTTGATCATGATCATTCCATGCATTCTCATTCATATAACATGCCTACATTTGAAATCAATACAATAGAAATGTCAACTTTCAATCTTGGCACGGATGAAAATCCTAAACTTATACAAATTGCTCAAGAATTAACTATTGAAGAGAGGAAAGAATTTGAGAGAATAATTAAAAAATACGAAATAGTGTTTGCTTGGACATATGAAGACATGCCAGGAATTGATCAATCAATCGTAACTCACCGTATTCCAACATACCCCGACGCGAAGCCCGTGAAGCAGAAACTCCGACGCATGAGACCGGAATGGGCAGATAAGATCAGAGAGGAAGTGAAGAAGCAGTTAGAAGCAGGGTTCATCGAAGTAATCGACTATCCCCCTTGGATCGCAAATGTAGTGCCCATCGCAAAGAAGGATGGCAAAGTGAGAATGTGCGTCGATTATAGAGATCTTAACAAGGCGTGCCCCAAAGATGAATTCGCGTTGCCTCATATTGACGTGTTGATCGACAGTGCAGCATCAAGCGTCTTACACAAAAATGTGGACGGTTTCATGGGCTACATGCAAGTTCAGATGGCTGAGAAACACAAAGCGAAAACCTCTTTCACAACTGAGTGGGGAACATACTGCTATAGGGTGATGCCGTTTGGTTTGAAAAATGCCAGGGCAACTTACCAGCGAATGGCTACAGCACTGTTCCATGATATGATACACAAGGAAGTAGAAGTTTATGTGGATGACATGATGGTCAAGTCGGAGACAAGAGAGGGGCATTTTGCTGCACTCGAGAAGTTTTTGGCCCGAATTGCCGAATTCAAGCTGAGGTTGAACCCGAAGAAGTGCTTCTTTGGCATTTCATCGGGGAAAATCTTAGGCTATGTGATCAGTAACAAGGGAATCGAGGTAGATCCCGACAAAGTGAAGGCCATACGGGAAATGCCGGCACCAAAGAATGAGAAAGAAGTGAGAGGATTTCTGGGACAGGTTCAGTATATCAGTCGGTTCATAGCACGACTCACTGCGATCTGCGAGTCGATCTTTAAGCTGCTACGGAAAGATCAACCCACGGTTTGGAATGATAAGTGCCAGCCAGCAAGCATTAGAGAGTGTTCGGAACTATTTGTCTAATCCACATGTTCTGAGACCGCCTAAACTGGGAAGACCGCTTCTCCTTTATGTGGCGATTGAGGAGCGATCTATTGGGGCAATGTTGGCTCAAGAAGGAGACACCGGTGTGGAGCACGTGGTGTATTATCTGAGTAAGAAGTTCCTGGAATACGAGCTTAAGTATAACATGATCGAAAACACGTGCGTGGCAGTAGTATGGCTAACAAAGAAACTACGGCACTATTTTCAATCTTACAAAGTGATCATTATTTCCCGGATGGATCCTGTGAAGTATCTGTACCGAACTCCGTCTCTAACAGGGAAGCTAGCCCGATGGTTGTTGCTTTTGTCCGAATTTGATATTGAATACGTAACGAAGAAGGTTATCAAGAGGAGGGCTGTAGCAGAATTTCTGGCCAACCAACCTCTGAATGCAGAAGAGGAAGAGATAAGCTATGAATTCCCCGACGAGCACTTGAACGCAATAGAAGTTATGCCTTGGAAAATGTTCTTCGATGGAGCGGTTAATTCAAATGGAGCCGGGGTAGGAGTACTACTTATCTCACCAGAGGGAGAAAGGGTCCCGATGGCAAAGAAGTTATCCTTCCCTCTCACTAATAATATGGCCGAATACGAAGCATGCATCTATGGGTTGGAGTCATTAGCAGCACTAGGAGCATCATATGTTGAAATTTGGGGCGACTCAAAGATGATCATCGAACAGGCGCAAGGAAACTGGGAAGTGAGGGAAGAAAGGTTACGTCCATACCTAGACCAGCTAGAAGGGTTGGCACAAAGATTCAAGGAATGTCGTTTTTATCACATCCCTCGAGCACAAAACCAGGCAGCGGATGCCGTTGGTATTGAGGAGATCTCACAAACCATGCTACGAAGACGTAATGCTATTAGGGGCAGATGAAAAGCCGTGGTACTTCGATATCGTGAACTTTATGAAGAGTGGAACATACCCGGAAGAGTCGGAGCTTAGGGATCAAGCTGTGATTAGAAGGTTAGCTCAGCAGTTCGTCATCCACAACGACTTGCTTTACAAAAGGCACATCGATGGGTTACAACTGAGGTGTTTGGATGCGGGAGAAGCCTACGAGGCAATGGAATCAGTACATTCGGGAATTTGTGGGGCCCATATGGGAGGAGCGGTGTTAGCAAAGAAAATCATAAGGCAAGGCTTCTATTGGCTCACCATGGAAAAAGATTGTAACGATTATGCGAAGAAATGCCACGATTGTCAAATCCACGGAGATTGTAGTCATTTACCAGCCATGGAATTGCATGTATTAGCGCCTATCTGGCCATTTGCGGCTTGGGGCATTGATATCATCGGAGAGGTGAGGCCTAATGCTTCGAATGGGCACAAATTTATTGCAGTCGCCATTGATTACTTCACCAAGTGGGTAGAGGCAGAGTCGTTTAGCAAATTGGGATCCAAGCAGATGAGAAAGTTCATTGAGAAACACTTGATCACCAGGTTCGGAGTGCCTCATCACATCATTACGGATAACGAGGTCTAGTTTCAGGGGGAAGTAAGAAGTCTCTTCCGAGAATATGGCATTGAACATCACAGGTCTTCTCCGTATCGTCCATAAGCTAATGGCGCAGTAGAAGCAGATAACAAGAACCTTAAAAGGATTCTCGTAAAAACAGTAGAATCACATCGGAATTGGCATGAGCAGCTCCCACTCGCGTTATGGGCTTATCGCACGACAGTTAGAACCTCGACTGGGGCAACGCCGTTCTCCTTGGTATACGGTGCAGAAGTCGTTCTCCCGATTGAGATCGAAAAGCGATCGTTGAGAATCGCAGTGGAAGCAGAGATTCCCGAGACGGAATGGGTGAAGAAGCGATGTGAACAATTAGTGTTAGTAGACGAAAAAAGGATGGAAGCCCTTTACCATGTGCAGTTATATCAGAGAAGGATGGCCCGAGCCTTCAATAAAAAGGTCAAGGCCCGCCCTATCAAAGAGGGAGACTTGGTGCTGAAACAGATCCGTATGACACACACCGACCCGAGGGGCAAGTTTAAGCCTAAGTGGGAAGGACCGTTCTTCGTGAAGAAAATCCTGAGCAAAGGGGCGGTGAAGCTTACCACCGTGGACGGTATGGAGTTCTCCGAACCTACCAATCTGGATAGGCTTAAGAAATACTTTTCGTAAAAAAAAAAGAGAAAGAAAAATTCCCGATAGGTTGAAAACCCGCAAAGGGTGACCTATGCAACAATCAGGGACATCCCAATGGGTGAAAACCCGAAAGGGCACTCATTTGAAAATTCCGGGATAGTAAAAGGAGAGATGAAAAATCACCGGGATCTGAAAACCGAAAGGCGGATCCTGGCAACAGTAGTTATATCTTGAGCAATTACAAAAATAATGTATAAGAGGCTAAGTATTTCTGTTGTTTGTAAATAAATAAAGGCATGAATATATTTGAAGAGAATGATTGGAATCATCATAATCTACTGAATGCATGGTAATACGAATCATGAGTTATACATTTCCTACTTTACTTTTCACAATAAAAAGCCTACATACTATCCACCCCACTCCCTATACATAAGCTATACATCGGGGTAATCCTAATAAAAACTACAAAGCTATACATGATAAGCCTAATAAGGAGGGACATCCCAGTAGGCCTCAAAATCCCTCAGATGTGACGCCCGCTCCGCAGATAGGGCCTCCTCGGCGGCTCGAAGTTTCTCCTCGGCAACGTGCGCCCTCTCCTCAGCAGCAAGGCGTCCGGTAGTCTCCTCCCGCACCCTCTCCTCAATAGCAAGGCGTCCCGCAGTCTCTCTCCGCATCACCTCTGACTAGTGGTCGTTCCTCTCCCGATAAACCTGGCCAACCCTGGCATCGGACTCCTGCACCGACTCGCTCCGTCTCCGCTCATGTGTGTGAATATCACTCTGAAAAGGAAAAAAAAACAAATATGAAAAAAAAGAAATACTGGCGAGAATAAAAATCATACATACATATATGCATACATCCCACTACACTAAAATAAAGTAATAATACATACCAGATGGTCAGCGCAGCGCAAGCTGAGTCGATCTCAGAGGTAACCAGACAGCCCCACATAAATCGGTGCAAGTCTCTCTCGAGGTCTGGGAAGCGTCTGAGGGGTCAAACGGTACCCTCGATGTAAAGACCGGAGGAGCCATCTCGACACCGGCGTAGGCCACCCCGGACTCGTCATAACAAACAGTCGCGAAATCCCTCCCAAAGTCCGGGACGGGTACGCCCAAAGGGGACCTCTTCGGTCGGGCGGCGCTGGAGGACTCGCCAACGTAATATGGCGGCTCACTCGCAGACGTCTGAGCTCGGGCGCCGTCGAAGAAGTCTGACATAGGAGCACTCCTCCAGGAACCCTCCTGCAAATAGAGACATAATAAATACCACTAACTATCTCGTAAATAAAGATAAATAGGCTGAACCACTCACCGGGACCTCCTCCCGACCAAAGACTGCAGCGACAGCCTCCCGCGAAAACATGTCTGCCACAGGGTCCACCTCCATCGCCGCCGCTGGGGCATCCCTCGCACTCAACAAGGTCGATAGGTAAGGAGCACGGCCCCCGGCATGAACCCACACATCTCTACCAACAAAGCGGCGGGTCAAATCCTGACGAATGACCGACAAGGGCATGGTCCGCACCGCAAACATAGAGACAAGGATCTCGCCTGGTGACCAGTGCGAGGCCCTAACCCTGGTGATGCCCCGGTCACCCAAATACCAAGCCCGCACGCAAGGGCCGGTAAGCACACTCTGCTGCTCCTGGATCAAGGTAACATACGCGTAATCGGGACCGTAGTCAAGGTCGTCCCACCTGAATTTAATCTAAAAACACAAAGAAAAGTCAGGTCTGATCAAACAAGAATCTAGCACGAGTAGAAGATATTTACCTGTCCCAAAGTCCGCGAATCAATCCAATCTAGGAGCTGCACCACCGTCGGCCTCTCCTCGGTACCTAAATCGAACTCTCTCCATCGAGCCATGAGTGGGGGCTTCGGCACCCGTGGCCTGCGCCGATGCTCGCTAGGAAGAATCCGCCTCTCGTAGGCCCAAACCTGCTCGTGAAAACAAAGGTTACGAACAGAAAGCGCGAAGAAGATAAAAAGGGCAAGTCAAGGATGCACCATGTAACAGAAGAGCAAAGGTGTAGCCTCCGAAATCCTTGCGCTTCCGGCAAGTCGAATCCAAAAACTTGTACAAGAAAGCTAGACCCGCTCCCGCCCAATCATAGGACGCCACCGCATCCATATCGCTGAAAGCTTGAATGAGACCTGCATGAATCGTTCCGCTTTTGGTGCGGAAGATCGTCTCGCTCAAAGCATATATCAGGAAGCTGCGGACGGCCAAATCGGTGTCGTCGGTCCCGTAAAAGTCCCTACGACTCAAAAGCCCCAATGTAGTGATGAACTTCGCCGGGGTGGATTTGGCGCCTGGATAAACTCCCGGCCCAATCAAAGCATCCAATCTAGCACGGTCAACTCGCGGGCGCATCGCATCAAAGGAAAAGGGAACCGGAGTGCTACTCCCCCGCAGCCCAGTCAATAAAGAGAAATCTCTGGGCGAGATGGTCATCTCCCCGAAGGAAAGGTGAAAGGTGTGGGTCGAGTCTACCCATCTCTCGCATAAGGCTCGTAGGCCAAAGCGGTCGCACACCCCGTTGGCACGGGGCAGCGCTAAAATAAAGGGCTCAAAGCCCAGCTCTCGCACACGGGCTCTTGCCGCGGCGCCTAACATAGAGTACCACGTGTGAATATCCGCTGTAGTCCCGGAAATACCGATAAACTGGAAAGAACGGAACAGGTAAGTTTAAAGGTTGTTCCTAGGCTTGCATCTGATGAAAGCACGTTAATGTAGCTACTCTTTCGGTCAAATCTAACCTAGAGACATCTTGTCAATTTAGACCGTCATTTTGTGAAATCTCTACCTTGGGGTTGTCTGCATAGGATTTGATTAATTCTTTATTCATTGGCCTATTCGCGTACATTAGTCAAGTTTTTACTATTCACATGCATTAGTCAAGTTTTTACTATTCACGTGCATTAGTCAAGTTTTTACTATTCACGTGCATTAGTCAAAGTTTTTACTATTCACGTACATTAGTCAAGTTTTTACTATTCACATGCATTAGTCAAGTTTTTACTATTCACGAGCATTAGTCAAGTTTCACTATTCACGTGCATTAGTCAAGTTTTTACTATTCATGTGCGTCAGTCAAGTTTTTACTATTCACGTACATTAGTCAAGTTTTTTACTATTCACGTGCACTATTCACGTTTTTACTATTCACGTGTACTATTCACGTTTTCACTATTCACGTTTGTTCTTACTGTTGGCATGCATCGTTTGTAGTTTTACTATTCACATGCATATAGTTCGCATGCTTACAAAAGATAAATAAAGGTTACTTGCAAGCGAAGAAATTCATGTTTTCTAACTAAAAGTATTCTAAGGCAATCTAGAAGTTAGCATGCAAATCATGCTCAAATAGGGATACTAAAGCCTATAATTTTAGTCAAAAGACGAGGAAGTAAGAAAGTACTTACCTGGTTACAGCGGGTCCGGCTCAGATGTGTTGCGGGGTCTTGAAAAGGGTCCACTGTAGTAAGGTTCACGAAACCCGCTTCCATGCCCTTCGTGCCATCATATTGGTCCAAATCCATCCCGAGAACAATCCGAATCAAAAGTTAGAGAGAGAGAGAAGAGAGAGAAGGTGTGGGGTTGAAATGAAACCCCACCACCTTATATAGAAAATGGGAATGGCATTTCCGTAGATAGTGAAAAAGGTACGATGTGACATAAATGTAAAAACTAAATAATCATTTACCAGGTGTACAGACCTCCGATTTGCAGTCCGTTTCAGCCTGCGCTTCTGCCAGACAGTGACCAATACTGTGAAGACAAAAACTCCAGATGACAGCTGATCTTACAAAACAGTGACACCAGTCAAAATATAGACGACAGTCGATAGAAAAATAATTTAGTTTGAATCATTCCGGACTAAAAAGACGCTCCTATCGAACCATTCAAATCTCCAAGACACTAGGTCCAGTGAGAAAATACAGACAACGGTGTTTTAAAAGAATTCAGAATTGTTAGAAAGAACCTTTGCTTTTGAGCCGTTTTACCCGCGGTCGTGGACCAGGGTTGCTTTTGAGCCATTCTACCCATAGTCGTAGACTAGGGTCGCTTTTGAGCCATTTTACCCCGGTCGTGAACCGGGATTGCTTTTGAGCCATTTTTACCCCGGTCGTGAACCGGGGTCGCTTTTGAGCCATTCTACCCATAGTCGTAGACTAGGGTCGCTTTTGAGCCATTTTACCCGCAGTCGTAGACTAGGGTCGCTTTTGAGCCATTTTTACCCGCGGTCATGGACCAGGGTTGCTTTTGAGCCATTTTACCCGCGGTCGTGGACCAGGGTTGCTTTTGAGCCACTTCCCCCCCGGTCGTAGACCAGGGTCGCTTTTGAGCCATTTCCCCCCGGCTCGTAGACTAGGGTCGCTTTTGAGCCATCTTACTCGCGGTCGGGCACCAAGGTTGCTTTTGAGCCATTTTTACCCGCAGTCAACTTAGGCTAGGGTCCGTGAGAAGAACATCCGCCGGCGGCCGATTCAAAGGCAAGGACAGAAAGGATCGAGAACGACGCCGGAACGCGCAGCGCAAAGGTCAGGTATTCTTCCTCCTACTCTTTACGTGTCTCTTACTTTTATATATTTTACATTGCATGTGTTGCGTTAGCAAAAAACGTTTTCAAAACACACAAATCACTGTCAAAATAGGAAAGTAGGGGCAACTGTAGACACCGAGTCGGAGGACCTGTGACGAAAACCTGTAAAAAAAACGGTCGAAGCGGTTGATTCCGGAAGTTTTAAAACAAAAATATGTAATGAGAAAAGAAAAATTAATGTGAGTCGCGGTCGTCAAGTGGACGGCTTGCGAGTGCTCAGCGACGTGGTGCGAGCACCTAGCGGCAGCCGACGCGTGTCCGACGACGGTTGGACGCGCGCCCGGTAGCACGGGGAGCACGCTCGACGTCCGTTGGGCGCGCATGCCCGGTAGCGCGGAGCGCGCGCTCGACGACCGTGGGGCGCGCACGCCCGACAGCGCGGGCGCACGCTCGACGGCCGCTGGGCGAGCGCCCAGCGACGTTGGGCGGACGCCCGACGATTGTCGGGCGAACGCCCAACGTCAGTTGGGCGCGCGCGCCCAACTGAAGTTGGGCATACGCCCAACAATAGTTGGGCGTTCGCCCAACCATGTTGGGCGTTCGCCCAACTGATGTTGGGCGTCCGCCCAACTGACTTTGGGCGACGCCCAATTTTCTTCAGACATCGCCCAAAGTTCCGGGGATCCGTTTGCCTATATAAGGCATGGATCCCCATGCATTTTAGGGGAGGACTTTCGGGAGAGAACTTCTCACTCTAAACATTTTTAGAGAGAGAAAATATTTTTTTTGGGAAAAAACATTTTTTTTCCTAAAAATTTCAAATTTCCTAAAAGTTAAAATTTTACCAAAAACACCGGAAAAAGCACGATTCGGGGGATCAACCGACTTCAACCGTCAATACCGAACTTGAGGTATTATCCGAGGACTAGATTCGTTTTATTTTATTTAATTTATTTCTTTTGTTTATTTATTTTTATGTTATAATTTTATTTATTTAGTTATGCATTTATTTATCACGTTTTATTTAATTCTTCGTATTTATTTATTTTTATCCCGTGTTAAATAAAAATTCGGTTTTGTTTTTAAATGAGAACCTCGTTTTGATATCCCAATACGAACCGTGATCCGATTAAAAGGTAGTTCGGGTATTAAAAAACGTTGTAATTATAAGTTTTTTGAAAAGATATTTCCGAATAACGTTTTAAAATAAAAACGTCGTTTTAGGAGTTTCCGTTATTGACTATGATCCATTTTTGGTAGTTCGGAAATCCAAAACGATTGAATTAGACTTAATTTAAAGCTTTTGAATAAATCTGGAAGTAGTTGGAGTGCTGCTGTAATTTTCCGTTTTCTGTCACTAAAGTCTGTTTACCGACGGATTTTCCGTCGGTAAAGCTGCTGAAATGTAAAAAATGCTGTTTTGGTCCCTCTTTCTCAACTTTTAAGCTTTTGGTCCTTTATATATATATGGATATTTATGTAATATTTACTTTCAAGTTGTTTTCAAATACTTTGTACATATTGTTATTTAATGTGTTTATAAATTATTTTTCATTAATTGGACTTAATAAGGTATATGTATATATATAGATTTTTCTTTTTATTTTCATTTAAATTAGACATATTTGAGTGTTTTGGGAATCTTTGGGATTATTTTCTATATATCTTCATCATATATCATTTTGGGGGGAGAAACTAAAGGCTAATTTCTTATCTATAAATCTTATTCATTTTTTATGTTTTTGATTAAAATAAGAATTCATTATACTTATTAAGTATTTTCATCACTATTTTCATTTATTAATGTATATTATTTTCTCTATTGTATTTTAATGGGTATTATTACTTATTTTTGTATACATGTATATTTATATATATTCCTCTATATTCCTACTTATATGTATAGTCGTTTAAACATATTTGATTGAGTAAATTTGGCTTTGATTTGTTAATTGTTGTGATTATGATAATCTTAAAGGTTAATGGAGTGAAAAGTGGAAAAATGAAACACAAAAAGAGAGTTTAATTTGCTTGCTTAAATTTAGAGTTTTCTAGATATTCTTAAAAGTGTAAATAATGTTTTCTTGACCTCTTTAAATCGTTTTTTAAATCCTCACGTTTTAAACCTTTATCCGTTCCAACGACGGATTAAGCGAGCCTTGTAATTAAAATCGTTTTCCATTGTAAATAATGAAGTTTTGAATCGTTTTCTTAAATGATTTGTACAAAATAAATTGACTTGTATGCCTAATCATGTTTTCGGGGTAAAAATCTTTATTCCACGTCTTCAAACGCTTGAGTCGTTCCAACGGCGATTCAAGTAGACGCCATGTAAACCACCGGGGTTTTGAAATGTACCTAAATCGTTCCAACGGCGATCGAGGTACGAACCATGTAAATAAACTCGTTTTCGGGGAGTGAGTTTAGTATAGAGCTAACATATGAATCTAAGCATAAGACACATTGTAAATAAATCAATTCTTCCTTCTCCCCCTCTCTCTATTATAAATTTATGCAAAATGGGTGATTCTTTACCAAAGTGGCTTTTCCATAATATATGCTCAAAACGGTTTTCAAAACGAGAAAGAAAAGGTTTCAAATGAAATTTAAACTTAAAGAAATATGCAATTAGTCCGTTATCGCCTAACACGCTGAGTAGGAGGCCGGTGGTTCATAACCGGGCGATGTCGGGGTGCCTAGTAGCCTTTCTCCGAAAAGAAGCTAGCCTTCTCGGCTCGTACCTAAGTTTCCCGAACCCTCACCGGTCTCCCGCAAGGGATCGGTGTTCATTTTCCCATTCGTGGGTGGCGACTCTTCCATACTCCGAGCTCCGGTCCTGCCGAGCAGCTTGATTCCACGATTGGTTGCTTTCGGCGCCAATCACCGCTTACGTCGCCATGAGGTGTCCACCCCCGGTCCGCCCGGGTGAGGCCGTTCGGCACCTCGTCTAACAACGGTATTCCGTTATATATTATATATTGCATAGTCCGGAAGTACGTTGTGACTTTCGAAAACCTAGCTTTCACTTTGTATACATAGCTTTAATCTGATGATAGTAATATTTTGGCTTTAATCAAATTGAAAAAACATAGTACAACTAAGGGTGAATTACATAAACATCACAAATGATCGTAATATTTTGGCTTTAATCAAATTGATAACTTTTATTTGTATTATATCAAATATGTTCATTTTTATTTTAGAAATGTCATACACTAAAAGGTAACCACCGTCTTTTAACCTTTTTCAAAATAAATAGTTATTGATAACTTCCCTATTAACAACATTCAAAATAAGATTTGACATAATCATAGATTTTTCATGGCATGTGATTTTCCGTGTAATTTCCTCGTGTCAAATACATGAATATCATAATTAAGTACAAAATTACAACTAAGTCATATCAACAAACTTAATTCTTAATATGTCATTATTATCTATATATTATGATTTTACATCATAATTTAAAAATTCTAGACTCCAATTCATAAATCATAAATCATAAACCCTAGAAAATATATTTTAGACTTCTAATTTATAAATTCTAATCCTTAAAATATATTAAAAGTAATTATTTGACTAGTTTGATATAATCCAAAATGATGACTTGACATAGTTGTAAATAGTTTTTAAAAGATGAATTTGTGTGTAATTTTCCCAACTAATTACAATTGTTATTTTGTTGGGTCCTGACTTGGTTGAGGGTTGGTTTGTATTATTTAGGGCTAATGTAGTTGGACTGTTTAGCATATTCTTCAAGGTAAAATAAGAGAAAAGAAATTATTTTCTTAAAAGTTTAAAATAAAAAGTATAAAAATATCTATATCATTACAAACTAACAGCATTCATTCATGACTTCATAAATGTTAGTGTAATTTTAGTAGATTTTTTTTAATAGAAATTGGGACGAGACAGAGCTTGGGCGGGACGAGCGTCCGTGACCCAAGAACTGAAAAATCCGAATATATTAAAAAAAAGAAAAGTTTGAGTTAAACAAGAAGAGGGGAAGGAGGACAAACAAAAAGAAAAAATATAAAAGAGAGAGTTAGGAGAATCTTAGATGACTAATATTACAAATTTCATCATCAATCATCAAGTGATAAAAAGCAGGAGCAGAAAGCCACCAATTAATAGCCCAAGAGAAAAACCCCAAACTTTGCAAGAACGTCTGCAACTCTGTTTCCTTCCCTGAAAATGTGAGTAGAGAAAATGGTCATCCTTGAGCAAATTTGAGACAATGCAACCAATTTTGACGAATAGCCCAGTGGACCTCCATGGAACGATGTTTAATTAGATTAACCACATACATCGAGTCAGACTCAACCCAAAGGTGATGCCAATTATTCTCCCAAGCTAATTCAATCGCGAAAATTGCAGATCGTAATTCAGCCATATAGGCAAAAGAAGGAGGGATAGAAAACGCAAAACAACCTTTGGAGAAGCCACGAGAGTTACGAAAAATGCCACCCGCCCCGCCTCACCAGGTGCATCAAGAGCAGAGCCATCAACATTAACTTTAACCCAGCCAGGAGGAGGCTTAACCCAAACATCATTTAAAAAGTATATTATTTTTTATGTATTTGTGCACAAATTTTATATTAATTGGTTCAGAAAATAAAAGTTTTGCATTTTTATAATAGGCTTGATGATGAAATATGTTTAACCTAGATAAAATATTTGGGCTATTTATTTATTTTTTTATTACATATGTACAACAAAACATGTGATAAGAATCTAAATAAGATGAGACAAATACAATACCATATGTATGTTGGTCCCTTGTAAGGTTGCAAGTATAGTTCCAAGGGGGGGGGGGGGTTAGGAACTATTTAAACTTTTTCGCAATTAGGGCAGACTTCTTTTTCTAAAGAAAAAGGTTTGAACAGTAGCGCAGAGTAAACATCAAGATACTGGCTTAGTCAACAGGTGACTAGGTCAGTTTCTTAGCTTGAGTCAGGAGATAGCACTTAGAGTCTATTCCTGAGCTCAGACGTTCAACGCGCACAACTCAACTTGACCTCTTTACTTGGTCAGTTTTTGGTTATTTTAAGCAAGCAATATAAATAAGGAGTTAAAGGTAAGAAATACTTCACTCAGCAGATTTATCCAGGTTCGGCGTCTTCTAAGCCTACGTCCTGTTCCCGGAACACGTTCCGAGATTTCAAATCCTCTACTGAGCTCTTTAAAGGTAGAGCCTCAAACCTTTTACAATATCAGCAACTGAGTATGACAAGAGTACCTTCCTCTATACTTCTACTCAATCCTAATCTCTCGATGAGTACTAAAACCGAGTACTCAGCCTCTCCTTTCTATCTCTAGAAATGATAAGTGTTTTGTCCTATACAAAGATTTGCTAAGACACTTTAGACGATTGAAACAATCACTCTAGACTTTTACACAGATATAAGAAATGTAGTGTAAGAATTTACTTTGCTTCTTTGCTTGCAGAACTTGTAGAAATTTGGTCAGCGTAACTGCTTGATCAAGTTCTATGTTTTGTGAAGCTTGTGATGACACTATTTATAGAGACGTCTGGGCATCGGTCATTTCGAATTTCGAAATAACCGTTGGAGGGAAACAGCTACATGTCGTTGTCATCCTGACTTGCTCAGAGCTCTCGGCCAATCAGAATTGTGTATCTTCTGTCCTCGGTCAGCTCAGCAGACTGTCTCTCCTTTTATGGTAAAGTCAACTGGACAGCATACTGTGTCGTCTGAACTTTGCCGAAAGAGGAAAAACTTTGTCTGGAAGTTTTCCTTTGCCAGCTGCTGTCTTGTACGTTTGTCGAGACCACTCAGCAGCTTCATCTTGAAGTTGTTCCCGAAGGTCTTCTAGATCCTTCTCATGCTGAGTTGCGTTCTGTTTAGAACGGCAACGTTTTGACAAACGCGGGCCGAGTGTACTGAGTTGTTTGACTTGGGCCTTGGCTTCCGTAATGGGCTTGGGCCATTTAATCCTTATGTCTTATAACAGTTTTAACTCAACATTGAACAAACACATTAGTAGCATAAATCAAAGCATTTAAACTTAGTGTGTTTAGAATATGTATTTTAAGTTATACTTAAACAATTTTGTCAAATCAAAATTATGTGGAAAGGTGTTTCAACAAACTCCCTCATTTTGATGTTGGCAAAACTATTCAGCAATGAACTCAGTATGAGCTCCCCCATGATAGTTGACCTAGTATAATTTAGCAAACTCCCCCGTAAGGGTTGAGCTACTGACTTAGTTTTACTTAAATCATTTAAAGGTTTAAATGAGTAAGTCTAAGGTCAGTTTTCAGATATAGGTCAGCTATTTCAACATATTCTATTTACTCAGTATAAAGCGGAAGGTTTAGTCATATAGAGCGCGCTGAGTAATTTCTTGTTCAATGAGTTCTTATCAGACAATGTTTTATAACATATAGGTCAATGTCAAACATGTTATCAGCATTTGATTTAGTCAAATAATTTTACAAGTGTTAAACATGGCTGATTTAATTGAAGATACTTAATAACTCAGTATTTAGCAACATATATCATAACTCGGGATTTGAATAAGAAATGCAGATATGATATATATATGATAGAAGTCAGTAATTACATATTAACACATATAGATACGGCAATAAAAAGATTACAACTGTTTTGGCCTATGCTGAGCTAGCCTATCTATTTCTTTTTCTTGCCTTGTGACTGACTTCGCTCGTACTGGCGTCGCTCATGCTGAGCTCTAGCTGCTTGCGCTTTCTCCCCCGTTTTGTCAACTTCGGGGAGCTTGAATGCATCGGTTAGGACAGCGCAAGTCAGTTCCTGAGAAAGCTCATTTAGCTTCTCAGCGCTTTGATTTACTCCATCAAAAATGGCAACTCCATCTTCTGAGACCTCTGTGGGTATTCGGAGATCAGCAGCACTGAGCATATTGACACTGAAAGCTTGAGCTTTGGCTTGCCAGATAAGAGCTTCAGAAAGGCCAGCAAAGATTTGGTGGAATGTCTTCAAGAGAGCTGAGTCATAATGATGACGTTGGATATTGTTATGACGGATATGGTTGAAAGATTGTTGTGCGAGTGACAGCAACTCATTTTGCTTCAACGCGTCAGTATCCATCTCTTGCTTATTTAGATTAAGCAGCCTTATAGCCTCACCAAGTTGCTCTACTGAGCACTGACTGTATGACACCATTTGCTCGTTGGTCTTCAGTTGCTCAGTGTGAACCTGAGCAAAGAGCATTTTGAGTTCAGAGGAAGTGGCGTAGTCAGTGTTCACAGCGGACAACTTCTGGACTTGGTGATGGAGAGAGTTCAGATGTTGAACTGTTGTCAGCTGTATCTCTGCCAGCTTGGCAATGGAATCCTGCTTAGCTTGCTGGGCTTGAAAGGATAAGACGACATTCAGCAGATCCTTAAGTCCCTTAACTTCGTTTAGAAGCTGAGTGACCTGGGATAGCTGGGTAGTCTCAAGAATTGAAGAGCCAGCAGCAGTAGGAGTGGAATGTTGAAGATCCCGGATTAATGCTCGCACTGAGTCGATGATCTTTTTGCCGGACTCAGTGGCATTCAGATGAACATCAGTATGACCTGAAGGAAGTGGAGTGAAAGGAGTACCCTGGTCAGTGACTGGAAGAGTATGCTCAATCTGCACTTGAGTTGGAGGAAATGTTGATTGATCAGCAGAGAGTTTAGTTGTGGAAGTTATAACCCGAACACTGTCTATGCTGACGGCAGAAGGATGGGGAGTCAGCACCATGCTTGAGGAAACAGCATGAACAGTAGACGGCTCAACCTGACTGGTTGATGTTGCTGAGGCATTGGGGTCGGCATGTTCCTGTTGGGAAGAAATAGAGGCTTGTTTTTCTAATGGCGCCAATATAGTGGAAGTGGATTGGCGATTGAAAAACTTAAGTTGGACGGTAGAAGGGTCCTTAGTTGTCTTAGAGAGGACAATGTCAGGAAGAGTTGGAAGTTGCACAGAAAGTTCAATGACTGGCTTTTCACTGGCCTTGACCAACTTTCGCCTTCTACGAGGTGGAGTGTCAGTAGGAGCAGGTTCTTCTGAGTGAGTAGGAGAGGATTCATGTTGCTCAGTATGAGTCTGTTCAGCTTGCTCTTCAACTTGATCAACAGTGTGTTGGTCAAGTACTTGCTCAACTCCCGCAGCCAACTCAGTGTCGACATGCACATCTCCACCAGCTAACCCAGTGTTAGCATCCTCAGCTTCATGTTCGCTGGCAGTTTCCTCAGAATCCTCAGCGTCATCCTGACCGCTGGCTTCTTCTTCTTCTTCTTATTCCTCAGTACTATCTCCATCAAGTTCTTCCTCAACTTGAGAGATGAAGTGATCATCTAGTTGGACCTCAGGCTCCTCAGACTCAGCACATGTACCTTGACACTGGGTGAAGTGAGAGTCACCCGGTACAATGAAGTCGGTCAGTATGGCTTCCAGAAGAGTCAAAGTTGAAGTCTTCTGCTTCTTTTGAGGTTGCACAGCAGCTTCCTCAGTTCCAGGCACACCTTGCCTGGTTCTTTTCTCAGCTGTCTTGCCAGCTGACTTCTGCTTCTTTGCTGGAGACTCAACGTTTGTAGTAGGAGTCTCAGCAGTTTTCCTCTTACGGGAAGCTGGGGCCTTAGTTCTTCGCCCTTTCTTTGGCTCAGCAGTTTCCTCAGCTTGGCCAGCAGCAGCAGCAGCAGCTTTGCCTTTCTTCAAAGGCTGTCCAAATTTCAGTGCCCTCAGCGAGGATGCTGTTATCTCAGTTCCTTTAAAGTTCTCCTCACCTTCGAGGTCAATTTTGTGGTAAATGAGGATTCTTGTTATTATTGACCCAAGCCTCAGTGTACCAATGCTGCGAAGAAACCCAGCAACGAGAAAGACAGGCATGTTGATGGGGGTGTACGTCAGCATGTGCCATATGAAGCACTGTTCAAAGTTTGTTGCTGATGTAGTGCAGTTTATCTTTGGGTAAATAAAATAACTCAGCAGGTAGTGAGCCATCTTCTGGTGCTGACCCATTGAAAAAGCTGAGACTTCTCCTGAGTAGCCATCAGGTTTGCAGAAGCTGTGTACATAATTAGTCTTGTCCTGATCTCCTGATCTTCTCAGCCTTGCTCCCTCAGTTTTTAGCTGGAGAAGATTTCCTATGTAGAGAGGGTTGACGAAGATGGTTTTGCCTTTTACCTCAGTGCACAGGTAGTCAGCGTTGTCATTGGCAACCTTGAGGTTGTGGTAAAACTCTCTCACGAGGTCAGGATAGGTTTCATCCCTGACCGAGAATAGCCCAGTCCATCCATTCTGTGAAATCCATTCGCAGAATGGTTGTTCATTCTGTACGAAATGTTCTAAAACCCATCTGGAGGGTTCAACTTTCTATTCTCGCACATTCTCAAAGACTTTGGAGTAGGTACGAATTTTCACAGTCTTTCCTTGACCAGAGTTTGAGTTTTGGCTAGTTTTTCCCTTGCTCGGTGTAGGGGGATTTCCAGTAGGTTCATCGGAGCTGGTCTTTTAGTGGCCGGCACCGGAGACATTGAAAGATAACTTAGTCATTCTTCGAAGATGGGAAGGTTTAGAGGAGTTTTAGAGAGAAGGAGTTCAAAGCAGTTTCTTTAAGGTTTGGGGTGGAAAATGTGGTGTATATGGATGAAGGAGGAAGGTGGTGTATATGGATGAAGGTAGAAGGTAGGGATGGAAGTGGAAGAGATGATGGAGAGAAGAGAGAGAGTGTTGGAAGGAGAGAGAAGGTGTATGGAGAGTAGAATGAATGCTTGAAAATGGATGGATGTAGTGTTAGAGGGTACCTCCTTATATAGGCAAACCAAAGGGCATTTTTGGAATCATAAATAGTAACCAGGGGTATTTTTGGAATCATGAATAGTAACCAAGGGCAATTTTGTCTTTGTGAATAGTACTGGTACAGTATATCCACATGCCAGCTGCAATGTCTGTCTCCAAAATTGTCAGTGGTCACGTGTTGGAATCTTCAAATAATTTCATTGGAACACAGTTTTCTGAAATCTTCAAAAATCTTCAGATATCTTCAATCTTTGGAATCTTCAAAATCTGCAATCTTGGAATCTTCAAAATCTGCAATCTTCAAAATTTGGATTTTGGGGAGTAATTGTCCCTTAAGTTTTGCCTAAGTACCATTTAAGGTAACTTAGCGGGATCTTTTTTTTTTATTATTTTTTTTTATTATTTTTTTTTAGAAACCAGAATTACCAAACATGCTAAAGTGATCATAGTCGGAATCATTATCACTCAAGTTAATTGCTGGTTCATCCTGGTCCGAGTCTAACTGGGATTGGGGAAGGTATTTTCTGAACAAAGCAGTCATCTCTTCAGGGGTTTTTGCTGCAGCTAATTTTGAGGCTAAGTGGGATTTCTCGGCCAAAAATTGTGCTTGTCCCAAAGAAATGGTTTTTTCAGGTATTTGTTTGGAAAGTGGAAGGAATCGATTCTCAGTGAACTGTATTTCTCCAGATTTTCTAGTAGGATTTTTCAACCATATATCCATTTTCTCAACAGTGAGACTATGAGGAATCTTGAATTTGTCCCACCATCTTACTAGAAATCTCCTTTGAATCAGTGAATTTCTATAATTTTATGCATATTGTACCTTCGAAGCACCTACCCAAGCAAAGTAAAATTTCATGCAAAATAAAGCCAATGGAGAGAACCTTTTTTCCTCCTCACTGGGTTTGTAACCCGCCTTAATTTTTTTGTAACAAGTAAGAATTCTGTCTTGGAGGATTTGCTCAACGCAACCCCAATGTTCCCACCATTGTTGGAACCAAAGAGGAAATTTTTCTGGATCACAAGCGGTATCAAAAAAGATAAGCCAAGAATGTTTTCTCCCAACATTATTAATCAGGAGGGCATTCCACCAGGCCTGTTGGTATTCCCAGTAATTAAAAGGAGTCTCATAAAATTCTTCTTCTTTGTATTCCACAGGAAAATACACAGGTTCAGACAGTGGGTGTTTCCAGTCTATCGGAGAAATAACCTTGTGAATTTTTACTGTGGAATATGCTGGGTCTGAGTGTTCAGATTTCCAGTAAAAGTGTTTGAAAGAAGCAGAATTTGTGACAGTAAGAATTATTTCATAATATCGTGAAGTCTTGTTTAAGTCCCATGATTTGAAAAACCAATTTTTACCAAAAGCTTTTTCAATTGAAACTTGAGGATCTTCATGATAAAAGCCTTTTTCTACAGAAAGAACATTTTGAAATGAATTCTTGACAATAAAATCACTTGGAAAAGTTGAAGGAATTGGAGAAGGGACAACATGTGTGAAAGCCACTTGGGAATTTTGAAAATTGGAATTGGAGATTGTTTTTTGGGTATCATGAAAATATTTTTGGGAAGTTGAGATTTGGGAACTTAAAACATTTTTAGAAATTTCATGAGAAAGGGCTTTTGTTGAAGAAGATTCTCCTTTCTCAGGTTTTTGAACAATTGGAATCTCTTCTTTTGGAGTCTGATACTTGACTAGAGCTTGTTGAAGCTCCGGGGATTTTGCAAATGTTTCTGCCAACCATTTTTGGATTTTAGGGTCCAAACCTGATTGGTTGGTATCTTCAAGAGTTGATTCTTTCTTTAGAGCGGCATCTCTCCATGTTTTTATTTTTGAATCTTCATCAGAATTTTTATTGGAATCTCTCCCAGTGATTGTGGAATCTCTCCCAGTGATTTCTTTTCCTTTATTTTTCTTCGGCATGGCTGGAATTTTGATGGAATTCACGGGTTAGGAAGTCAGGAATGGAATTTGTATCTCCTTTTATAAACTCAATATCAAAATCATAAATGTTTAAAATTGCTTGCCATCGTGCAAAAATCTGTTTTGATGCAAGGTTTTTAACATCCTTTTGTAAAACTTCTTTTGCACTTTTGCAATCAATTCTTAAAAGAAATTTTTGATTTAGTAAATCACTTTGAAATTTGTTTATACATAAAACAATACTCAAAATTTCTTTTTTAATTGTTGAGTAATTTCTTTGGCATTCATTCCAATGTCCAGAGGTGTATTGAACTATGTGTTCTTTACCCTCGGAAACTTGTTTAAGAATTCCACCATAACCTAGGTTTGAGGCATCTGTTTCTACAACCTTAGGTAGGGAAGGATCAGCTAGATGAAGACAAGGAATCTCTAAGACCTGTTGTTTGATTTTTCTAACAAGAGCAGTATGCTCTTCAGTCCATGGGACAAGATTCTTCTTGAGTCTATCATGTAATGGCTTAGCCATTCTGTTGATATTGGGACAAAAATCAAGAACATAATTAAGGCTTCCTAAAAACCTCTATAATTGATTTTTTTATCAAGAATCCTATCGGGAAATTTTTGTGCAAATTGAAGGGATCTTTCAATTGGTGTGATAGTTCCTTTGGATATGTAGTGTCCTAAGAACCTGATGCGAGTTTGGAACAAGGAAATTTTCGATTTCGACACAACCAAACCATTTTTCTTAACAACATAGAAAAAGGTTTTAAGGTGTTTGAAATGTTCTTGAATAGAATTTGAAAAGATAAGAACATCATCGATGTACACAATACAGAATTTTGAATAATCATTGAAAATGTCATTCATAATTCTTTGGAATTCAGAAGGGGCATTTTTCAAACCAAAAGGCATTACATTCCACTCATACTGACCAAAAGGAACAGTAAAAGCAGTTTTGTACATATGAGATTTTGAAATTTGAATTTGCCAAAATCCTGATTTCATGTCAAATTTCGAAAAAACATAAGCAGAATGAAGTTTTTGCAAAAGATCTTTTTTATTTGGAATAGGGTACCTAATCCATCTCAACGCCTTATTCAAAGGTTTGTAATTTATTACTAACCTAGGCGTTCCTCTCTCTATTTCAGAATTTTTATTGACATAAAATGCAGCACAACTCCAAGGGGACCTTGATTTTGAAATTAGACCCTTTTGTTCTAATTCCTGAATTTCTTTTCTACAGTATTGCTCAAGTTCTTGGTTCATTTGAATTGGCCTAGCCTTGGTTGGAATTTGTTTCTCATCAAAATCAATTTCGTAAGGCAAGTCAACAATATGTTGTTTTCTGTCCCAAAAGGCAGTTGGAAGATCAGAACAAATTTCTTTTTCAATCAAGTTTTGAAATTCAGAAATTTTCTGTTGGATTGAAGGATTATTTATCTGTTCTTCAAACCGTTTGAAAACAACATCTTTTTGGAGAGATTGAAGATGGTAAGTTTTCCCTTTGATTAAAACATTTAAGGAATTTTCATGAATCGAACAAGCTTTGATTAAATCGAGATTCCTTGTTTGAGGTTTTTCGATAAATTCAAAATTTAATTTTCCATTTTCTGTTCTTGAGGAAATTGAATCTGCTTTCACCTTATAAGGAGTAATCAGATTCATGAAAGGAGTTCCCAAAATGACACTGTGTTGAATAGCACTGACAGAAACGAACCAAGTTTTTAGGAGAATATCATTATTTAAAATCGAGGCTTCCGTTTTTGAATCAACAATCAATTTGGAATTATTTGCAGCAGAAAGCCTTTCATTTGTTTTCTCTAAAAACTCTTTTGGAACAATTCCTGATTTTATACAATTTAAATCAGCACCAGTGTCAAAAAGTGCAATGGTATCGATTTGGAAATCTTTTGAAAAAACAAGAGTTATTTTGATAACATATTTTCGGGTAGTGATTTCCCGTAAAACAAAGAGAAAATCAGTTGGAATCTTTTCAACATTTTGAACATTTTGAATTTCATGGGAAGAGGTTTGACCAATCTCAGTTTCTTCAGGAAAATCAGAAGAATCAGAGGTATCTTGAAGAAGTTTCGAAATTAATTCAGAATCCTTTCTTTGCTTTTCTTTAAGTTCTCTAAGCTCAGATTTTATTTCCTTGATTTCCTTTTGTAGTTCTTAAATGCTTGTTTTTTCATTTAAGATGGGTTTTTTCCTTTTATTTAGAATTTTGGTGAGATCGTAGGCTCATTTACTGGTATTGGGTAAAATGGAAGTTTTCTCTACCTTTTTATCTTCTTTTCTCTCTTCTTGGTTGTCTAAGGATCTTAAAAGTTTATTTAAAAATTCTCTTTTGAGTTCTGGGTCTCCTATGTTGTTAATGATATCTAAAGTCGTACTTTGTTCCCTAGTTAAAACATTAATTTCAAAAGAGCTCGTAGAGCTAGTTGCAACGATTTCATCTAATTGAAGGTCTTGGTTGTTTTCAGATGATATTGAAGAAAGGTTTTCAGAATCAGAACTAGAGGTATCGGAAGAGGAATCAAGAAGTAGATTGGAGATTTTGTTGGTTATTTCATCATCTAGTTGTAGTTCATGTAGTCTTTTATTGAATTTACAGAATTTCGATGTATGTCCCTTTCTATGGCATCTATAACATGTAATATCTCTAAATTTATTTTCTTTGTTCTTAATTTCAGTTTTCTTTTGTTTGTATTTTCTCGGTTTCCTATAGTGAGATTTTCTATAATAATCATCTTGGGACTTTTGATATTTTTTCATGAATTTCTTGGGTTTCCTATAAGCATTTCTCCTAGAATTTTTGCTACAATTTCCTGGGCAAGTTGATGTTGAGGGTTTATTTATGTTGATGTCAAACTGATTACAAAAAGTTCCTAATTTGGACCTAGTTTTCTTAAGTTCCCATTTTAGATGTTTTTGTAATTTCATTTCTTGGCAAATTTTTAATCCTTCCTGTTGGGTTAGACTAATCAGCTCACCGTAAGTGAATTTGTTATAAGGAATTTGGTGTCCATGTGTTTCTCTAATTTTGTTTCTAACTTTCTCACCTAATTGGGTTGGTAAGCCAGCCAAAAACTTTTCTTTCCAAAAGGGTTGATTTGAGTCTTCTCTAAGCATTACTCTAGTTAAAAACGTATTTTTGTACCATTGGAAATCGCTAAATTTTTTACACTTCAAATTTGATAAAAGTTCAGCATTTTTATCTTTTAAATGGGAGGGATCTCCTATGAAATGAAGAGAAATTGTAAGAATTAGAGTGGCTACGGCATCTTGAATCGGGTCACCATCATCATCAAAGATTGGTTCATCATTTTCATCTATCTTAATGGCATCTAAAATTTCTTCTTGCTGTTGTTGTGTGAGATAGTAATCCCACCAACCTTTCAGTTGCCCTGAAAATCCTGCTATGAGGAGTTCAGCAACTGTCCTATCCTGGGTACCAGGTTGAGTCTTATAAGCATTGGCAGCCATGGTCATCTGTTGTAGAAGACCAAGAATTTCATACTCAGAGAGTCCATCTATGTTCCAATCATAGACAGAGGTGGCATTGAAACGAGATTGAGATAAAGGTTTAGCTGTATTGATATCAGGGGCAGGGATGATTTGCAAACGGTCTTGTGGAATCCTAGACCAATGAAGTTTATTAATTTCAGGAGTGACTTCTTGGAATTGTTCAATGAGACTTTCAGTTTCAGAGTCTTGAGTTATGACATTAACTTTACTGGCCGAATGGGGAGGAGTATCAGGGATAATTTGAGCGGAATCTTGGTTGGAGTTGGTACTCGTAGGAGTCATCCTACTTAATTGATCACGAATGGCTTTAATGTATTCAGATTTGCTATCTTGGATATTTTTTGAACTTTGATTTGTCATTTGATATGGTTTAAAAATGGGATTTTGGATCTTAGGTTTGGTAATGGGTTTGGAGGAATCAAAAACTATAGGTTGTTTATCAAGGTGTTTTTCTATCCTATCTAGTTGTCTTCGTATTGTATTCAAATTTGTATTGGTATAGTTATTTTGGAGAATTATATTTTTAACATTGGTTTTGTCATCATTACTGGGTGTCTTATAAGGAATCGCTTCTACCTTTTGGTTATTGTGATCTAGCCTTATACCCCTAAGTGGTGGATGAGTCGATTGAACTTTCCTATTATCTAACATTTCCCACTCAGGTGCCTTATTTCTAAGGGTGATTGGGCTAACACAATTTCTAAAAGGATAATCAATGGAATTTTTTGAAGCATAAATTTCAAACCAATCAAAAAACAAAATATGAACTTGATTTTGATTTACAAATTCATAAAATTCATTTTGAATTGCTTTTCTGGAATCCATAAAAATTTTAAAAAACCATGACCTTTTTTCAATGTTATTTTCTGAATAAAAGTCATCATGAAGAAGTTGTTTGTTGATATTAAATTCTCTTGAAATCACATTCAATTCATTAAAAACATTTTCTGTGACGGCTGAAAACGTTGGGCTTGTAGGTAAGTCCGTTTCAGGAACGTGAGATTGATCATGTTGGTTTTGGGTATTATGGGTCTCCTCAATACGAGCTTGAGTTCCAGAACTCTCTTCTCTATTAGGATTGTCATAAACTACCCTGGGTATCACTGAGGTGAAATTTACACCTCATAAAATAGAATCGGGAATCTGAGAAGTTGAATGTCTTGCCATATTTGAGTATGGCAAATTTATAACAGATGACAAATTAGTAACTCTTCCTAGGTCTATGGTATCTGAGCCTGGGGGGTATATTTATAGAAAATTCGTGTTTATTTTGGAAAGATCTTTTGTAAGAATAATTTATTTTCCAGAGTGTTTTTTCCTAAGCTTGTGTCTGGGTAGTAAGCCAGTGGAAAGGCTGTGAAACCAATAAATAGAAAAAACAAAGATAATAATGGGAATATGAATTTGATTTATAAATTATGAATTTTACAATATATATATCAGAGTGTTCTGGTATCAGAGCCTGGGGGGATATATTTATAGAAAATTCGTGTTTATTTTGGAAAGATCTTTTGTAAGAATAATTTATTTTCCTGAGTGTTTTTGCCTAAGCTTGTGTCTGGGTAGTAAGCCAGTGGAAAGGCTGTGAAACCTAGAAAGTGCTTTGGATTGTAAGGAAAATAATTTATTATTGCAAACAATCTTTTTAAAATGGATGCATTTTTCTGTAGAACTACCTCTACAAATTCTGTATCAACCACTTCTTCTGATTCCAAGAAAATAATAAACTGTGAAGAAATAGTAATAGAAGATTTTCAAAAATCAATAGATAACTGGCAAATTCCAAAGAAACAAAAGGATGAAATTTATGAAACTTCTAAATTTCATTTTTTCAAAACAAATTTTACAATTAAGACTGAAGAAAGAGACCTTCAATTAACAAAACCTTTTGAAACAATAAATCTACTTTCTCAACAGTCTTTGAAAAAACATCGGGATAAAATTTTTAAATATATCCATATAGGTTTAATCCAAGTCGGAATTAAGCCTTTGACCAAAGAAGGACTAGATACCTCCATCCTTGCCATCCTAAGAGATGCTAGATTCACGAACTTTGGCGATTCCCTATTAAGTTCCGTAGAGTCTAGTCTCTGTACAGGTCCAATATCTTTTGAATGTTATCCCAATTTTACTATCTCCTTAAATGATAAAAATATTTTGAAGTCTTTGGTTTTACAAATCAAAACTCACAATTATAGAATGCTTGAAGGGTCAATTCCAGTTGCTTTAATCTATAGAATTCACTATAAGGCCATGATGTCCGCCTTTGCCACTAAGGTAAAATTCCATAGCAAGAAGGGTGAAACCATCCTTCTACAAACAGACTTAACCAAGTCAAACACTGTGATACCTAGATCTATACTTTGGAAGGAAGTTACGCTTCCTGAAGAATGGATATTGGAAGGGGTAAATGAACCTCGACCAGTTAGACCATTAGTGACTCCCAAACCAAACTCTGAGTTGAAACATATAACTCAGTACCAAGATGGGAAAGTTAAACTTTCATTCCATCGACATTCTACCAGCAGTAGATATTCAGATAATTCCTCGGTCTCAGATACCATAGACCTAGGAAAAGTTACTAGTTTGCCATCTGTTATAAACTTGCCATACTCAAATATGGCAAGACATTCAACTTCTGAGATTCCTGATTCTATTTTAAGAGGTGTAAATTTCACCTCAGTGATACCCAGGGTAGTTTATGACAATCCTAATAGAGCAGAGAGTTCTGGAACTCAAGCTCGTATTGAGGAGACCCATAATACCCAAAACCAACATAATCAACCTCACATTCCTGAAATGGACTTACCTACAAGCCCAACGTTTTCAGCTGTCAAGGAAAATGTTTTTAATGAATTGAATGTTATTTCAAGAGAATTTCATGTCAACAAACAACTTCTTCATGATGACTTTTATTCAGAAAACAACATTGAAAAAAGATCATGGTTTTTTAAAAATTTTATGGATTCCAGAAAAGCAATTCAAAATGAATTTTATGAATTTGTAAATCAAAATCAAGTTCATATTTTGTTTTTTGATTGGTTTGAAATTTATGCTTCAAAAAATTCCATTGATTATCCTTTTAGAAATTATGTTAGCCCAATTACCCTTAGAAATAAGGCACCTGAGTGGGAAATGTTAGATAACAGGAAAGTTCAATCGACTCATCCACCACTTAGGGGTATAAGGCTAGATCACAATAACCAAAAGGTAGAATCGATTCCCTATAAGACACCGAGTAATGATGACAAAACCAATGTTAAAAATATAATCCTCCAAAATAACTATACGAATACCAATTTGAATACAATAGGAAGACAACTAGATAGGATAGAAAAACACCTTGATAAACAACCTATAGTTTTTGATTCCTCCAAACCCGTTACCAAACCTAAAATCCAAAATCCCATTTTTAAACCATATCAAATGACAAATCAAAGTTCAAAAAATATCCAAGACAGTAAATATGAATACATTAAAGCCATTCGTGATCAATTAAGTAGGATGACTCCTACGAATACCAACTCCAACCAAGATTCCGCTCAAATTATCCCTGATACTCCTCCCCATTCGGCCAGCAAAGTTAATGTCATAACTCAAGACTCTGAAACTGAAAGTCTCATTGAACAATTCCAAGAAGTCACTCCTGAAATTAATAAACTTCATTGGTCTAGGATTCCACAAGACCGTTTACAAATCATCCCTGCTCCTGATATCAATACAGCCAAACCTTTATCTCAATCTCGTTTCAATGCCACCTCTGTCTATGATTGGAACATAGATGGACTCTCTGAGTATGAAATTCTTGGTCTTCTACAACAGATGACCATGGCTGCCAATGCTTATAAGACTCAACCTGGTACCCAGGATAGGAGAGTTGCTGAACTCCTCATAGCAGGATTTTCAGGGCAACTGAAAGGTTGGTGGGATTACTATCTCACACAACAACAGCAAGAAGAAATTTTAGATGCCATTAAGATAGATGAAAATGATGAACCAATCTTTGATGATGATGGTGACCCAATTCAAGATGCCGTAGCCACTCTAATTCTTACAATTTCTCTTCATTTCATAGGAGATCCCTCCCATTTAAAAGACAAAAATGCTGAACTTTTATCAAATTTGAAGTGTAAAAAACTTAGCGATTTCCAATGGTACAAAAATACGTTTTTAACTAGAGTAATGCTTAGAGAAGACTCAAATCAACCTTTTTGGAAAGAAAAGTTTTTGGCTGGCTTACCAACCCAATTAGGTGAGAAAGTTAGAAACAAAATTAGAGAAACACATGGACACCAAATTCCTTATAACAAATTCACTTACGGTGAGCTGATTAGTCTAACCCAACAGGAAGGATTAAAAATTTGCCAAGAAATGAAATTACAAAAACATCTAAAATGGGAACTTAAGAAAACTAGATCCGAGTTAGGAACTTTTTGTAATCAGTTTGATATTAACATAAGTAAACCCTCAACATCAACTTGCCCAGGAAATTGTAGCAAAAGTTCTAAGAGAAATGCTTATAGGAAACCCAAGAAATTCATGAAAAAATACCAAAAGTCCCAAGATGATTATTATAGAAAATCCCACTATAGGAAACCGAGAAAATACAAACAAAAGAAAACTGAAATTAAGAACAAAGAAAATAAATTTAGAGATATTACATGTTATAGATGCCATAAAAAGGGACATACATCGAAATTCTGTAAATTCAATAAAAAACTACATGAACTACAACTAGATGATGAAATAACCAACAAAATCTCCAATCTACTTCTTGATTCCTCTTCCGATACCTCTAGTTTTGATTCTGAAAACCTTTCTTCAATATCCTCTGAAAACAACCAAGACCTTCAATTAGATGAAATCGTTGCAACTAGCTCTACGAGCTCTTTTGAAATTAATGTTTTAACTAGGGAACAAAGTACAACTTTAGATATCATTAACAACATAGGAGACCCAGAACTCAAAAGAGACTTTTTAAATAAACTTTTAAGATCCTTGGACAACCAAGAAGAGAGAAAAGAAGATAAAAAGGTAGAGAAAACTTCCATTTTACCCAATACCAGTAAAGGAGCCTATGATCTCACCAAAATTCTAAATAAAAGGAAAAACCCCATCTTAAATGAAAAAACAAGCATTCAAGAACTACAAAAGGAAATCAAGGAAATAAAATCTGAGCTTAGAGAACTTAAAGAATAGCAAAGAAAGGATTCTGAATTAATTTCGAAACTTCTTCAAGATACCTCTGATTCTTCTGATTTTCCTGAAGAAACTGAGATTGGTCAAACCTCTTCCCATGAAATTCAAAATGTTCAAAACGTTGAAAAGATTCCAACTGATTTTCTCTTTGTTTTACGGGAAATCACTACCCGAAAATATGTTATCAAAATAACTCTTGTTTTTTCAAAAGATTTCCAAATCGATACCATCCCACTTTTTGACACTGGTGCTGATTTGAATTGTATAAAATCAAGAATTGTTCCAAAAGAGTTTTTAGAGAAAACAAATGAAAGGCTTTCTGCTGCAAATAATTCCAAATTGATTGTTGATTCAAAAACGGAAGCCTCGATTTTAAATAATGATATTCTCCTAAAAACTTGGTTCGTTTCTGTTAGTGCTATTCAACACAGTGTCATTTTGGGAACTCCTTTCATGAATCTGATTACTCCTTATAAGGTGAAAGCAGATTCAATTTCCTTAAGAACAGAAAATGGAAAATTAAATTTTGAATTTATCGAAAAACCTCAAACGAGGAATCTCGATTTAATCAAAGCTTGTTCGATTCATGAAAATTCCTTAAATGTTTTAATCAAAGGGAAAACTTATCATCTTAAATCTCTCCAAAAAGATGTTGTTTTCAAACGGTTTGAAGAACAGATAAATAATCCTTCAATCCAACAGAAAATTTCTGAATTTCAAAACTTGCTTGAAAAAGAAATTTGTTCTGATCTTCCAACTGCCTTTTGGGACAGAAAACAACATATTGTTGACTTGCCTTACGAAATTGATTTTGATGAGAAACAAATTCCAACCAAGGCTAGGCCAATTCAAATGAACCAAGAACTTGAGCAATACTGTAGAAAAGAAATTCTGGAATTAGAACAAAAGGGTCTAATTTCAAAATCAAAGTCCCCTTGGAGTTGTGCTGCATTTTATGTCAATAAAAATTCTGAAATAGAGAGAGGAACGCCTAGGTTAGTAATAAATTACAAACCTTTGAATAAGGCGTTGAGATGGATTAGGTACCCTATTCCAAATGAAAAAGATCTTTTGCAAAAACTTCATTCTGCTTATGTTTTTTCGAAATTTGACATGAAATCAGGATTTTGGCAAATTCAAATTTCAAAATCTCATAGGTACAAAACTGCTTTTACTGTTCCTTTTGGTCAGTATGAGTGGAATGTAATGCCTTTTGGTTTGAAAAATGCCCCTTCTGAATTCCAAAGAATTATGAATGACATTTTCAATGATTATTCAAAATTCTGTATTGTGTACATCGATGATGTTATGATCTTTTCAAATTCTATTCAAGAACATTTCAAACACCTTAAAACCTTTTTCTGTGTTGTTAAGAAAAATGGTTTGGTTGTGTCGAAATCGAAAATTTCCTTGTTCCAAACTCGCATCAGATTCTTAGGACACTACATATCCAAAGGAACTATCACACCAATTGAACGATCCCTTCAAGTTGCACAAAAATTTCCCGATAGGATTCTTGATAAAAATCAATTACAGAGGATTTTAGGAAGCCTTAATTATGTTCTTGATTTTTGTCCCAATATCAACAGAATGGCTAAGCCATTACATGATACACTCAAGAAGAATCCTGTCCCATGGACTGAAGAGCATACTGCTCTTGTTAGAAAAATCAAACAACAGGTCTTAGAGATTCCTTGTCTTCATCTAGCTGATCCTTCCCTACCTAAGGTTGTAGAAACAGATGCCTCAGACCTAGGTTATGGTGGAATTCTTAAACAAGTTTCCGAGGGTAAAGAACACATAGTTCAATACACCTCTGGACATTGGAATGAATGCGAAAGAAATTACTCAACAATTAAAAAAGAAATTTTGAGTATTGTTTTATGTATAAACAAATTTCAAAGTGATTTACTAAATCAAAAATTTCTTTTAAGAATTGATTGCAAAAGTGCAAAAGAAGTTTTACAAAAGGATGTTAAAAACCTTGCATCAAAACAGATTTTTGCACGTTGGCAAGCAATTTTAAGCATTTATGATTTTGATATTGAGTTTATAAAAGGAGATACAAATTCCATTCCTGACTTCCTAACCCGTGAATTCCATCAAAATTCCAGCCATGCCGAAGAAAAATAAAGGAAAAGAAATCACTGGGAGAGATTCCACAATCACTGGGAGAGATTCCAACAAAAATTCTGATGAAGAGACAAAAATAAAAACATGGAGAGATGCTGCTCTAAAGAAAGAATCAACTCTTGAAGATACGAACCAATCAGGTTTGGACCCTAAAATCTAAAAATGGTTGGCAGAAACATTTGCAAAATCCCCGGAGCTTCAACAAGCTCTAGTCAAGTATCAGACTCCAAAAGAAGAGATTCCAATTGTTCAAAAACCTGAGAAAGGAGAATCTTCTTCAACAAAAGCCCTTTCTCATGAAATTTGTAAATATATTTTAAGTTCCCAAATCTCAACTTCCCAAAAATATTTTCATGATACCCAAAAAACAATCTCCAATTCCAATTTTCAAAATTCCCAAGTGGCTTTCACACATGTTGTCCCTTCTCCAATTCCTTCAACTTTTCCAAGTGATTTTATTGTCAAGAATTCATTTCAAAATGTTCTTTCTGTAGAAAAAGGCTTTTATCATGAAGATCCTCAAGTTTCAATTGAAAAAGCTTTTGGTAAAAATTGGTTTTTCAAATCATGGGACTTAAACAAGACTTCACGATATTATGAAATGATTCTTACTGTCACAAATTCTGCTTCTTTCAAACACTTTTACTGGAAATCTGAACACTCAGACCCAGCATATTCCACAATAAAAATTCACAAGGTTATTTCTCCGATAGACTGGAAACACCCACTGTCTGAACCTATGTATTTTCCTGTGGAATACAAAGAAGAAGAATTTTATGAGACTCCTTTTAATTACTGGGAATACCAACAGGCCTGGTGGAATGCCCTCCTGATTAATAATGTTGGGAGAAAACATTCTTGGCTTATCTTTTTTGATACCGCTTGTGATCCAGAAAAATTTCCTCTTTGGTTCCAACAATGGTGGGAACATTGGGGGTGCGTTGAGGAAATCCTCCAAGACAGAATTCTTACTTGTTACAAAAAATTTATGGCGGGTTACAAACCCAGTGAGGAGGAAAAAAGGTTCTCTCCCTTGGCTTTATTTTGTATGAAATTTTACTTTGCTTGGGTAAGTGCTTCGAAGGTACAATATGCAGAAAATTATAGAAATTCACTGATTCAAAGGAGATTTCTAGTAAGATGGTGGGACAAATTCAAGATTCCTCCTAGTCTCACTGTTGAGAAAATGGATATATGGTTGAAAAATCCTACTAGAAAATCTGGAGAAATACAGTTCACTGAGAATCGATTCCTTCCACTTTCCAAACAAATACCTGAAAAAACCATTTCTTTGGGACAAGCACAATTTTTGGCCGAGAAATCCCACTTAGCCTCAAAATTAGCTGCAGCAAAAACCCCTGAAGAGATGACTGCTTTGTTCAGAAAATACCTTCCCCAATCCCAGTCAGACTCGGACCAGGATGAACCAGCAATTAACTTGAGTGATAATGATTCCGACTATGATCACTTTAGCATGTTTGGTAATTCTGGTTTCTAAAAAAAAAAAAAAAAAAGATCCCGCTAAGTTACCTTAAACGGTACTTAGGCAAAAATTAAGGGACAATTACTCCCCAAAAATCCAAATTTCGAAGATTGCAGATTTTGAAGATTCCAAGATTGCAGATTTTGAAGATTGAAGATTTTTGAAGATTCCAATAAGCAACATTTGAAGACTCCAGAAAACTGTGTTCTAATGAAACTATTTGAAGATTCCAATCTTTGTTTAACACGTGACCACCGACAATTTTGTAGACAGACATTGCAGCTGGCATGTGGATCTACTGTACCAGTACTATTCACAAAGACAAAATTGCCCTTGGTTACTATTCATGATTCCAAAAATACCCCTGGTTACTATTTATGATTCCAAAAATGCCCTTTGGTTTGCCTATATAAGGAGGTACCCTCCAACACTACACTCCATCCATTTTCAAGCATCCATTCTACTCTCCATACACCTTCTCTCTCCTTCCAACACTTTCAACCAACTCTCCCTTCTCTCCATCATCTCTTACACTTCCATTACTACCTTCTCATCCATCCATACACACTACTTTCCACCTTCATCCATATATACACCACATTCCTCTTCCATCCATACACACCACCTTCCTCTTTCATCCATACACACCACCTTTTCCACCCCAAACCTTAAATTTCTCTCTTGTAATCAATTTCAAGAATAATTTGTAATTTCTTTTACGAAGGAAGTTGTATCTCCAGTTTTTGATTCCAAATTTGTAAGTTTTTGATGGTTGGCTACGCCACCTACTTTTAATAAATTTCATATTTCAAGTTTATTTATCTAGATCCTTTCAAATTTTGTGGGATCCCTTACAAAAGTATGCAAGCTTATGGTCTATGATCATAAGTAGACAGAAACTGGGGGACGCTCAAGTTTGAAAGTTACTATTTTGTTTATTTCATTTTCTTACCTATATATATATTTATCTATTATTATTATATTATATATAGATATATTATATTATATATACATTATATATACATATATATTATATTATATTATATATATATATATATATTATATACATATTATCTATATATTATATATATACATATATATATCTATATTTATATTTCATTTCAATATTCTCATCATCATTTTTGTCTTTTCCTGTTTTTTCCATATTCCCATTATTATCTTTTGTTTTTCTATTTATTGTATTTTAGAATATAGTCTATTAATATTTATGTGTTGTTTATTAGACCCCTTGGATCCGTGGGCGTGTTCTGGTATCAGAGCCTGGGGGTATATTTATAGAAAATTCGTGTTTATTTTGGAAAGATCTTTTGTAAGAATAATTTATTTTCCTGAGTGTTTTTGCCTAAGCTTGTGTCTGGGTAGTAAGCCAATGGAAAGGCTGTGAAACCTAGAAAGTGCTTTGGATTGTAAGGAAAATAATTTATTATTGCAAACAATCTTTTTAAAATGGATGCATTTTTCTGTAGAACTACCTCTACAAATTCTGTATCAACCACTTCTTCTGATTCCAAGAAAATAATAAACAGTGAAGAAATAGTAATAGAAGATTTACAAAAATCAATAGATAATTGGCAAATTCCAAAGAAAGAAAAGGATGAAATTTATGAAACTTCTAAATTTCATTTTTTCAAAACAAATTTTACAATTAAGACTGAAGAAAGAGACCTTCAGTTAACAAAACCTTTTGAAACAATAAATCTACTTTCTCAACAGTCTTTGAAAAAACATCGGGATAAAAATTTTAAATATATCCATATAGGTTTAATCCAAGTCGGAATTAAACCTTTGACCAAAGAAGGACTAGATACCTCCATCCTTGCCATCCTAAGAGATGCTAGATTCACGAACTTTGGCGATTCCCTATTAAGTGTCGTAGAGTCTAGTCTCTGTACAGGTCCAATATCTTTTGAATGTTATCCCAATTTTACTATCTCCTTAAATGATAAAAATATTTTGAAGTCTTTGGTTTTACAAATCAAAACTCACAATTATAGAATGCTTGAAGGGTCAATTCCAGTTGCTTTAATCTATAGAATTCACTATAAGGCCATGATGTCCGCCTTTGCCACTAAGGTAAAATTCCATAGCAAGAAGGGTGAAACCATCCTTCTACAAACAGACTTAACCAAGTCAAACACTGTGATACCTAGATCTATACTTTGGAAGGAAGTTACGCTTCCTGAAGAATGGATATTGGAAGGGGTAAATGAACCTCGACCAGTTAGACCATTAGAGACTCCCAAACCAAACTCCGAGTTGAAACATATAACTCAGTACCAAGATGGGAAAGTTAAACTTTCATTCCATCGACATTCTACCAGTAGTAGATATTCAGATAATTCCTCGGTCTCAGATACCATAGACCTAGGAAGAGTTACTAATTTGCCATCTGTTATAAATTTGCCATACTCAAATATGGCAAGACATTCAACTTCTGAGATTCCCGATTCTATTTTAAGAGGTGTAAATTTCACCTCAGTGATACCCAGGGTAGTTTATGACAATCCTAATAGAGCAGAGAGTTCTGGAACTCAAGCTCGTATTGGGGAGACCCATAATACCCAAAACCAACATGATCAATCTCACATTCCTGAAACGGACTTGCCTACAAGCCCAACGTTTTCAGCCGTCACAGAAAATGTTTTTAATGAATTGAATGTGATTTCAAGAGAATTTAATATCAACAAACAACTTCTTCATGATGACTTTTATTTAGAAAATAACATTGAAAAAAGGTCATGGTTTTTTAAAAATTTTATGGATTCCAGAAAAGCAATTCAAAATGAATTTTATGAATTTGTAAATCAAAATCAAGTTCATATTTTGTTTTTTGATTGGTTTGAAATTTATGCTTCAAAAAATTCCATTGATTATCCTTTTAGAAATTGTGTTAGCCCAATTACCCTTAGAAATAAGGCACCTGAGTGGGAAATGTTAGATAATAGGAAAGTTCAATCGACTCATCCACCACTTAGGGGTATAAGGCTAGATCACAATAACCAAAAGGTAGAAGCGATTCCTTATAAGACACCCAGTAATGATGACAAAACCAATGTTAAAAATATAATTCTCCAAAATAACTATACCAATACAAATTTGAATACAATAGGAAGACAACTAGATAGGATAGAAAAACACCTTGATAAACAACCTATAGTTTTTGATTCCTCCAAACCCATTACCAAACCTAAGATCCAAAATCCCATTTTTAAACCATATCAAATGACAAATCAAAGTTCAAAAAATATCCAAGATAGCAAATCTGAATACATTAAAGCCATTCGTGATCAATTAAGTAGGATGACTCCTACGAGTACCAACTCCAACCAAGATTCCGCTCAAATTATCCCTGATACTCCTCCCCATTCGGCCAGTAAAGTTAATGTCATAACTCAAGACTCTGAAACTGAAAGTCTCATTGAACAATTCCAAGAAGTCACTCCTGAAATTAATAAACTTCATTGGTCTAGGATTCCACAAGACCGTTTGCAAATCATCCCTGCCCTTGATATCAATACAGCTAAACCTTTATCTCAATCTCGTTTCAATGCCACCTCTGTCTATGATTGGAACATAGATGGACTCTCTGAGTATGAAATTCTTGGTCTTCTACAACAGATGACCATGGCTGCCAATGCTTATAAGACTCAACCTGGTACCCAGGATAGGAGAGTTGCTGAACTCCTCATAGCAGGATTTTCAGGGCAACTGAAAGGTTGGTGGATTTACTATCTCACACAACAACAGCAAGAAGATATTTTAGATGCCATTAAGATAGATGAAAATGATGAACCAATCTTTGATGATGATGGTGACCCGATTCAAGATGCCGTAGCCACTCTAATTCTTACAATTTCTCTTCATTTCATAGGAGATCCCTCCCATTTAAAAGACAAAAATGCTGAACTTTTATCAAATTTGAAGTGTAAAAAACTTAGCGATTTCCAATGGTACAAAAATACGTTTTTAACTAGAGTAATGCTTAGAGAAGACTCAAATCAACCTTTTTGGAAAGAAAAGTTTTTGGCTGGCTTACCAACCCAATTAGGTGAGAAAGTTAGAAACAAAATTAGAGAAACACATGGACACCAAATTCCTTATAACAAATTCACTTACGGTGAGCTGATTAGTCTAACCCAACAGGAAGGATTAAAAATTTGCCAAGAAATGAAATTACAAAAACATCTAAAATGGGAACTTAAGAAAACTAGGTCCGAATTAGGAACTTTTTGTAATCAGTTTGACATCAACATAAATAAACCCTCAACATCAACTTGCCCAGGAAATTGTAGCAAAAATTCTAGGAGAAATGCTTATAGGAAACCCATGAAATTCATGAAAAAATATCAAAAGTCCCAAGATGATTATTATAGAAAATCTCACTATAGGAAACCGAGAAAATACAAACAAAAGAAAACTGAAATTAAGAACAAAGAAAATAAATTTAGAGATATTACATGTTATAGATGCCATAGAAAGGGCCATACATCGAAATTCTGTAAATTCAATAAAAAACTACATGAACTACAACTAGATGGTGAAATAACCAACAAAATCTCCAATCTACTTCTTGATTCCTCTTCCGATACCTCTAGTTCTGATTCTGAAAACCTTTCTTCAATATCCTCTGAAAACAACCAAGACCTTCAATTAGATGAAATCGTTGCAACTAGCTCTACGAGCTCTTTTGAAATTAATGTTTTAACTAGGGAACAAAGTACGACTTTAGATATCATTAACAACATAGGAGACCCAGAACTCAAAAGAGAATTTTTAAATAAACTTTTAAGATCCTTAGACAACCAAGAAGAGAGAAAAGAAGATAAAAAGGTAGAGAAAACTTCCATTTTACCCAATACCAGTAAAGGAGCCTACGATCTCACCAAAATTCTAAATAAAAGGAAAAAACCCATCTTAAATGAAAAAACAAGCATTCAAGAACTACAAAAGGAAATCAAGGAAATAAAATATGAGCTTAAAGAACTTAAAGAAAAGCAAAGAAAGGATTCTGAATTAATTTCGAAACTTCTTCAAGATACCTCTGATTCTTCTGATTTTCCTGAAGAAACTGAGATTGGTCAAACCTCTTCCCATGAAATTCAAAATGTTCAAAATGTTGAAAAGATTCCAACTGATTTTCTCTTTGTTTTACGGGAAATCACTACCCGAAAATATGTTATCAAAATAACTCTTGTTTTTTCAAAAGATTTCCAAATCGATACCATCGCACCTTTTGACACTGGTGCTGATTTAAATTGTATAAAATCAGGAATTGTTCCAAAAGAGTTTTTAGAGAAAACAAATGAAAGGCTTTCTGCTGCAAATAATTCCAAATTGATTGTTGATTCAAAAACGGAAGCCTCGATTTTAAATAATGATATTCTCCTAAAAACTTGGTTCGTTTCTGTCAGTGCTATTCAACACAGTGTCATTTTGGGAACTCCTTTCATGAATCTGATTACTCCTTATAAGGTGAAAGCAGATTCAATTTCCTCAAGAACAGAAAATGGAAAATTAAATTTTGAATTTATCGAAAAACCTCAAACAAGGAATCTCGATTTAATCAAAGCTTGTTCGATTCATGAAAATTCCTTAAATGTTTTAATCAAAGGGAAAACTTACCATCTTCAATCTCTCCAAAAAGATGTTGTTTTCAAACGGTTTGAAGAACAGATAAATAATCCTTCAATCCAACAGAAAATTTCTGAATTTCAAAACTTGATTGAAAAAGAAATTTGTTCTGATCTTCCAACTGCCTTTTGGGACAGAAAACAACATATTATTGACTTGCCTTACGAAATTGATTTTGATGAGAAACAAATTCCAACCAAGGCTAGGCCAATTCAAATGAACCAAGAACTTGAGCAATACTGTAGAAAAGAAATTCAGGAATTAGAACAAAAGGGTCTAATTTCAAAATCAAGGTCCCCTTGGAGTTGTGCTGCATTTTATGTCAATAAAAATTCTGAAATAGAGAGAGGAACGCCTAGGTTAGTAATAAATTACAAACCTTTGAATAAGGCGTTGAGATGGATTAGGTACCCTATTCCAAATAAAAAAGATCTTTTGCAAAAACTTCATTCTGCTTATGTTTTTTCGAAATTTGACATGAAATCAGGATTTTGGCAAATTCAAATTTCAAAATCTCATATGTACAAAACTGCTTTTACTGTTCCTTTTGGTCAGTATGAGTGGAATGTAATGCCTTTTGGTTTGAAAAATGCCCCTTCTGAATTCCAAAGAATTATGAATGACAATTTCAATGATTATTCAAAATTCTGTATTGTGTACATCGATGATGTTCTTATCTTTTCAAATTCTATTCAAGAACATTTCAATCACCTTAAAACCTTTTTCTATGTTGTTAAGAAAAATGGTTTGGTTGTGTCGAAATCAAAAATTTCCTTGTTACAAACTCGCATCAGGTTCTTAGGACACTACATATCCAAAGGAACTATCACACCAATTGAAAGATCCCTTCAATTTGCACAAAAATTTCCCTATAGGATTCTTGATAAAAATCAATTACAAAGGTTTTTAGGAAGCCTTAATTATGTTCTTGATTTTTGTCCCAATATCAACAGAATGGCTAAGCCATTACATGATAGACTCAAGAAGAATCCTGTCCCATGGACTGAAGAGCATACTGCTCTTGTTAGAAAAATCAAACAACAGGTCTTAGAGATTCCTTGTCTTCATCTAGCTGATCCTTCCCTACCTAAGGTTGTAGAAACAGATGCCTCAGACCTAGGTTATGGTGGAATTCTTAAACAAGTTTCCGAGGGTAAAGAACACATAGTTCAATACACCTCTGGACATTGGAATGAATGCCAAAGAAATTACTCAACAATTAAAAAAGAAATTTTGAGTATTGTTTTATGTATAAACAAATTTCAAAGTGATTTACTAAATCAAAAATTTCTTTTAAGAATTGATTGCAAAAGTGCAAAAGAAGTTTTACAAAAGGATGTTAAAAACCTTGCATCAAAACAGATTTTTGCACGATGGCAAGCAATTTTAAACATTTATGATTTTGATATTGAGTTTATAAAAGGAGATACAAATTCCATTCCTGACTTCCTAACCCGTGAATTCCTTCAAAATTCCAGCCATGCCGAAGAAAAATAAAGGAAAAGAAATCACTGGGAGAGATTCCACAATCACTGGGAGAGATTCCAACAAAAATTCTGATGAAGATTCAAAAATAAAAACATGGAGAGATGTCGCTCTAAAGAAAGAATCAACTCTTGAAGATACCAACCAATCAGGTTTGGACCCTAAAATCCAAAAATGGTTGGCAGAAACATTTGCAAAATCCCCGGAGCTTCAACAAGCTCTAGTCAAGTATCAGACTCCAAAAGAAGAGATTCCAATTGTTTAAAAACCTGAGAAAGGAGAATCTTCTTCAACAAAAGCCCTTTCTCATGAAATTTCTAAAAATGTTTTAAGTTCCCAAATCTCAACTTCCCAAAAATATTTTCATGATACCCAAAAAACAATCTCCAATTCCAATTTTCAAAATTCCCAAGTGGCTTTCACACATGTTGTCCCTTCTCCAATTCCTTCAACTTTTCCAAGTGATTTTATTGTCAAGAATTCATTTCAAAATGTTCTTTCTGTAGAAAAAGGCTTTTATCATGAAGATCCTCAAGTTTCAATTGAAAAAGCTTTTGGTAAAAATTGGTTTTTCAAATCATGGGACTTAAACAAGACTTCACGATATTATGAAATGATTCTTACTGTCACAAATTCTGCTTCTTTCAAACACTTTTACTGGAAATCTGAACACTCAGACCCAGCATATTCCACAGTAAAAATTCACAAGGTTATTTCTCCGATAGACTGGAAACACCCACTGTCTGAACCTGTGTATTTTCCTGTGGAATACAAAGAAGAAGAATTTTATGAGACTCCTTTTAATTACTGGGAATACCAACAGGCCTGGTGGAATGCCCTCCTGATTAATAATGTTGGGAGAAAACATTCTTGGCTTATCTTTTTTGATACCGCTTGTAATCCAGAAAAATTTCCTCTTTGGTTCCAACAATGGTGGGAACATTGGGGTTGCGTTGAGCAAATCCTCCAAGACAGAATTCTTACTTGTTACAAAAAAATTAAGGCGGGTTACAAACCCAGTGAGGAGGAAAAAAGGTTCTCTCCCTTGGCTTTATTTTGCATGAAATTTTACTTTGCTTGGGTAGGTGCTTCGAAGGTACAATATGCAGAAAATTATAGAAATTCACTGATTCAAAGGAGATTTCTAGTAAGATGGTGGGACAAATTCAAGATTCCTCCTAGTCTCACTGTTGAGAAAATGGATATATGGTTGAAAAATCCTACTAGAAAATCTGGAGAAATACAGTTCACTGAGAATCGATTCCTTCCACTTTCCAAACAAATACCTGAAAAAACCATTTCTTTGGGACAAGCACAATTTTTGGCCGAGAAATCCCACTTAGCCTCAAAATTAGCTGCAGCAAAAACCCCTGAAGAGATGACTGCTTTGTTCAGAAAATACCTTCCCCAATCTCAGTCAGACTCGGACCAGGATGAACCAGCAATTAACTTGAGTGATAATGATTCCGACTATGATCACTTTAGCATGTTTGGTAATTCTGGTTTCTAAAAAAAAAATAAAATAAAAAAAAAAATAAAAAAAAAAATAAAAAAAAAATAAAAAAAAATAATAATAATAAAAAAAAAGATCCCGCTAAGTTACCTTAAATGGTACTTAGGCAAAACTTAAGGGACAATTACTCCCCAAAATCCAAATTTTGAAGATTGCAGATTTTGAAGATTCCAAGATTGCAGATTTTGAAGATTCCAAAGATTGAAGATTTCTGAAGATTTTTGAAGATTCCAGAAAACTGTGTTCCAATGAAATTATTTGAAGATTCCAACACGTGACCACTGACAATTTTGCAGACAGACATTGCAGCTGGCATGTGGATATACTGTACCAGTACTATTCACAAAGACAAAATTGCCCTTGGTTACTATTCATGATTCCAAAAATACCCCTGGTTACTATTTATGATTCCAAAAATGCCCTTTGGTTTGCCTATATAAGGAGGTACCCTCCAACACTACATCCATCCATTTCATACATCCATTTTCAAGCATTCATTCTACTCTCCATACACCTTCTCTCTCCTTCCAACACTCTCTCTCTTCTCTCCATCATCTCTTCCACTTCCATCCCTACCTTCTACCTTCATCCATATACACCACCTTCCTCCTTCATCCATATACACCACATTTTCCACCCCAAACCTTAAATTTCTCTCTTGTAATCAATTTCAAGAATAATTTGTAATTCCTTTTACGAAGGAAGTTGTATCTCCAGTTTTTGATTCCAAATTTGTAAGTTTTTGATGGTTGGCTACGCCACCTACTTTTAATAAATTTCATATTCAAGTTTATTTATCTAAGATCCTTTCAAATTTTGTGGGATCCCTTACAAAAGTATGTAAGCTTATGGTCTATGATCATAAGTAGACAGAAACTGGGGGACGCTCAAGTTTGAAAGTTACTATTTTGTTTATTTCATTTTCTTACCTATATATATATATTTATCTATTAGTATTATATTAAATATATATACATATATTATATTATATATATTATATATTATATTATATATATATATATTACATATATATATATATATATTATATACATATTATCTATATATTATATATTATATATATACATATATACATATATATCTATATTTATATTTCATTTTAATATTCTCATCATCATTTTTGTCTTTTCCTGTTTTTTTTTTTCATATTCCCATTATTATCTTTGTTTTTTCTATTTATTGATTTTTAGAATATAGTCTATTAATATTTCCGTGTTGTTTATTAGACCCCTTGGATCCGTGGGCGTGTCTGGTATCAGAGTGTTTTTGCCTCTGATACCAGACACGAGTAAAAGAAGATTTTCAAAATGAATTTTATGAATTTGTAAATCAAAATCAAGAGTGTTTATTTTACAATATATAAATCAAATTCATATTCCCATTATTATCTTTGTTTTTTCTATTTATTGGTTTTTAGAATATAGTCTATTAATATTTCCGTGTTGTTTATTAGACCCCTTTGGAATTTGCCAGTTATCTATTGATTTTTGCGAAAAATCAAAATTAGGTATAAATAACAGCAAAAGGCAGTGACTGATTCATGAATATTGACATTAAGAGGTGTTTGAGATATTCTCTAGTAATGTATGGGTGCTCTACACATAATTTTCATTGAGTTTTTCGACGGTCTATGTAAGCTCATCCTACCCTCCCTCTAAGTAGCCCTTGGATTTTTCACTAGCGGAAAAATAGAGATGCACGGAAGTTTTGTTGCACCCTCAGCTACTCAATTTACCTTGGAAAAACGGTTGCACTTTCACCCTCCACTAGAAGAAAAGTTTAAAAATGTTGCAATTGTATCCGAAAACCCTCTTCTCTGACTCCACCACTAGTATGAATTAGGGGTGGCAACAGAGCGAGGTAGGGATCGATACATCGCCCTCAATATTTTTTAGGGTGGTTCTGGAAAAATTTGAAATAAAATTCATGAATTTTTTTTAACGCCTACACGGATGTCTACGGGTGACGAAGAATCCCCAAATGGTATGAGCGCCGAAAGATAAATTGGGGAAAAGGAAGCTACTGAAATTGCTCAATTTTTCATATTTGATGTGCTCTCTAAATTATATGTTGATAATTTATCAAAAGATATGTTAGGGTAGTTTTACCAACACATTAGATCAATGTATTTTAGCCTAAATGGCCACTGAATTTTATCCATTTTAACATTATTATCACTGAACTTCAGTTTTTAACAATATGGCCATTGAACTCTACATTTTTTTAACACCAGTGGTCACTCAACGTCCCAAAACGACCGTTGATGGGCACAAAATAAAAAAATTCAAAAAGCTAATGATATTCTAAAGAACTTTAATTCTTGAAAATTTTCGTTTTGAGGTCATTTAGGTGTTGTTTGATTAGGAGATAGTGAATTTGAAGAGAGAGACAGCTCCAAAAAAAATGTGATTTTGGAAAATAAAAAAATATGGTTTCATGGTAAATGTCGTTCTGAACAACTATAATTTTTGAATATTTTTATTTTGAGGTCGTTAACAGTTATTTTAAGGAGTTAATTAGAGTTGAGTGGTCACCGGTGTTAAAAGGTTTAAAGTCCAGTGGTCATACCGTTAAAATGGATAAAGTTCAGTAGTCATGTATGTAGTTTACCCTATTTTAGCCTTGCTATAATTCACAATAATATAATATTGAAAACTCTGGAATGAGGATAAAAAAAAATGGAAATAACACAATTTTATAGTAAAATAAAGGGATAAGGTAGCAAAATAGGCCAACGGTTTTTAGGAAAGTATCAATTTAGGCTTCACGTACAAAATAACACCAATATGAGCCTAACGTTTAGAAAATGACACCAATTTAGGCATCGATAACGGATTGGACACGTCATTCCTATTACTCCGTTAAGTTCTGATTTCTCCCCCCACATACAATTGACAAAACTTAATAGAGTAATATCAATGACGCGTCTCTTTCTGTTATCGAGGCCTAAATTGGTATCATTTTTTAAACGTTATGCCCATATTGGTGCTATTTTGTACGCGGAGCCTAAATTGATACTTTCCAAAAAACCATAAGCCTATTTTGCTACCGTATCCCTACAATAAAGGTATATGGTATGTTTTTTGGGTAAATTACACCTATGGCCACTGAACTTTATCCATTTCAACATTGTGGCCACTAAACTTTACGCTTTTTAACACCGGTGGTGGCCACTCAACTTTAACCAAGTCCTAAATATGACCGTTAACGACCTCAAAATGAAAATATTCAATAATTAAAGTTGTTCATGTGAACAATACAATACTTCGAACGATTATTCAACTACACAGACAATGAAATCCAAAGATCGCAGATTGGATCTTGAAGCAACAATCAAAAGAATATACACAGAATTTTTCCTGGTTCGGCTTCAATGCCTACATCCAGCAACTTCACTAATCAATGGAGATTACAACAAGATTCAGAAACCGTTTCCTCTCAAGAAACTCTCGTGTTTCCCAATCCCTAGCTCTAGAAGCTTTGCTTTCCCAAATCGGTATATTCCCAGTGTATACAAATGACTTTGTTATATCATAAACTAATCCCCAACCTAGAGCCTTTATAACACAGGCTTACAAGATTGTGAAATTACCCAACTAACCCTTACTCAAATGTATAAATACACCAAGACCATGTTGACTTGTTGACCCACTGCCCACGTCAGCTCGTAATAGAAAAACAACGACTTAAAATCTCCACCTTGTCTTTCTGATCACCCCATCGACTAGTGAAGAAAATACGCTCAAGGACCATTGACCATTCTAATCAGTTTCAAGCAATGTTCAAATTTATTACTTGAAACAGATTTGGTCAACATGTCGGCTGGATTATCCTCAGTTCCCACTTTTACCACCTGAACAGTACCAGCGCTAATAACATCCCTGACGAAATGAATTCTCACATCTATGTGTTGGATTGCTCGTGAAATACTTGGTTTTGACAGATGTATAGCTCCTTGGCTATCGCAGTAAATCATCAAACCATCAATCTGTGTCACTCCAAGTTCCGTTAAGACTCCTCTCAGCCATATTGCTTCCTTTACTGCCTCTATGATGGCAATAAACTCTGCCTCTGTTGTTGACAAAGTCACAACTGCCTGTAAATTTGCCTTCCAACTAATTGTTGTTCCAAACACAGAGAACACGTACCCGGTTTGTGATTTTCTCGTGTCAATACCACCAGCATAATCGGAATCAACAAACCCCACTACATCATCCACTACGTCTTCAGCTCCACCATAGCTCAAACCTTTACTCAATGAGCCTTTGATATACCTCAAAACCCATTTTACAGCTAACCAATGTGCCCTTCCTGGATTTGCCATGAACCTGCTCATAAGACTCACAGCATGAGCCAAATCTGGATGGGTACAGACCATTGCGTACATTAGACAGCCAACAACATTTGAATAAGGCACCCTCTTCATGTCTTCTTTTTCCTCATCTGTTTGAGGACTTTGTTTACTGCTTAGCTTAAAATGACTTGCAAGTGGAGTGAGTACTGCCTTTGAATCCGTCATTCCAAAACGTTCTATCACCTTGCCCAGATAACCTGACTGACTTAGAAACAGTTTCTTTCTATCTCTGTCTCGTGTAATCTGCATCCCTAAAATTTTCTATGCAGGCTCGAGGTCCTTCATCTCAAACCGTGTGTTGAGTTATGCCTTTAACTGATTTATGGCAGCTTTGTTGTGACAAGCTAAAAGCATGTCATCAACATATAACAGAAGATAAATCTTAGAGCCATCACTAAGGTTTTTACTATACACACACCAATCATAACTAGACCTATGAAAGTTCTGACTTAACATAAACTCATCGAACTTCATGTACCACTGTCTAGGGGACTGTTTCAGACCATATAGAGACTTCTTAAGCAAACATACCCGCCGATCTTTATCTCCTATTTCAAATCCCTCTGGTTGTTGCATATATATGACCTCATCTAGGTTTCCATGAAGAAAAGCTGTTTTAACATCTAACTGTTCTAACTCTAGGTCAAAACGGGCTACAAGGGAAAGAATAATCCTAATAGACCTGTGTTTAACAACCGGTGAATATATTTCATTAAAATCTATACCTTCCTGTTGTGTGAACCCTTTGGCAACTAACCTAGCTTTGAACCTAGGTTTCTCCACACCGGGTATCCCTTCTTTCCTTTTATACACCCACCTTGATCCGACCAACTTCTTATCAAGAGGTTTATCCACCAAAAGCCAAGTTTCATTTTTATTAAGGGATTTTATTTCATCCTTCATTGCATCCAGCCATTGTTCCTTGTCAGACGAGTTCACAGCTTCCCTATAGGTTACAGGTTCAGATTCTTGTACTTCCTTGGCAACACTAAAGGCATAGGCTACAAGGTCCTCAAAACCATATCTAACTGGGGCCCTAGGGACTCTCCTTTCACGGACTCTAACAAGTCTATAACTTTGACTGGATTCGGTAGAGTTACTATCACTCACTTCTTGTTCTCCTCGATGAGTGTTTTCACTATTCTCCTCAAGCTCCACCTCACTCTTAATGCTTTCAGAGTTTTGAATGGGTTCAGGAATTCTTGGTTCTAACTGAGTCTTCTCTTGTTTTTTCTGATAAGGGAAATCCATCTCATTGAACACTACATTTCTACTCACTATGGATTTTTTATAACCAGGTTCTAGACACCACAACTTATAACCCTTAACTCCTATAGGATAGCCTATAAAAACACATCTTAGAGCTCGAGGTTCTAGTTTTTCCTGTCTAACGTGTGCAAAAGCCGAGCAACCAAACACTCTAAGTTTTTCATAATCCTCTGGGTGATCTGACCATATCTGCATAGGTGTTTTAAAATCTATAGCAGATGATGGGCACCTATTGATTAAGTAACACGCAGTTTGCACTGCTTCAGCCCAGAAAGACTTAGGGAGACTAGATTGGATCAACATACACCTAACTCTCTATAGGATAGTCCTATTATAACTCTTTGCTAGGCCATTCTGCTGTGGGGTTCCAGGAACAGTGTGGTGCTTGGATATACCCGACTTCTTGCACAAAGTGATGAAATCTTTGTCAAGAAATTCCAAGCCATTGTCGGTTCTCAACCTTTTGACTTTCTTTCCTGTTTGATTTTCCACAAGCACTTTCCAATCCTTAAAGGTTTGCAAGGCTTCATTCTTGTGAGCCAGAATATAAACCCATACTCTTCTAGAGTAATCATCGATGAGAGTCATAAAATAGATCATCCCACCATGAGACTTGGTTCTTGTTGGTCCCCATAGGTCAGAGTGAATGTATTCTAGAATATCCTGTGTTCTATGGGTTGCTGATTTAGGAAACTTGACTTTATTAGATTTCCCTAAGACACAGTTCTCACATAAATCTATTTTTCCTATGTGGTCTTTACCAAAACAGCCTTGCTTCCTAAGCTCATGTAAACCTACTTCACTCACTTGACCTAGTCTAAGGTGCCAAAGCATGGTTCTATCTATTTTAGACTCGGTGAGATTTGCTGCAGAGACTAACACAGTACTACCTAAGAGAGTGTACATGCCATTACTCATGGTACCTTTCATAACAACTAAGGATCCTCTAGCTATTCTTATGATACCCCTTTTGGCTCTATAATTGTATCCTTGTTTATCAAGCGTGCCCAATGAAATTAAATTTCTTTTCAGTTCTGGCACATACCTCACACCGGACATAATCCGTTCTTGGCCATCGAACATCTTCAGCCTGATAGTGCCTTGACCCAAAACCTTGCACAACTTATTGTTGCCTAGAAGAACCCTCCCACCTTCTTCTTGAAATTCCTCAAACCACATCCTATTGGGAGTCATATGGAACGTACACCCACTGTCCAGGATCCAGTCGGTGTTTGGATCTTTATCAGAGACAGTGAGTACTTCAGCTCTCTCATAACCTTCTTCTACCACGGCGGCTTCGCCTTGATCTTTAGGTTGGCCTTGACTCTTCTTCCTCTCAGGACAATTTTTTCTGAAATGTCCTTCTTTATGGCAGTGGAAACACTTATAGACTTTGCCTTCTTTATTGCTTGAGGATGGAGTCTTGGACCTTTTTCCGTTCTTGTTCTTTGGCTTGTGAGAGTCCTTTTTCTCAGACCTTCCACAAACAAGCAATCCTTCCGCAGCTTCAGTGTTGGTGCTGGCCTCAATCTGCTTTGACTTTAGAGCCATAAGAAATTCTTCCAGGCTTAGTGTGACTGAAAGAAGGGGGTAAGGAATTCAAGATCATTATGGCCTGATCTTCGTCTTCAATCTTTACCTCGATGTTCTCTAGATCAATTATGATTTTTGAGAAGTCATCAAGATAATCTTCGACTGGCTTGTCCTCATTCATCTTGAAGCCGAAAAGTCTTCCCTTTAGATAAACTCGATTGGTGAGTGTCTTCATCATGTACAACTGTTCAAGCTTGAGCCAAACTCCAACAACTGTGGTTTCCTTTGAGACTTCTCTAAGCACCTTGTCACCGAGATACAGGACGATCATACTGTAAGCCAATTCGAGAAGATCTTCTTTCTCCTCCTTCGTCATTGTCGCCGGAAGTTCCTTCTCACCCTTCAGAGCCTTTGCAACCTTCATCTGGACCAAGATTGCTTTCATCCTATGTCTCCATAGCGCGAAATCACCCTTGCCGTTGAAACGCTCGATCTCGATCTTTGTGAAACCCATTGATCTGTCTTGATTAGCTCTGATACCAATTGTGAACAATACAATACTTCGAACGATTATTCAACCACACAGACAATGAACTCCAAAGATGGCAGATTGGATCTTGAAGCAACAATCAAAAGAATACACACAGAATTTACCTTGGTTCGGCTTAAATGCCTACATCCAGCAACTTCACTAATCAATGGAGATTACAACAAGATTTAGAAACCGTTTCCTCTCAAGAAACTCTCGTGTTTCCCAATCCCTAGCTCTAGAAGCTTTGCTTTCCCAAATCGGTATATTCCCAGTGTATACAAATGACTTTGTTATATCGTAAACTAATCCCCAACCTAGAGCCTTTATAACACAGGCTTACAAGATTGTGAAATTACCCAACTAACCCTTACTCAAATGTATAAATACACTAAGACCATGTTGACTTGTTGACCCACTGCCCACGTCAGCTCGTGATAGAAAAACAACGACTTACAGTTCACAATGATATTTACCATGAAACCACATTTTTTATTTTCAAAAATCACCTTTTTGGAGCTTTCTCTCTCTAAAAATTCACTATTTCTCCTAATAAACAACACCTAAATAACTTCAAAACTAAAATTTTCAAGAATTAAAGTTCCTTAGAATATCATTAACTCTTCGATTTTTTTATTTTCAGACCGTCAGCAGTCGTTTTGAGGCATTGAGTGGCCACCGGTATTAAAAAGTGTAAAGTTCAATAGGCATACCGTTAAGAATTGAAGTCCAGTGGCCACAATATTAAATGGGTAAAGGTCAGTGTCCATGAGTGTAATTTACCATATGTTTTTTGTACAAAACAAAGTATTTAAAATTACACGTTAAGTTCTGATGACAATCAATAGCATTTCTATTTTTTTTAAAAATTGCATTTACATATTGACAAAACATATACCCAAAATTGAATTGCAGCGGTGTGAAATGAATTTAAATATCAATTTAGTTCATAAACTGTTAAATTTGTTAAAAACGTGAAATGTCACTGTATGATTTATGGTCTCGATTTAGGGAGCTGTGTTTTGTGAGAATGTGTTTTATCAATATGTAAGGATAATTTTTTAAGGTAAAAATATTATTGATTATAATCAGAACTTAATAATCTAATTTATAATATTTTTTAAAAGTAATTTATAATCCTTTATTTTGTAAATAAAATATACCACATGTCTTTGGTTTTCAAATTAGGCAAACCATAAACCTTTTTTTCACGTACCTTTCCCTAATTTTTTAGTCAGTATATTTTCTTAAAGGAAATCTCTATGTTAATTTAATCTTTTTCTACAGAAATTTTCTTAAATTTTTTACTTGTAAATTAAAAATAATTTCTAACTATATATATATATATATATATATATATATATATATATATATATATATATATATATATATGGTTGGTTTTAATGGTGAGAACTAAATTATCTCCATGGGTGGTGAGCGATTAATATCCATTGGATCAAGATCTAATGGTCCATAATTTAAATTGGCATTTAATATTAAAAATGTTTTACTTGCTGACATGTCAGTTGTAACTTAGAATATTGTGCTTTAAAAACGTTTTCTTTTTCCTCAAGATATAACCAACTTTCAAGAAATAATTTTTTTTCTTCGGATGTTTTTATTTTGCATAAGAAGACGTCTTTTTTGAGTAATTTTGTATCCGTCTAATCAATGTTATATGCATTAAATATATTTCTCTTAATAAATGCTTATTAATTGGGAACATGAAAAGCTTGACATTAGAAATGTACAACATTATTTATGACAATCAATATTATTTATAAAGAGGATATCTCCATTTTTCTATCTTCTTATTTTTCATTCAACTCTTTTTTCTTTTCTTTTTCTAATTTCCTCTTTATTTTTCTTCATCAGCTCATTTTTTTCTTTCTCGGACTCTCTCATCCTTTTTCGTTCTTTTCTCCTCTAGATATGTCCCTTTTAAGTCTTACATCTATTTTCTTTTATTTAGTCCAACCCCTCTTTTAATTTTTTCTATTTTTTTTGTTTATTATCTTCACAAATCATACCCCTTCTTTCCACATCCCTATCTCTTACCTTTTTTTTGAGATTTTGGTCTTCTAATTGATGGTGTTGTCCCACCTATTTATTACTTTCATCTCTTGTCTCTGCCTTTTTTCTTTTCAAGTCTCCTCCTCTCTTTCTTCCATACTTTTGTCTTTTATTGATTTTCTTGTTTTCACTTAAAACTAAGTAATAATAAGTGTAATGGAATTACGTAAACTAAAAATTAATAATAATAATAATATAAAAAACGATGTTTTCTTTGTTCAGTTTTTCTACATTTTTAGACTACTCAGACAAGGAGCCGTTTCTAGCTTTTCTTATCGTGTTCCAAACCGTGATCCCATACGACGAGACGTGGGGCCCACCTGCAACATGCTGAGCAAAGATAACTATAATTCCATCACGAAGGTCGAAAAAGTTCATGCTAATAGTAACATAACATAACGTAACGTGACGTGACGTGACGTGACATAACGTAATGTAACATAATGTAAGGTGACATAACGTGATGTGACGTAACGTAACGTAACGTGATGTGACGTAACGTAACGTAATGTAACGTAACTCGATATGATGTAATGTGACGTAACGTAATGTCACGTAGCGTAACATAAGTAATCTAACATAACATAACGTAACGTAACATAAGGTAACATAACTTGACATGACGTAACGTAACGTAACATAATAATATAAGCTCAATTTATGTAAAGTTATTAAGTTACAAAATCAAAATCACATCTTTAGAAATAATTTACGAAACTGAAATATTACTGAACTGAAACATCACTAAACTGAAAATCCTTAAGATTGTAAGGTCAATTTGTAAATCTTTAGTTTTTTTACATTTCTTTAAGCTTTCAACTTAGTGTAACGTAACGTAACATAACATAAAGTAACGTAAACTAGCGCAACTTAACATAACGTAACCTAATTTAGTGTAACTTATTGTAACGTAACATAATGTAACATAACCAAACTTTACTGAACCGAAACATCACTAAACTGAAACATTACCGAACTCAAACATCACTTAACTAAAATATCACTAAACTGAAACATTACTGAACTGAAATATCATTAAACTGAAACATCACTAAACTGAAACATTATTGAACCGAAACATTACTGAATTGAAACATTACCGAACAAAAAATCAAACAACACTAAACTGAAATATCACTGAACTGAAACATCACTGAACTGAAACATTACTCAATTGAAACATTAATGAACTAAAACAATACTGAACTGAAACATCACTAAACTAAAATATCACTGAACTAAAATATCACTAAACTGAAACATCACTAAACTGAAACATCACTGAACTGAAATATTACTGAAGAGAAACATTACGAAACCGAAATATTACTGAACTTAAACATTACCGTACTGAAACAACAATGAACAGAAACATCGCTGAACTAAAACATTACTCAACTAAAACATTGCTGAACTGAAACAATACTAAACTGAAACATTACTGAACTGAAACATCACTGAACTAGAACATCACAGAACTAAAACATCACTAACCTGCAACATCACTGAACTGAAATATTAGTGAACTTAAACATCATTAAACTGAAACATCACTGAAGTGAAACATTACTTAGCTAAAATATTACTGAACTGAAACACCACTAAACTGAAACATCACTAAACTGAAACATCACTGAACTGAAACATTACTCAACTAATTTTACTGAACTAAAACATCACTGAACTGAAACATCACTGAACTGAACCATTACTCAACTAATTTTACTGAACTAAAACATCACTGAATTGAAACATCACTGAACTGAAACATCATTGAACAGAAACATTACTAAACTGAAATATTACTGAACTAAAACAACACTGGACTGAAAATCCTTAAGATTGTAAGCTCAATTTGTAAATCTTTAGGTTTTTTTTATTTCTTTAAGCTTTCAACGTAATGTAACTTAGCACAATTTAACATAACGTAACCTAAATTAGTGCAACTTATCGTAATGTAACATAATGTAATTTAACCAAACTTAACATAATACAACTTAGCGGAACTTAACGTAACATAACTAAGTTGTAAAGTAACTTAATGTAAGCTTAATTTATAAATCTTTAGGATTGTAAGCTCAATTTCTAAATCTCTAGGACTGTAAGCTCAATTTATAAATCCTTAGAAATGTAAGCTCAATTTGTAAATCCTTAGGGTTTTTTTTTATTTCTTTAAGCTTTCATTTATTTACAAAAAATCATTTAGCTTACAATCCCTAACATAACGTAACATAATAAATATAAGCTCAATTTATAAATCTTTAGGATTGTAAGCTCAATTTAAAAATTTATTAATGTTAGGGGTGAAATTTCTCTTCGCTGCCAAGGTTATGGGCAAAATTGCAATATTTTAGACATTATAGAAAAAATTGCTCCTAGCGGTAAATTTTAGGGGTATTTAGGAAAATAAAATTTATATGTATTATAATCTTTATTTTTTTAGTTATTATAATGTTTGTTCATATTTCTTTTAAACATTATATTACTGAACTGAAAATTACTGAACTGAAATATTACTGAACTAAAACACCATTGAACTGAAATATTACTGAACTGAAACTTCACTAAACTGAAACATCACTGAACTGAAACATCACTAAATTGAAACATTATTGAACTCAGAGATTAATAAACTGAAACATTACTAAATTGAAACATCACTAAACTGAAACATTATTGAACTCAAATATTACTGAATTGAAACATTACTAAACTGGAACATCACTAAACTGAAACATCACTGAACTGAAATATTACTGAACTGAAACATCACTAATTGAAACATTACTGAACTAAAAGATTAATAAACTGAAACATTACTGAACTGAAACATCATTATACTGAAATATTACTGAACTGAAATATTACTGAACTAAAACATCACTGAACTGAAATATTACTGAACTGAAACATCACTAAACTGAAACATTACCGGACTCAAAGATTACTAAATTGAAACATTACTGAACTGAAACGTTACTATAAACTCAAATATTACTAAACTGAAATATTACCAAACACAAACATAACTGAACTCAAACATCACTCAACTGAAACATTACTGAACTGAAACATCAGTAAACTGAAACATCACTAGACTAAAACATCACGGAACAGAAATATTACTAAACTAAAACATCATTAAACTAAAACATTACTGAAATCAAAGATTACTAAACTGAAACATTATTGAACTGAAACATCGCTGAACTGAAATATTACTGAACTCAAACATTACTAAATTGAAACATTACTGAACTGACATTACTAAACTGAAACATCACTCAACTGAAACATTACTAAACTGAAACATTACTGAACTGAAACATTACTAAAGTGAAACATCACTCAACTGAAACATCACTCAACTGAAACATCACTCAACTGAAACATTACTAAACTGAAACATTACTGAACTAAAACATCACTAAACTGAAATATTACTAAACTGAAACATTACTGAACTCAAACATTACTGAACTCAAACATCACTGAACTGAAGCATCGTTAACTGAAACATCACTGAACTGAAACATCACTGAACTGAAATATTACTAACCTGAAACATTACTCAACTGAAATATTACAGAAATGAAACATCACTGAACTGAAACATTGCTGAATTGAAACATTACTAAACTGAAATATTATTGAACTAAAATATCACTGAACTAAAATACTACTCAACAAAAACATCACTGAATTGAAATATTACTGAACTGAAACATCACTGAACTGAAATATTACTGAAGTGAAACATTACTGAACTGAAACATCACTAAACTGAAACATCATTGAACTTAAATATTACTAAACTAAAACATTACTTAACTGAAACATTACCGAACTGAAACATTACTGAATTGGAACATTACTAAATTGAAACAATAGCGAACTGAAATGTTATTCAACTAAAACATCATTGAACTGAAATATTGCTAAACTGAAACATCACTTAATAGAAACATCACTGAACTAAAACATCAATGAACTAAAATATTACTGAACTAAAACATCACTAAACTGAAACATTACTGAACTTAAAGATTACTAAACTCGAACATTACTGGCCTGAAACATTACTAAACTCAAACATTACACTAAACTCAAACATTACTGAACTGAAACATCACTGAACTGAAACATCACTGAACTAAAACATCACTCAACTGAAACATCACTTAACTAAAACATCACTTAACTAAAACATCATTGAATTGAAATATTACTAAAGAGAAACCTTACTCAACTGAAACATTACTGAACTAAAACATCACTGAATTGAAACATTACTAAACTAAAATATTACTGAACTAAAATATTATTGAACTAAAACATCATTGAACTGAAATATTACTAAACTAAAACATCTCTAAACTGAAACATCACTGAACTGAAATATTACTGAAGTGAAACATTACTGAATTTAAACGTCACTGAATTGAAACATCACTGAATTGAAATATTACAAAACTGAAACATTAATAAACTGAAATATTACTGAACTGAAACATTACTAAATTGAAATATTACTAAACTGAAACATTAGCGAACTGAAAAATTATTGAACTAAAACATCACTAAACTGAAATATAACTGAACAGACCACTCAATAGAAACATCATTGAACTGAAACATCACTGAACTGAAATATTACTGAACTGAAACATCACTGAACTGAAATATTATTGAACTTAAAAATTGGAAAACTCAAACATTACTGGACCGAAACGTTAATAAACTCAAACATTACACTAAACTGAAACATTACTGAACTGAAACATCACTGAACTGAAACATGACTCAACTAAAACATTACTGAAATGAAACATTACTTAACTGAAACATCACTCAACTGAAATATTACTGAACTGAAACATTACTGAACTGAAACATCACTGAACTGAAATACTACTAAACTGAAACATTACTGAATTGTAACATCACTAGACTGAAATATTACTAAACTAAATATCATTGAACCAAAACATCACTGAACCGAAATATCACTGAACTGAAACATCATTGAACTGAAACATCACTGAACTAAAACATCACTGAACCGAAACATCACTGAATTGAAACATCACTGAACTGAAATATTACTAAACTGAAACCTTACTCAACTGAAATATTACTGAACTAAAACATCACTGAACTGAAACATTACCGAATAAAAATATTACTGAACTAAAACATTACTGAACTAAAATATTACTGAACTAAAACATCACCAAACTAAAACATCACTGAACTAAAACATCACTGAACTAAAACATCACTAAACTAAAACATCACTATAACGTAACGTGACATGACGTGACGTGACGTGAGGTGACATAACGTAACGTAAAGTTGGACATAATTAATGTAACGTGACGTGACGTAAGCTTAATTTACGTAAAATTATTATGTTACAAAATCAAAATCACTTAGTTTCGCAAAAAATGTTACTTTCATGTAAAATTTTTGAACTTTATATCAATCTCACATCTTTAAAGATAATTTATGTAAAGTTGGACATAATTAATGTAAATTTGTATTTTTAAGTAACGTAACGTAACGTAACGCAACGCAACGTGACGTGACGTGACGTGACGTGACGTAACGTAACGTGATGTGATGTGACGTGAAAATGAGTTGAAAAAAATTACCATGAAAAATTGAGTTGTTTTATACAATAAGAATAAAATATATATTTTTAATCTTGGGGTAAATTTTGTCAATATTCCAAATAATTTTGTTTTAATACTCAGAATAAAAATTCTTCGATATTTTTAGGTAATTTACACCCATGATCTTTTAACTTTTTACTTGTTTTCATTATGACCTCAGAACTTTAAAGATGAACATTGTGATTATTGAACTTTGCACTATATTACATAATTACATTGTTTACCGTTGATCAATATATGCACTCCAATAATAGTTAATCCTCTATTATAAACTTGGTGAAAATGATATTTTAAACGATTTTAATTTTAGAACTTTGGATTTTGACGTCATTTAAGTGTTATTTAGTTAGGAAATGATTGTTTAAAGAGAAAAATCTAAAAAATAATAATTTGAAATATCTAAAATGGTAGTTAAGTGTCTGCATTTTTTTTAATCTAGACTGTTAGTAAAGAGTAAATTTGATATAATACTAATTTGGACCAAAATCTATATATATATATATATATATATATATATATATATATATATATATATATATACCATCTGTTAAACTAACACCCCGTTTATTTGTTATCCATTCGTTTGTTGAAAAATATTGAATAAGAAAAAATCTTGTTTTGAAAAATAATTTTTTTTTGTATTTAATTACAATCGAAAAATAAAAAGTCACAATGACTACTTTTAAAAGGTAAAAAGAAATATAGCAAGATTTAAAGACTAAAATAGTACAATATTTCCTCACATTCATTGTATTTTTTTCCCACTAATCTAAGATTTTAGTAAGCATAAAAAAACCAAAAAAATCTACTGTATAAACAAACGAAATTTAAAATCCAAAAGTTTGCTACATAGATATAAATTCAAGATATAATATCTGTTTGGCTCTCTAAAGTAAGAGTGTGTTTATTTCAGCTTTTCGGAGAATCGTTTAGCGTTTCACTCCAAATCACAGGAAATATAGCATTCGGTTGGGTTTATATAACCGCAACGTTTAACCTTTTTTCTGGAAATTTGTAACATTTTGGAGCTTTTTATAAATAGTTGTTTATAGTCATTTATTATTGACAAAACTATCCTTTTTATTTCCACAAAATATGTTTCTTCTTTAACATTATTTTTATTTATATAGCATAATTACCGAAAGGACAAGGTTTTATCATGTTCAATAATTTATTTTATTATTTTTATTATTTTTATTAATTTGTGTAATGCATTTTTTATTTTATAATTTATTTGTTGATTAATTTAAAACATGTCTATATTTGACATTTTAAATAATTAAACAACTAATAATAAATAGTTAATATCAACATCAAACAACTATTAGTTAACGGCTAAACCAAACGGGTCCAAAAGCTTTTAGGTCAATTAGAACCTTAAACTATTAAAATCTTCAACTAAGCAAAAATCATAAATTCAGTCATCATTCTATGCAAAAATCATCAATTGATTCGGTTCGGTTGAACAGTTTTAGACACTTTTCTCCAAATCTATTTTGAACCAACACTAAGATTATTATAGTCTTTATCAAATAGTCACATTTACTGATTTTAGAATAGGAAGATAATTGGATGATTTTTACTTAGAGCCTAATTGATAATTTAAGAAGTTTTAGTTTAGGATGAAATATTCATGCCTGGATTCAAACTCGTGGAGATCTCTAAGACTAACTTAACTACAAGTAGCTGTGTATTTATCAAACTCAAAATTTTCTTCTTGTTTGTTTTGGTACTGCTAAAAGAAAGCCAATGTACTGTATCAAGGACACGAATTCTTAATTATCATTACTAATGATAAAAATTCACAGTAATTATCATTACTCTTTTAGCCCTACTACATATCATTACTCTTTTGGCTGCTAAACTTGATTTACCGGGTTATACCCAATTACCGTATTGTAGATGTTGTGGGTCAACAGTGTAGCTCTGAGAAAATATCCCGTCCAGCCAATTAGTCGGAACATATGCCGGATAATAGTCCATTTTATTTGTTACCTCCGCCATAGCACCACCCTCACCACTAGCTGCCGTCCCTGTCGCCGTCGCTGGATCTGGAGCAGGAGCAGGAGCTTTTTTGTTCTTCACCTTTGCTTCTTCTCCTCTTTCACCACCTTTCTCATCATCATTCTTTTTCTCTCCTGCTCCGGCTTCATCTTTCTTATCATCATTCTTTTTTTCTCCAGCTCCGGCTTCATCTTTCTTACCATGGCTCTTTTTCTCGCCGGCTTTAGAGCCAAAGCCTTCTTTATTGTCATCCTTCTTTTCCTCGCCTCCTCCGTCCACTTTCTGAGCATCATTCTTTTTCTCGCCTGCTCCGTCTACTTTCTCAGCATCGGTCTTTTTCTCGCCTCCTCCTCTGTCGCCGTTGCCGCCGCCGCGGACTTCTTTCTTTGCCTCGTCTGTCTTCTGCTGAACGACCCGGAACTTCTCCGACAGGTAAGGCACGAGGTCCTTAACTTCCATTGTCCCCTTCACCGTTACCAGATCCTTTCTGTCGTCGACTGCCACGCTCTCAACTCCTGTTAATCGGTAACGTCAGTTATAATTTGAAAAAATATTTGTATAATGGCAGAGATTAAAATATTCTGAAAATTTATCTACCTTTGATTTTTCTGATGATCTTCTTCATTTTGGTAATGCAATCATCACAATGAGTTCTGATTTTCAAAACTACCGTAATCTGCCTCTGATTAATTAAATCCAAACGAGTTAATCACTGTAATCAGAAACGAATTTAAATTAATTATTTTATTCTTATACCTCTTCAGGTGGTGGTTTCTTCACCTCGGGTTTCTTCTCGGTGGCTTTCTCATCCGCTTTCTTCTCACCACCACCGCCGGCATCTTTCTTCGGCTGCGGAGATACAATCTGTACTTCCTTCTTCATTTTCTTTTCCAGCCTCGCTTTCACTTTCTCAGGGTCAACCTCCCCGGTCACTGTCAATTTGTTCGATTGACGATCCGTCTTCGCCGACTCCACACCTTCAACAACAAATCACAAATTTCAATTGGCAATCCAAATCAATCAAACCAAATCAATCAATCCTATTCAATTCTCACCTTCTAAATGCTTCACCGCTCTTCTAATTTTCTTACTACAGCCTTCACAATGCATGTCGACTTTGTAAACAGAAACAGGCTTCGGTTCATCCTTTTTTTCGCGGCAGTCGGCAGTGGCGGCAGCCGCTTTATCTCCTTCACCTTCTGTCTGCTCATAAGAAAAACAAAATTAGATCAGAGAGAAACTCTTAATGAATATTCGAATCAGTAAAGTGTGATTCAAAGCCAAAACCATCGATTAAAGATATACAGTGTTAAAAACATTGGTAGAGTAATTTTAATTTTAATTTCAATTACACTTAATTCAGCCAAACTTTTAATTTTTCCAAATTTATCCACCTAAAAAAATAATGTTTTAATCAATTTTAATTTTTCAATTTTTTTGATTTGAAGTTTTTTTAATGAGGGAGAAAGTTAATATTTAGAGAAACAAAACTTCAAAAATGATAATTTTGAAAAATAAAAAATATGATTATTTAATTTTTAAAAATTTTCATTTTGAAATCGATATTGGTCAATTTGAAAAAATAAAAATTTTACCAACCACATATACCGATCTAAAAAAATGTGAAATCATGTAACATTTATTTGAAATTAACTCAGACAACTCACTTGATGTGGTTGAGTAACAAACTCCATCGCTATATCTATGTCGTCGGAACACTTTCGAAAAGCTAGTTTGCTCTTCGCATACATAGCTTTAATCATTAGATAATCTTGGAGGTCCTCCATCACCATGGCCGCACTTTTGAAATGTTTCCACATTTAGATTGATCTTCGTTCGGTGTTTGTCAAGCACTTCAAATGGGTGAGATCGATGGCCTAAAGATTTAATATAAAATGGTTTGTAATGACTGAAAATTCAACTAATTGAACAAAATTAACTTTGAAATAAGGGATGTTTGATTACCTACTTTTCTCTTTAGGTTTGCTTTTTTACTTTAAAAGAGAGACTTTTATGGATTGGGTTAGACATCCTTTGTTTGTCTTTTATAGCTGAAAAATCAATCTTTTCAATCGTAACAGTCAATTTCATTGAATTTTCAGTTTCAAATTTATTTACCTTATAACCGATTAAATTTAATTTCATTGAATTTTCAAAATTGATTAAATATAGTCAAATATACATCTTCCCATTTTTAAGAAAAATGCATTCCAAAATTTATTACATTATAACTGTCCAAATTTTTCAGTTTTAAAATTGTATTCCATTCTAACCTATTAAAATTCAATTAATTGTTTTATAATGGTTAAAATACATTAATAGCTTCTGAACTTATCTCAAAATGTTGATTGGCCCCCTAAACTTATAAAATATTTTGTTAACTCCCTCAACCTGCTTAAATTAACCTATTGGCCACATAGATTTGTTTAAAATGAAATATTGGTCTTCTAAACTCGCCTATAGTGATTCATTAGCCTATGAACTTGTTTAAAGTGATATTCATTTCAATTTGTTTAAATCTATAAAAATAAAGTCAAAACTTAAAAAATAAAGGTCTGATTCGTAATTCTATATCTTTAAAACAAATTAATTTTCTATTTTTTACACCTTTATGGCGTTTTTATAAGATTTAGAGACTTAATCATTACAGTTTAAGTAAGTTCATGAGCCTAATGAGACACCATGTAAGTGTCGGAGATAATAAAGGTTTTTGAACAAATTCAGAAAGCAACTGATGTATTATACCATAACTTTACAAAATGTAAGTCGTCCAGGCTATCTCGAAAAAAAATAATATAATACTCATGTTGATTAATAAACACAAAATGGGAACAAGAAAAGAAAGTAAAGAGTAGAATTTGTTCAAATTATACCTACAATGGGATTTGGTTTTAGAATTTGTGTCACATAAAGGATGCAGTTTGTAAATAAGAATCACAACTAAGAATGTGTTAATTTTTTCCTCAATACATACAATTAAATTGCATAAGGATGAGACCACATTATGAACAAATGAAAAGACAAACCTTTGGGCAATATGTTCAATATCCTCTTTCTGAACGACTTTAGGATCATCGAACCCAACCATATAGTTGTGTAAATCAACAGACACAACATCGGCAATACACTAATTCGTGGGAAAGACCATGGAACCACCTGCAGCACCTATATCAGCAACCCACCCAAAGCCAAATCAATCCATAAACTAATATCAGAAAATTGAGATGTAAGATTAAGAGCCATAGTTCAAATAGCTTCAACAATACAATTGAAAGACGATTGTAAACCTTTAAAATGGAGACGATTCACTCTTGCTCTTCTACTTCTTCAAAATGCGTTCTCCATCGGTGTCACACCCGACCCAAATCGGCTTCGGGTATGAATGAAAAATAGGTTAACGGGCATTCGTAAGAGAAAAAGGCGAATCGATTTTCTAATAGATAAAAATTTATTTAAACTACCTAAAGTTTTATTTATTATTTGGCTTGGACTCGATAATTCTATCGAGCTTCCTACGTATCCCGAACTTCTTTAATCTTTAAACCAGGAATCAAACTCACGTAGTTCTATCTATTTTAGGGAGTTCTGATAGGTAGTTCTCTTAACTTATTAACTCATTTTAACTTATTGACACGTTGATTGATTCGCTAATAACTTAATTGTATATTTCACTTTATTACTATATAATTTAATATATATAAATCACTTTATCAAAACGAATCAAATCGAATAACGTTTTATCAAAACGAATCGAATCGAACAACGTTTTATCAAAACGAATCAAATCGAATAATGTTTCATCAAAGGCAATCAAATCGAACAACGTTTCATCAAACCGACGCTTTATCAAACCAAATTCGTAATCAAATAAACGTAAAATTATATTTCAAATCATCAAGCCTTTTCAAAACGTAATACTAAATTTGTGTGTGTGTCTATCCTCGAATTCCACCCGTGTAGCTTATCATAACATCAATCATATCAATAATCGAGATATCTCATTCATATATCGCGTTGCCTAACGTTAGGACTACCAGCCGTGCACTCTGGCCATACCGCCCTTAGGTATGGTCTTACAATTCTTACAACTCCTACCCCGGACAATCCTAGATGGACAAAACCATTTTATCTTTCAAAATATCACAACATAAAAATCATATTTGATTTCAATTCAAATCTCATAAATAATAATAATAACCGTAGTAGCTTCCTCAATCCAAAAATAATTCGCATCAAATAGTCGAATTCATTTTCTCGACTCAATTTTCAAATAAATACCACAAGCATAAAATTATACATCAAATTAATCATTTTATAATTAAAATCAAAAGTAAATACTTTAAAGAATCTATTTCCATAAAAAAAAATCATAAGTTTGACAATTTCATCAAATTAAACTCACTCAAATATTATAGAAATAGACTTAAATAAAATTTATACCAAATACTTTATCGGACTATTTTCATACATTTTTATTAGACTATTTTCATACATTTTTATCGGACTATTTTTATTTGCCATTATCACCGGAATAGTTCATGTAATACTGATCAGTTGGACTCGTGACACTGTACTATTTTTATGTTCCAAACTCTTATACTAATTTTATATTCGATACCGTCTCTACTTGGTAAATATCAGCATTGGTCCTTTTATTTATTAATTTTAACTTTTGCTTAAAATATTTTATTCATAAGATTTAAAATAATCGAAATATTCTTATTAGATTATTTTCGGTCACTGAGATATTAATTTTGAACCAACGTAGTTAATTTGGACCAATTATACCTTTAAACTCGTAACACGGCTAAAGGTCTTAATACGGAATTTTACTTCGATAAATCTAAAGGACAACTAGTCTAAAATTTATATTTTTATATTTTATTAGTAACCTATAGGCTTGATAAATTACTAATCACAACCCTATTAAAATTTAACGCAACTACCGAAACCAAACTTACACAAAATCATACCGATAACATTTTAAAAATAATTTGAATCTAAAATAAAGTTACCGAAATATTGTCGCCGAAATACTGTTTTTGGTCACCGAAATGCCGTTTCTAGTCACCGAGAGGTCGTTGGCATCTAAATATCACCGACATCAAAAGAATTGTAAAATTAAAATGATAACACTATTAATTGAAAATCCATTTAATAAAAACAATTTATTATAGATAAATTCATATATATATATATATATATATATATATATATATATATATATATATATAGAAAATCATATAGAAATACTAAAACATTTTCTTCTTTATTTTTTTCACGAAACTCCAAGTTGAATTGGCCCATTGAAGAATAAAAATGAATTTTTACTAAAGGGAAAATGATTGAATAACCAAAATTTTAAAAACTAATTTTTTTCTTTTTGATATGTCAAGTAGCACCTCAAATATAGACTTTTCTAAAGCTTTTTCTTTTTCATTTAAAAGAAACATTTTTTTTTTCAAACAAACCTCTCATTTCTCCTATACTTATAATAAAATAGTTACATAAGTCATATGTAATGTTTTTCTTTTATTTGAAAATGGACACATGGATTATGAATTGTTGAGATATGGACACATGGCTTTTAAATATTTAAAATGGTGACATGTATATAGGACATGTGTCTTATCACATGTTACTCATAATTTTTTTTAATTAATTTATAATTAGATTATAATTAATATTATGGTTATATTAATTGTGTGTTTTAATTGTCCACATGTTACTTACTATCACATCTTTAAATTATTTATAATAAAATAAATTCTAAATTCTAAATTCGTATATATATAATTTGGGAATTGGTAAAATATCAATTTTGATCCTTTTAATTTATAACATTTTATAAAAATTTACCCAAAACTTTTAATGTACACCTAAAAACATTAAATTAGAACACAATAGTATACTTAAATTTTATAATTAACTAACACTATCTATTTCGAAAATAAAAATTTAGACACGGATGTTACAATTCTACTCACCTTAAAGAATTTCGTCCTCGAAATTCATATCGATTTTTACTCAGGACAATTAATCGTTACAATTACTTAATTACGATTTTTTTTCCTAACCCACTATCGAGCTATATAATGTTCAGACTTCTATCCCAAAATTCACATTCTTAAATCACAATCCACCACACTAGGTCCGAAGAAAATAACCTAGGCTCTGATACCAAAATGTCACATCCGACCCAAATCGGCTTCGGGTATGAACGAAAAATAGGTTAACGGGCATTCGTAAGACAAAAAGGCAAATCGATTTTCTAATAGATAAAAATTTATTTAAACTACCTAAAGTTTTATTTATTATTTGGCTTGGACTCAATAATTCTATCGAGCTTCCTACGTATCCCGAACTTCTTTTAATCTTTAAACCAGGAATCAAAGCCACGTAGTTCTATCTATTTTAGGTAGTTCTGATAGGTAGTTCTCTTAACTTATTAACTCATTTTAACTTATTGACACGTTGATTGATTCGCTAATAACTTAATTGTATATTTCACTTTATTACTATATAATTTAATATATATAAATCACTTTATCAAAACGAATCAAATCGAATAACGTTTTATCAAAACGAATCGAATCGAACAACGTTTTATCAAAACGAATCAAATCGAATAATCTTTCATCAAACGCAATCAAATCGAACAACGTTTCATCAAACCGACGCTTTATCAAACCAAATTCGTAATCAAATAAACGTAAAATTATATTTCAAATCATCAAGCCTTTTCAAAACATAATACTAAATTTGCGTGTGTGTCCATCCTCGAATTCCACCCGTGTAGCTTATCATAACATCAATCATATCAATAATCGAGATATCTCATTCATATATCGCCTTGCCTAACGTTAGGACTACCAGCCGTGCACTCTGGCCATACCGCCCTTAGGTATGGTCTTACAATTCTTACAACTCCTACCTCGGGCAATCCTAGATGGACAAAACCATTTTATCTTTCAAAATATCACAACATAAAAATCATATTTGATTTCAATTCAAATCTCATAAATAATAATAATAACTGTAGTAGCTTCCTCAATCCAAAAATAATTCGCATCAAATAGTCGAATTCATTTTCTCGACTCAATTTTCAAATAAATACCACAAGCATAAAATTATACTTCAAATTAATCATTTTATAATTAAAATCAAAAGTAAATACTTTAAAGAATCTATTTCCATAAAAAAAAATCATAAGTTTGACAATTTCATCAAATTAAACTCACTCAAATATTATAGAAATATACTTAAATAAAATTTATACCAAATACTTTATCGGACTATTTTCATACATTTTTATTGGACTATTTTCATACATTTTTATCGGACTATTTTTATTTGCCATTATCACCGGAATAGTTCATGTAATACTGATCAGTTGGACTCGTGACACTGTACTATTTTTATGTTCCAAACTCTTATACTAATTTTATATTCGATACCGTCTCTACTTGGTAAATATCAGCATTGGTCCTTTTATTGATTAATTTTAACTTTTGATTAAAATATTTTATTCATAAGATTTAAAATAATCGAAATATTCTCATTAGATTATTTTCGGTCACTGAGATATTAATTTTGAACCGACGTAGTTAATTTGGACCAATTATACCTTTAAACTCGTAACACGGCTAAAGGTCTTAATATGGAATTTTACTTCGATAAATCTAAAGGACAACTAGTCTAAAATTTATATTTTTATATTTTATTAGTAACCTATAGGCTTGATAAATTACTAATCACAACCCTATTAAAATTTAACGCAACTACCGAAACCAAACTTACACAAAATCATACCGATAACATTTTAAAAATAATTTGAATCTAAAATACAGTTACCGAAATATTATCGCCGAAATACTGTTTTTGGTCGCCGAAATGCCGTTTCTAGTCACCGAGAGGTCGTTGGCATCTAAATATCACCCACATCAAAAGAATTGTAAAATTAAAATGATAACCCTATTAATTGAAAATCCATTTAATAAAACCAATTTATTATAGATAAATTCATATATATATATAGATATATTTAGAAAATCATATAGAAATACTAAAACATTTTCTTCTTTATTTTCTTCACGAAACTCCAAGTTGAATTGGCCCATTGAAGAATAAAAATGAATTTTTACTAAAGGGAAAATGATTGAATAACCAAAATTTTAAAAACTAATTTTTTTCTTTTTGATATGTCAAGTAGCACCTCAAATATAGACTTTTCTAAAGCTTTTTCTTTTTCATTTAAAAGAAACATTTTTTTTTCAAACAAACCTCTCATTTCTCCTATACTTATAATAAAATAGTTACATAAGTCATATGTAATGTTTTTCTTTTATTTGAAAATGGACACATGGATTATGAATTGTTGAGATATGGACACATGGATTTTAAATATTTAAAATGGTGACATGTATATAGGACATGTGTCTTATCACATGTTACTCATAATTTTTTTTAATTAATTTATAATTAGATTATAATTAATATTATGGTTATATTAATTGTGTGTTTTAATTGTCCACATGTTACTTACTATCACATCTTTAAATTATTTATAATAAAATAAATTCTAAATTCTAAATTCGTATATATATAATTTGGGAATTGGTAAAATATCAATTTTGATCCTTTTAATTTATAACATTTTATAAAAATTTACCCAAAACTTTTAATGTACACCTAAAAACATTAAATTAGAACACAATAGTATACTTAAATTTTATAATTAACTAACACTATCTATTTCGAAAATAAAAATTTAGACACGGATGTTACAATCGGTCCTAATCCCGCTCTTCTTTAGGCCTATATTACATCTCATCCCTCTTCCCAATCCGAGTAGCTCCATCTTTTCACCTTGGTTCGAAACATTTGGATCGATCGTCGATGAACTCATTCCACATAGAGATGGAAAGTCAGAGTTGAGGGTGCGTACAAAGGAGAGCCAGGAGAATATTAGGGCTGTAAAATGAAATTATTAGGGGGAAAGTATTTTTGTTTTCGGGAAAGATCCCGCTTTTTTTCCAATTAATAATATATAGTAGCATAAAACTGTAATTTTTTTTGTACGCACAAAATTTTAATTTTGATCATTAGTAAGGAATGTGACATTTATTAAAACTACTAAAATCATACTCTTAATTAGAGTATTTTACTATCTTTATTAAAAGTTTTTTTTAATGATTGTTATTTTTGTAGTGATATATGTTGATACTTTCTTTAATTTTTTTTAATCATATATGTTGATACTTAAAATTTAGGAAGACTAATTTTACAATAAATCTTCAAAGTTTATGTTTTTTTTTTAAAATTCAAATTTTATGTTTGCTTGTTATTTAATTAAGTCAACATTATTGAATCATATTTAAAAATAATTTTTTTTGAACCATAAAAGTAATTTTTAGTGTCTAGTTAAAAAAAAAAGTACAACTTGTAAATTACTAGATTATAAAAGGCATAAATGAATAAAATGACGTTGAATTTCTTAAGATGAGATAAAATAAAAGTGTTTTTAAATTCTATACACCCGATCTTCCACATCCTTATATGCCAAGTGCATAGCAAGTGCGCTGCTTGTGGAAAAACTTCTTTGATCGGCTGTAATAACCCAAGCTCCCTATCACTAAACAATAACGGTCGGGTTAAGATCAAACCCAATCAAAATCCTCAGCCTTTGCAAAATCCGATCATAGCTCCCTTCAGTCTCGTCTTTAATTATAGCATACGCTATCTTGAAGTTGTTATTGCATGGCGTCATCCCCACAATCTCAACAAACGGCATTTTGTACTTGTTTGTTTTGTACATTGAATCAATGCCGATGTACCAGTGGTAAGTCCTGAACATATCAACTGAATCTGGATGTGCCATAAACACATGCGTTATCACACCGGAATCAGTCTGTGTGTAATTGACATATTTGTTCTCCACAGCAATATGGTAGAATTGACTAGCCAAGTCTCTACCTTCAAACCCGTCCTTCCTCATTTTGTCCCTGTAATTATATATGTGTTTAATTATTGGGTTGTCTTCTGGATGTTTTTCTTTAACTGCTGCTAAAATAGCACAGGGCTTTGCTTGAGCTGAAGTCATATCACGCACAATTTGTTTAGATGCGATACTGAGTCCGCTCATCTGCCGACTTCCCTCTGGATACACACGCATTGTATGGTTATGCATTCCAGTTAACCCGGCCTTAGTCTATATCCCCCATCCAGAAAGGTCTGCATGTTGATAGGCTTTAATCTAAAATTTACAGCGACACGCTTTAGTTTTACTTTTTCTTATTACAGGATCTTCATCAATTCTCACAACACCTCTATAGCGTTCACTCAGTGAACATCTCAACAGCCTCTGTTTTCTCCCATGTTTGTGCGAAGATATTACAATCTCAAACCCATTCTGAATAGCTATCTTTTTTGCCCAATCAATAGCATCCTGACACGAAGGGAAAACGGTATCCGTTATGAAACGCGAACTATAATCAATGTTATCGGGTTTCCAATCTTCTAACGGTACCTGAATATACAAAAAATGCATAATAGATTATCATAATTTACATTAAAATTAAAAAAAAATAGTTCGGGGCAATTTCTGCCCTTTTTTGCCTGAACGGGTAGCTTGCCCGTTTCACCATTGGTGAGAACGGGCAAAGCGTACTGTCGTTCCGTTGGTAGAACGGGTGGCTCGTACCACCCGTTCCATCGGTGGAACGGGCGACATGTACCACCCGTTCCATCGGTGGAACGGGTGGCGCATGCTTCCCGTCCCTAGGTCGAACAGGTAGTTCATCCGTTCGGCCGACGGAACGGGAGTACGCGCTACCCGTTCAGGCAAAAATCAATAAAAAAAATTAAAAATTAAACAGACACGTATTTAAGAATCGTAATATTACCTCGTGTTCGAAATCATTATCTTCGGGAATGCTTGGGTCCATTTTTGTAAAATCCGGGATTTGTGCTCGGGAGAGAAAGGGAGAGAGAGCTTTTAAGCTTTTGGATGAAATAAAATGAGAAGGGCAATATGGTCAAGAGGAAGCGGTGGACCGGAATTTGGGTGCGATGAATTGCAATACCCTTTTTTTTACCTGAATTTCATTGTGTTTTGAATTAAAACTTTTAAAAAAATTAAAATTTAGATCCAAAAACTTTTTAAAATATATTTAAATCTAATTAAAAATCATTGGCGGTGGTTGTATGAACTTCAATTCAATTAGGTTTTGAACTAAAACTTTTACAAAAATTAAAATTCAGATCCAAAAACTTCAAATCATTTATGGGAGCTAACGAAACACATTATAAATTTAGGGAGCCAATCAATCTTTTAAGACACGTTCAGAAGCTCTTAATATATTAAACCTGAAGTTGTTTTCTAACAATTATAAAATAATTAATTGATTTATATATGAAAATTTAACTCAATTAAATTAAATTTTAATAGGTTAGAATGCAATAAAATTTTAAAACTCAAAAATTTGGACAGTTTATAATCCAATAAATTTTGGAAGGCATTTTTTCTTAAAAAATTTAAGAGGTATATTTGACAAAATACCACGTAAGATTAAATTTAATCAGTTACAATGCAATAAAATTTGACTTGAAAATTCAATGAAATAAAATTTAATCGGTTATAATGCAAATAAATTTGAAACTGAAAATTCAATGAAATTAAACTGTTATGGTTGGAAAATATTTTTTTTTCAAAAAGCATGGATACATTGCTTTTGTAGAAAACTACTTTTCAGCTATAAAAGGAAAACAATATCTAACCAAACACATAAAACTTTCTCTTTTAAAGTGAAAAGGCAAACAGAAAAGGAAAAGTAGGTTATCAAATATTCCTTATATTTCAAAGTTAATTTTGTTATATTGGTTGAATTTTCAATCATTATAGACTATTTTATATTAAATCTTTAGGCCAGCTGTCTCACCCATTTGAAGGGTCTAACAATCAACGAACGAGAATTATTCTAGATGTGGACACATTTCAAAGGTGTCTCCATGGTAATGGAGGACCTCCAAGATTCCCTCACGGTTTGACAAACTATTTTATATAAATAATGAGTTTCATTATCTTTATTTTATTTTATATGTGCATTATGTTATTATTTAATTAGTAATTAAATATATATATATATATATATATATATATATATATATATGAATAAATAAATAAAAATGTTTAAAAACTTCTTAATTTTTTTTCATCATATTAAAGCTATGTAGGTTTTTGAAAGTTTGAACGTACTTCCGGACTATGCAACATAGCAATGGCGTTTGAAACTCAACCAAAACTCACTTGCTTTGGTTGAGTTTCAAACTTCATCGCTATATTGCATAGTCCGGAAGTACGTTGTGACTTTCGAAAACCTAGCTTTCACTTTGTATACATAGCTTTAATTTGATGATAGTAATATTTTGGCTTTAATCAAATTGAAAAAACATAGTACAACTAAGGGTGAATTACATAAACATCACAAATGATCGTAATATGTTGGCTTTAATCAAATTGATAACTTTTATTTGTATTATATCAAATATGTTCATTTTTATTTTAGAAATGTCATACACTAAAAGGTAACCACCATCTTTTAACCTTTTTCAAAATAAATAGTTATTGATAACTTCCCTATTAATAACATTCAAAATAAGATTTGACATAACCATAAATTTTTCATGGCATGTGATTTTCCGTGTAATTTTCTCGTGTCAAATACATGAATATCATAATTAAGTACAAAATTACAACTAAGTCCTATCAACAAACTTAATTCTTAATATGTCATTATTATCTATATATTATGATTTTACACCATAATTTAAAAATTCTAGACTCCAATTCATAAATCATAAATCCTAGAAAATATATTTTAGACTTCTAATTTATAAATTCTAATCTTTAAAATATATTAAAAGTAATTATTTGACTAGTTTGATATAATCCAAAATTATGACTTCACATAGTTGTAAATAGTTTTTAAAAGATGAATTTGTGTGTAATTTTCCCAACTAATTACAATTGTTTATTTTGTTGGGTCCTGACTTGGTTGAGGGTTGGTTTGTATTATTTGGGCCTAATGTAGTTGGACTGTTTAGCATATTCTTCAAGGAAAAATAAGAGAAAAGAAATTATTTTATTAAAAGTTTAAAATAAAAAGTATAAAAATATCTTTATCATTACAAACTAAGAGCATTCATTCATGACTTCATAAATGTTAGTGTAATTTTAGTAGATTTTTTTTAATAGAAATTGGGACGAGATAGAGCTTGGGCGGGGCGAGCGTCCGTGACCCAAGAACTGAAAAATCCGAATATATTAAAAAAAGGAAAAGTTTGAGTTAAACAAGAAGAGGGGAAGGAGGACAAACAAAAAGAAAAAATATAAAAGAGAGAGTTAGGAGAATCTTAGATGACTAATATTACAAATGCCATCATCAATCATCAAGTGATAAAAAGTAGGAGCAGAAAGCCACCAATTAATAGCCGAAGAGAAAACCCCAAACTTTGCAAGAACGTCTGCAACTCTGTTTCCTTCCCTGAAAATGTGAGTAGAGAAAATGGTCATCCTTGAGCAAATTTGAGACAATGCAACCAATTTTGACGAATATGTCACGTTCGTGTCCAAATTTCTAGAATTTATATCCAGATATTAATATATATTATAATTATGGGGTATGTGATTTTTATTTGGTTTTATAGGAAAAATTTGGAGTTAATTCGATGGGTTTATGTGTAAATTAAAAGTTTAGTGTAATTTTTAAAAGATTGTAGAAAGATTGAGGATCAAACTCAATGTTTGTCAAATTTGGGATATAAATCCCAAATTCTCCAGATCATCGAGCATCTTCTCTTTCTTTCTGTGTCTTTTTCTTTTATCAGTTCTTCGTCGTTCTTCGACCGTTTCTCCACCGTTTCTTTGATTTACGGAGATTTGACCGTCCAAATCACTTGAAACTTAAACTATAGCATCCTTAGGCATAGATCTAAATTCTAACCGAAGAGTTTTTGAGTTTCGGAAGCGTTTGGAGGGAAAACTTCTTAGACTGATTTAGCGGAGAATTGAACGGGTGTATTTTCTTCAATTCATAGCTAAGATAAGTAACTATCAACTATATTTTGAGTTTTATGTATATAGATATATATATAATCAAAGAATTTCCAGAAATTGATATTTTAGGGTTATGCCGGAATTTTGTAAAATTGAGGTTTTTCACAATCTTGCTTTTTATTGTGAAATTATAGTTCAAATGAACTATTGACTATGTTTAAATGTGAATTACAGATTTTACTCGTTGGTTGATTAATTTTGGAAATTTTATTTGATTAAGGATTGATATTTTGGAGAATTGAACACTTGTGAACTTGATTATGAACAAGTGAAGTATATACATATATACATATATGTTTTTGGTTTCAATCTATATATATATATATATATATATATATATATATATGGAATTAAATGTTTGGTATCCATTGAGAGTAGTCCGGTATGGTGGATTTAATTTTAAAGACCATATTTAGTGAGAAATATGGCCTGTGTACACAGTCTGAAGAGCTATTGGGTATGGCAGAGAAGTGTTGGGTAAGACCATATGGGATAGGCAATGTTAAGAGACGTCTCGTATATGTTGTGAATTGTGATTTGAATTATAAGCGGATGAACTCAAGAATGGATACAAGATTATATATTTTGGGTTTTTGGTTTAATACCTTGATTCTATTATGAACTTTAGTTTTGAGTATATTTTACAAGGTTTTGATTAAATCCTTTATAAATGTATATATATGTAGTTATGTTAAGTAAAATTGATTTTTTATAGCTGATAGTTTCTTATTGAGATTTTTGTCTCATGTTTTCCAAATGTTTTTAATGTTTTGTTTTAGGCGAAGAAGTGCAAGGTACCGAGAGGGGTACTCGATCCTAGGGCGAGGTTCGGTTACAGCTACGAGGTGCAAGTCGTCTCTAGGGTATTGCATCCATTTTGTTCATGTACATATATGTGGATAGTATAAGGACACTTGTATAACTTGTTTTTGGTAGTGTCCTTTTGTTTGATATGTATTGTCTACATATATATATATATATAATTAGCTGAAGTTGAGAATTTGTGGAGTAGTGTGATATGGGTTATGAGTAAGTCATAACTTGTCTATATAGGTGATGCTAGAAAATCAGATTCGTACCTGAACCTTGTGATGCATTTTTCGACCAGATATAGGCCGAATCTGTCATGGAGTCCTAAATGAAAGTTCTTTATTTTTATCTTACGTTTCCAGGGGTTTTTGAATCGTCTTAATCGGACTCCGTATGAAAAAGTTATGCTGGAAATGACATATGTTGGTCATTTTAGCTTTAAACCAAAATTTGGTTTTTGCTTTGATTTTTCTTCTTATTTGAGAGATACTGCTACTGGTTTATATAATAAGTCAGTGGTAATGTCTCACCGTCTTATCTGATCTTATTTTAGGTCGGGTTTGACATTTTGGTATCAGAGAAATAGGTTTAATCTATATCCATAAGTGGATATATAGGTAATATAATGTGATTCTTTGTATTTCTTGTGTTGCACACATGACATTCATGCATATCATATATCTACATATAATTATAATTGTGTCTTTATCATATAGATGCATCCGAGACGACCGCGTGGCCGACCGCCTCTAAATAGAGGTAGAGGTAGAGGTAGAGATGAGGAAAAAAGAGAGTTTGGATGGGGTCTTGAGGGCATAGGGGATAGTGAAGCCTCTGATGCAAGAGTTCCACCCATTAACCAACCTCAAAGACAACAACAACCATTGCCTCCACGTCGACCTGTTAATCTTCCAGCTGAACAACCTGCACCATATGTGGCTCCACAAGCTGCAATGCCACAAGTAGTACAACTTGAACCCCGAGCTTTAGTTGAAGCTTTTGTTACCATGATGGAAACATGGGAAGCACATAGAAGGCCCAGTGAGCTGATTGAGGATGCTAAAAATTGTGGGGCATTTGATTTCAAAGGTACAATTGACTCTGAGGAAGCTGACAATTGGTTAAAGGCTACAGAAAAAGCCTTTAGTACTATGCAGTTACGTGATGAGGATAAAGTTAGGGTTGTGTTTGGTTTATTACATGGACCAGCAGATGCATGGTTAACTCGAGTCAGGGGTTTGTATCTTGAAGGTTTGAATTGGGGAGTTTTCAAACGTGAGTTCATGAGAGAATATCTGACTGAAACATTCCAGAAGGCATAGAGAAATGAGTTCTTTAATTTGAAACAGGGGACTATGGCTGTTTAAGAGTATGTGGACAAGTTTGATGATTTATATCGTTATGCTAGTCAGTGGATTCCTACTGAGGAAGTCAAATGTGAGAGATTTAAGGATGGATTGAGTGCATTTTATCAGAATGAGCTGAGTTTATACGAGGGTGCACATTATCGTGGCTGGGTAGAGAAAGCATTACAGAAAGAAAAGTTAAAGGGGAAGTTAGAATCTGAGACTAGTCAGAAGCATTCAGAGGAGTTTGGGAGATCAAAGTTTGCTAGAGGAGGACCATCTCAGTTTCGGGGTAGTCAGATACAAAGTCAGGCTTCAAGAGGAGCATTTGTGAATCGTAGTAGTTTTCGAGCACCTGATACTTTTAGCCAAGCTTCACACTGTCCTTCAATTGCTAGTAGTGGTAACGTTTTAAAGTGTAGTCAGTGTGGGCAATTTCATTTAGGTGAATGTAGAAAGAGAGCATTATAGTGTTTTCAGTGTGGCGGAAGTGGTCACTTAAGGAGGGATTGTCCTTCAGCGAGGACAACTGAACCTCAGAGAAGAATTATTTGTTATGAGTGTGGTGATATGGGTATTTTACCCCTATCTTTTAGCGTGATTTACGGGTTGATTTTGGATAAAATAAATAAGTTTAATTACAAAAATAAAGTGTTTTGATAGAATAAAGAAATAAAAATAAATCTCGTACTTTCAGTTAATTTTCCGTGCTTTTGATTAGTTTAGGAAATAAAAACGTCAAGCTAACTCGGCTCGCAAAGATTTGTATTTTAGGTACGAGTTAGGAGCAAAAATCTACTCAAATACGCGGGACGTATCATCCTTTACGCGCCATGTGGAATTGACTCAGCATACGCGGGGCGTATGCCACCCTACGCGGGGCGTATGACACATGTCGAAAATGATTGGCCTAATCCTGAAAGTTAGACTGCACTGTCTCCCTGAGTCAACTCTTCGTATGCGGGGTGTATAACCATACACGCGAGGCGTACCAGGCAATTCCTCAATGATAATAACTCAGAGACTCTTTTACGCGGGGCGTACTTCAGCTACGCACGGCGTAAAAGCTCCAATTCAAGCAATAAAACTCCAGAGACTCAAACACGCGGGGCGTACCTTAGCTACGCAGGGCGTGCTTGAGACAACAAGACATGGAATTGGTCCACATGCAGGAGATTTCTGACAGAATGGGCACTTACGCGGGGCGTAGACCACCTCACGCGGGGCGTATCATGGGATTTCTGCACCAAATAATGTTGCTCTATACTTGTACTTTGTGAAGTTACAACATTGACCTTGCTTGATGTCTATAAATAGGAAGCTCTTGAACTTCATTTGAGACAACCAAGAAATAATTACACACTAGAGAGCAAACTATACTTGTTTTGATTATTGTTGTAGTGTAGATTCAGTTTTTGTAGCTAAACTCTCCACCTCGAGAGATTGTTCGGTTGTTTCGGCATTCCATCGAAGTTCCATTCCACCATTCGTCACCAAGCTCGAGAGTTCCACCTCCATGACCTAGGAGACGGCTTTGAGTCCGGTTAGCTAGTTTCAAGGGCGGATTCTCCCCTTTTACGTGCTAATTAGCTTGTACTCTTCCTATGTACTAGGCTTGGTTGTATTCCATTTATATACATTTCATATTTATAATTTCATGATTTATAATCTCTATTTCCCTTTACGTGTTAGTGTTTGCTGCTTGTTTTGATATTGATAATTGATTATTGTGTAGGAGAACGCGATTTCTGACGCCATTCGGGCTATCTTTAGGGAGTTATATAGGTGTTGCCCTACCGGAAGTGACAAACCGAAAACCGTAGGAATTGACAAACCATGGAACTTACGGGCCCTAGTTTCTAATTTCCCCGCATTAGACACGCCTTGACTAGGAATCACATAGTCTAAGTGCTTCACGGGTCGGTCCTACTACACTTAGTCATCTTTGCAAGAGTAAATTATTATCCGTATACATTTAGAGTCGTTATTTATCGTGGTTATAACTTATCATAATTCATCCCACTTCATAGGGTTTTAGCTACATAAATCTGTGTCGCCAATAGTTAGGAATAGTGTGTAGTTGTGTCTTACTTTACCCCAAAGTAATCATCGCTTAAATAACATACGAAACCGAGTCGTCTAATACTTGTAATTATAAATCCCGTGGATTCGATACCAGGTCTTAACCGGATTATTACTTGATACGACGGGGTACACTTGCCCCTAAGTAGTCGTAGCGTCTAGTAGAGTTAAGAGTAATTTACAAAGATCACATCCATAGATATAGAGTCCGCACTCATAAGATATACATTTCATCGTGAAAAAACTCTACCACTAGGCGCCGCGCTATCAAGTTTTTGGCGCCGTTGCCGGGGATTTATAATCTCCTACAATATTAGACAAAAACGTTTCATTGTTAGTTTAAGCATTCTTTTTGTATAAAGTGTTTATATATACCTTGACTAACATTATTCTTTCTTGTTGATAACCTTTTATACTCCTTTTTACTTTATGCACACCCGATCGAAAAGTGATTCTCTTATTCCTATTGATCTCAAAATTGAACGTACTCTTTGTAGGATTCGAAAAGAGAGAATGGAAAATCTCAACAATGAAGCTAACCAGCCCGAGTTCAACCAAAGGGTGCCGGAACAGCCCGTGAATAACGACCGTAATGGTGAAGGCAACGACACGCGTTCGATGTTGGAGATTCTTGCTCCACATTGCCCTCAAATCTGCCACGGAATCGTTGCCCCCACCATTCCGACCGACACATTTGAAATAAAGACTAGCATGATCCAATTAATTCAACAACTCGGTCAATTCGGAGGGGAACCCCACGAAAACCCTAACGAACACCTTGATAAATTTCTTATGTGTGCCGAAACTTCACGGCAAAACAATGTTCCGGTTGAGGCCGTCCAACTAAAACTGTTCCCTTTTTCTTTGACAGGGCAGGCACTGGAATGGTTGCACTCGTAGAGGCGGGATCGATCACATCATGGAAGGAACTCGAGAAGGAGTTCCTATCTTACTACTTACCGCCCTCTAAAACGGTTAAGTTGAGAAAAGATATCACTTCCTTTCGGCAACTTGGATACGAGGCCCTCCACTCAGCTTGGGCTAGGTTGCGAAAGTTGCTCCGAAGCTGTCCCCATCACGATATCCCTAAGCATGATCTAGTAAGCACTTTTTATCATGGTTTAACACCTACTAATCGTGCAACCGTTGATTCTGCCGCGGGTGGGGATTTGTTTCGCAAACCGGCAAGCGAGGCATATGAGCTCATTCACGAATTAGCTAGGAAAAGCGTCCAATGGCAAGAAGATCGGCTTGCCGGACCCTCGCAGCATCAAACGTTTGCCGTAGAGGACAAGGCTTCCACAATCTTCATAATCGAAATGAATAAGAAGCTAGACGCTTTAATGGCGCAAATGAGCCTCCAAAATTCAGCACAAGTCCTAGTGTGCTCTCACTGTGGTGGTGACCACCGAGGTAAGGATTGTCAAGCCGGAAGCCCTTTTGCCGGTGACGCCGAAAGCGTAAGTTATATAGGGGGACAACAAAGGTATAATTCTCATTATAACTCCTATCCTAACACGCATGCTTATCACCACCATAACAATAATAATAACAGAAGGAGGCCTCAACACATTCCATCTTATGATAACAAGCGGGATGAGTTGAAGCCCCCATCCGAACTCCATGATAAATTTGTGGAACAAGGGTTGGGCCAATTCCCTCATGCACATGACGCAATGGTAATTGATCTCCTTAAAGAAATATCTTCCCGTCTTGCTAACAATGAAGCATTTTACAGGGACTTGGGACAGTAAGTGGCCCAATTATGTCGCCAACGACAAGGGGGACAACATGGGTCTCCCCCGATTAACACCGAACAAAACCTGAGACCAAAAGATTGGGAGACCGCACAAGCAATAACTCTCCGTAGTGGTAAGGGTTTGGAACCACCAGTTCCAAAAGCGACTCCACCCGCTCCACAGGTAAGTGATGAACCGGAAGTGGTAAGCAACCCCGGTTCGGATCCAAAACCCGCGACTTCCTTGGATAAAAATAAAAATGTGTGTGATCCAATTGGAGCTTACGTACCGAAGCTCCCTTTTTCCACAACGACTTAAAAAGGAAAAATTGGACAACCAATACGGCAAGTTTTTGGAAATTTTTAAGAAACTTCACATTAACATTCCACTTGCGGAAGCATTGGAGCAAATGCCCACATATGCGAAGTTTCTTAAAGAAATCCTCGCCAAAAAGAGGAAGTTGGATTATAATGAGACGGTAGCTCTCACGGAGGAATGCTCCGCGATTATAACAAACAAACTCCCACCTAAACTCAAGGATTTAGGTAGTTTTTCTATCCCTTGCACGATTGGTAATGTTGAGTTTAGGAGAGCTTTATGTGATTTGGGTGCTAGCATCAATCTAATTCCTTTATCTGTATTCAGGAAGCTCGGCTTGGGAGAACCTAAGCCTACCAATATGACGCTCCAGCTGGCTGATAGATCCATTGCCCGGCCAAAAGGAATTGTGGAGGATGTCTTAGTGAAAGTGGACAAGTTCATTTTCCCCGCCGATTTTGTAGTGCTCGATATGGCGGAAGAAGATTCGGTACCAATCCTCCTAGGACGACCATTCCTTGCAACAAGTAGGACTCTCATTGACGTCCACGAAGGTAAGCTCATCCTACGGTTGCAAGACGAAGAGGTAGAATTTAACGTGTATAACTCCATGAAATTTCCATCTAATACCATGGCGGATTGCAATTTTTTAAACTCCGTGGACTCTATTGATCTTTTTGTTGAAGAATTTTGTGATAGGTCTTCTGCGGGAACCTCTTCGGAAATAGATGGTATTGAGCATTTGGATGAGGAGCCATTGAACAAGCCGTTTGAATACTCCTCCGAAATAGAACAATGTCTGTTGGCAAGGAGCCGGTTTGAGGGTTTAGACCGGGATAGCAAAGCAAAGCCGAAGACCTCTCTTGAGGAACCTCCAACTTTGGAACTTAAACCCTTGCCTCCTAATTTAAAATACGTATTTTTGCAACCTCCTAATTTCTTACCGGTTGTTATTTCTTCGCTTTTGACAGCGAAAATGGAGGAAGCATTAATTGCGGTGTTACAAAAACACAAAGGCGAATTTGGGTGGACCATTCACGACATAAAAGGGATCAGCCCCACCATTTGCATACACCGCATCTTTATGGAGGATAAAGTCAAGCCCTCCGTGCAGCCGTAACGACGGCTTAACCCCAATATGAAAGAGGTAGTGAAGGCCGAGGTAATCAAACTCCTCGACGCAGGTATAATCTTTCCTATCTCTGATAGTCCATGGGTTAGCCCGGTCCAATGTGTTCCCAAAAAGGGGGGCACAACGGTGACGAAAAATGATCAAGGGGAATTAATCCCCACACAGAAAGTAACCGGGTGGCGAGTATATGCATTGATTATAGAAAACTTAACGAAGCCACCCGAAAAGATCATTTTCCTTTGCCGTTCATCGACCAAATGTTGGAAAGAATGGCGGGTCATAAATTCTTTTGCACCCTCGATGGCTTACCCGGTTATATGCAAATTCCCGTCGATCCTTCGGATCAAGAAAAGACGACATTCACTTGTTCGTATGGGACATTTGCATATAGGCGGATGCCATTTGGGCTTTGTAACGCCCCCACCACCTTTCAAAGGTGCATGACGGCTATATTCTCCGAAATGATTGAGGATTTCATGGAAGTCTTCATGGACGATTTTTCTGTTTTTGGGTCGTCCTTTGAGATTTGTTTAAGTAATCTTGATAAAGTCCTCCAACGTTGCGAAGACACTAACCTTGCGCTCAGTTGGGAAAAATGTCAATTTATGGTTCAAGATTGCATTGTCTTGGGACACAAGGTGTCCGGGGAGGGGATCGAGGTCGATCCGGCCAAGATCGAGGTAATTGAAAAACTACCTCCACCAATCAATGTTAAGGGAATTCGGAGTTTTTGGGTCATGCGGGGTTCTATAGACGATTCATCAAGGATTTCTCTAAAATAGCAACCCCCTTGACCCAACTCCTTGCAAAGGATGCGGAATTTAGTTTTTCCCCCGAATGTTTACTTGCATTTAATACGCTAAAGGAGAAACTAGTTAATGCACCTATCATGGTGAAACCCGATTGGAACCTCCCCTTTGAACTCATGTGTGATGCGAGTGATTTGGCTGTAGGTGCTTGTTTAACCCAACGGGTGGATAAACTCTTTCGCCCTATCTATTATGCGAGCAAAACGCTCAATGAGGCCCAACAAAACTATTCCATCACGGAAAAAGAGATGCTTGCCGTTGTTTTTGCTTTCGATAAATTTAGGTCATATCTTGTGGTATCCAAAATTATCGTATACACTGACCACGCAGCTCTCAAGTACTTGATGACTAAGCAGGACGCCAAACCACGCTTGATACGGTGGATCCTACTCCTACAAGAATTCGACATCGAGATCAAAGATAAAAAAGGAGTGGAGAATGTTGTTGGTCCCTTGTAAGGTTGCAAGTATAGTTCCAAAGGGGGGTTAGGAACTATTTAAACTTTTTTCGCAATTAGGGCAGACTTCTTTTTCTAAAGAAAAAGGTTTGAACAGCGGCGCTGAGTAAACAACAAGATACTGGCTTAGTCAACAGGTGACTAGGTCAGTTTCTTAGCTTGAGTCAGGAGATAGCACTTAGAGTCTATTCCTGAACTTAGACGTTCAACGCGCACAACTCAACTTGACCTCTTTACTTGGTCAGTTTTTGGTTATTTTAAGCAAGCAATATAAATAAGGAGTTAAAGGTAAGAAATATTTCACTCAGCAGATTTATCCAGGTTCGGCTTCTTCTAAGCCTATGTCCTGTCCCCGGAACACGTTCCGAGATTTCAAATCCTCTACTGAGCTCTTTAAAGGTAGAGCCTCAAACCTTTTACAATATCAGCAACTGAGTATGACAAGAGTACCTTCCTCTATACTTCTACTCAATCCTAATCTCTCGCTGAGTACTAAAACCGAGTACTCAGCCTCTCCTTTCTATCTCTAGAAATGATAAGTGTTTTGTCCTATACAAAGATTTGCTAAGACACTTTAGACGATTGAAACAATCACTCTAGACTTTTACACAAATATAAGAAATGTAGTGTAAGAATTTGCTTTGCTTCTTTGCTTGCAGAACTTGTAGAAATTTGGTCAGTGTAACTGCTTGATCAATTTCTGTGTAGAATGAAGCTTGTGATGGCACTATTTATAAAGACGTCTGGGCATCGTTCATTTCGAATTTCGAAATAACCGTTGGAGGGAAACGGCTATATGTCGTTGTCATCCTGACTTGCTCAGAGCTCTCGGCCAATCAGAATGGTGTATCTTCTGTCCTCGGTCAGCTCAGCAGATGGTCTCTCCTTTTATGGTAAGGTCAACTGGACAGCATACTGTGTCGTCTGAACTTTGCCAAAAGAGGAAAAACTTTGTCTGGAAGTTTTCCTTTGCCAGCTGCTGTCTTGTACGTTTGTCGAGACCACTCAGCAGCTTCATCTTGAAGTTGTTCCCGAAGGTCTTCTAGATCCTTCTCATGCTGAGTTGCGTTCTGTTTAGAACGGCAACGTTTTGACAAACACGGGCCGAGTGTACTGAGTTGTTTGACTTGGGCCTTGGCTTCCGTAATGGGCTTGGGCCATTTAATCCTTATATCTTATAACAGTTTTAACTCAACATTAAACAAACACATTAGTAGCATAAATCAAAGCATTTAAACTTAGTGTGTTTAGAATATGTATTTTAAGTTATACTTAAACAATTTTGTCAAATCAAAATTATGTGGAAAAGTGTTTCAACAAAAGTCCCCCATTTTGATGTTGGCAAAACTATTCAGCAAGGAACTCAGTATGAGCTCCCCCATGATAGTTGACCTAGTATAATTTAGCGAACTCCCCCGTAAGGGTTGAGCTACTGACTTAGTTTTACTTAAAACATTTAAAGGTTTAAATGAGTAAGTCTAAGGTCAGTTTTCAGATATAGGTCAGCTATTTCAACATATTCTATTTACTCAGTATAAAGCGGAAGGTTTAGTCATATAGAGTGCGCTGAGTAATTTATTGTTCAATGAGTTCTTATCAGAATGTTTTATAAACACATAGGTTAATGTCAAACATGTTATCAGCATTTGATTTAGTAAAATAATTTTACAAGTGTTAAACATGGCTGATTTAATTGAAGATACTTAATAACTCAGTATTTAGCAACATATATCATAACTCGGGATTTGAATAAGAAATGCAGATATGATATATATATGATAGAAGTCAGTAATTACATATTAACATATATATATATATAGATACGACAATAAAAAGATTACAACTGTTTTGGCCTATGCTGAGCTAGCCTATCTATTTCTTTTTCTTGCCTTATGACTGACTTCGCTCGTACTGACGTCGCTCATGCTGAGCTCTAGCTGCTTGCGCTTTCTCCCCCGTTTTGTCAACTTCGGGGAGCTTGAATGCATCGGTTAGGATAGCGCGAGTCAGTTCCTGAGAAAGCTCCTTTAGCTTCTCAGCGCTTTCATTTACTCCATCAAAAATGGCAACTCCATCTGCTGAGACCTCTGCGGGTATGCGGAGATCAGCAGCACTGAGCATATTGACACTGAAAGCTTGAGCTTTGGCTTGCCAGATAAGAGCTTCAGAAAGGCCAGCAAAGATTTGGTGGAATGTCTTCAAGAGAGCTGAGTCATAATGATGACGTTGGATATTGTTATGACGGATGTGGTTGAAAGATTGTTGTGCGAGAGACAGCAACTCATTTTGCTTCAACGTGTCAGTATCCATCTCTTGCTTATTTAGATTAAGCAGCCTTATAGCCTCACCGATTTGCTCTACTGAGCACTGACTGTATGACACCATTTGCTCGTTGGTCTTCAGTTGCTCAGTGTGAAGCTGAGCAAAGAGCATTTTGAGTTCAGAGGAAGTGGCGTAGTCAGTGTTCACAGCGGACAACTTCTGGACTTGGTGATGGAGAGAGTTCAGATGTTGAACTGTTGTCAGCTGTATCTCTGCCAGCTTGGCAATGGAATCCTGCTTAGCTTGCTGGGCTTGAAAGGATAAGACGACATTCAGCAGATCCTTAAGTCCCTTAACTTCGTTTAGAAGCTGAGTGACCTGGGATAGCTGGGTAGTCTCAAGAATTGAAGAGCCAGCAGCAGTAGGAGTGGAATGTTGAAGATCCCGGATTAATGTTTGCACTGAGTCGATGATCTTTTTGCCGGACTCAGTGGCATTCCGATGGACATCAGTATGACCTGAAGGAAGTGGAGTGAAAGGAGTACCCTGGTCAGTGACTGGAAGAGTATGCTCAATCTGCACTTGAGTTGGAGGAAATGTTGATTGATCAGCAGAGAGTTTAGTTGTGGAAGTTATAACCCGAACACTGTCTGTGCTGACGGCAGAAGGATGGGGAGTCAGCACCATGCTTGAGGAAACAGCATGAATAGTAGACGGCTCAACCTGACTGGTTGATGTTGCTGAGGCATTGGGGTCGGCATGTTCCTGTTGAGAAGAAACAGAGGCTTGTTTTTCTAATTGCGCCGATGTAGTGGAAGTGGATTGGCGATTGAAAACCTTAAGTTGGACGGTAGAAGGGTCCTTAGATGTTTTAGAGAGGACAATGTTAGGAAGAGTTGGAAGTTGCACAGGAAGTTCAATGACTGGCTTTTCACTGGCCTTGACCAACTTTCGCCTTCTACGAGGTGGAGTGTCAGTAGGAGCAGGTTCTTCTAAGTGAGTAGGAGAGGATTCCTGTTGCTCAGTATGAGTCTGGTCAGCTTGCTCTTCAACTTGATCAACAGTGTGTTGGTCAAGTACTTGCTCAACTCCCGCAGCCAACTCAGTGTCGACATACACATCTCCACCAGCTAACCCAGTGTTAGCATCCTCAGCTTCATGTTTGCTGGCAGTTTCCTCAGAATCCTCAGCGTCATCCTGACCGCTGGCTTCTTCTTCTTCTTCTTCCTCAGTACTATCTCCATCAAGTTCTTCCTCAACTTGAGAGATGAAGTGATCATCTAGTTGGACCTCAGGCTCCTCAGACTCAGCACCTGTACCTTGACACTGGGTGAAGTGAGAGTCACCCGGTACAATGAAGTCGGTCGGTATGGCTTCCAGAGGAGTCAAGGTTGAAGTTTTCTGCTTCTTCTGAGGTTGCTCGGCAGCTTCCTCAGTTCCAGGCTCACCTTGCCTGGTTCTCTTCTCAGCTGACTTACCAGCTGACCTCTGCCTCTTTGCTGGAGACTCAACGTTTTGTGAAGGAGTCTCAGCAGTTTTCCTCTTGCGGGAAGCTGGGGCCTTAGTTCTTCGCCCTTTCTTGGGCTCAGCAGCTTCCTCAGCTTGGCCAGCAGCAGCAGCAGCAGCTTTGCCTTTCTTCAACGGCTGTCCAAATTTTAGTGCCCTCAGCGAGGATGCTGTTATCTCAGTTCCTTTAAATTTCTCCTCACCTTCGAGGTCAATTTTGTGGTCAATGAGGATTCTTGTTATTATTGACCCGAGCCTCATTGTACCAGTGCTGCGAAGGAACCCAGCAACGAGAAAGACATACATGTTGATGGGGGTGTACGTCAGCATGTGCCATATGAAGCACTGTTCAAAGTTTGTTGCTGATGTAGTGCAGTTTATCTTTGGGTAAATAAAATAACTCAGCAGGTAGTGAGCCATCTTCTGGTGCTGACCCATTGAAGAAGCTGAGACTTCTCCTGAGTAGCCATCAGGTTTGCAGAAGCTGTGTACATAATTAGTCTTGTCCTGATCTCCTGATCTTCTCAGCCTTGCTCCCTCAGTTTTTAGCTGGAGAAGATTTCCTATGTAGAGAGGGTTGACGAAGATGGTTTTGCCTTTTACCTCAGTGCACAGGTAGTCAGCGTTGTCATTGGCAACCTTGAGGTTGTGGTAAAACTCTCTCACGAGGTCAGGATAGGTTTCATCCCTGACCGAGAACAGCCCAGTCCATCCATTCTGTGAAATCCATTCGCAGAACGGCTGTTCATTCTGTACGAAATGTTCTGAAACCCATCTGGAGGGTTCAACTTTCCATTCTCGCACATTCTCAAAGACTTTGGAGTAGGTACGAATTTTCACAGTCTTTCCTTGACCAGAGTTTGAGTTTTGGCCAGTTTTTCCCTTGCTCGGCGTAGGGGGAATTCCAGTAGGTTCATCGGAGCTGGTCTTTTAGTGGCCGGCACCGGAGACATTGAAAGATAACTTAGTCATTCTTCGAAGATGGGAAGGTTTAGAGGAATTTTAGAGAGAAGGAGTTCAAAGCAGTTTCTTTGCCTTTAGAATTGATTAAGCGTAAAAAATAAAAGATGGGGAAATTCCCATAATTTATAGACGGAATGAACGGTGTGGATCTTAATCGAATCCATATGTCAGTTTTGCCTTGGGATTGTGTACCGACAAAGATCCTGGCATTTATGACACATACAGCGAATACGTCATCCTAGGGCTATACGCGTGCTTTGCATTTATGCTAACGGATCTAACACTCAGCATTTAGAATGTCAAGCGTTTGATATTCTGAGTGGTCAGTAATGCATTTACGGATGATTTTAAAGTTTAAGTTTAAATTAATTTACTCAGTGTGCAAGTTACTCAGTATTTGATGTTCAGTCAGTTTTGATGAGTTACTCAGCAAACAATCAATCATTCAGCATAGTAATTCACTCAGCATTCATATTCATTTAGCACAGGAATTTACTGAAGAGGATTAAACATACCAATTGCTTCTCTCAGTATGTTGAATTGCTCACGGGCCAGTGGCTTCATGAAGATATCTGCAAGCTGTTCGTCCATTGGGACAAAGGTCAGCTTGATCTCACCCTTGAGTACATGGTATCTAATGAAGTGATGTCTGATGCTGACATGCTTCATTCTGCTGTGTTGAATTGGGTTCTTGGAAAGATCAATTGCACTTTTGTTGTCACATTTGACTTCAATTGTCTTCGTTTGAACACCATAGTCTTCAAGCTGTTGCTTAATCTATAGGACTTGAGCAACACAATGACCAGCAGCAATGTACTCAGCTTCAGTGGTAGACAAAGCTACTGACGCCTGCTTTTTGCTGAACCAGGATACAAGACAGCTTCCTAAGAAGTGGCATCCTCCAGAGGTGCTTTTACGTTCTAGCTTATCCCGTCCATAGTCAGTGTCAGTGTATCCGATGAGTGTAAAATCATGAGTATTTGGATACCACAGACATGCGTTCACTGAGCTTTGCAAGTATCTAAGGATTCTTTTTACAGCAATGTAATGAGATTCCTTAGGGTTAGATTGATATCTAGCACAGTAGCATACTGAAAACTGAATGTCCGGTCTACTGACTGTTAAGTAAAGTAGAGAGCCTATCATACCTCGATATAATTTGCTATCTACTGACTTACCATTCTCGTCAGCGCAGAGGACAGTGTTAGTGCCCATAGGAGTGGATATTGGCTTGCAATTCTCCAAGTCATATTTCTTTAATATCTCCTTGGCATATTTGGCTTGACTGATGAAGATGCCATTCTTTCCTTGTTTAATTTGAAGTCCGAGGAAGAAGTTGAGTTCTCCCATCATGGACATTTCAAACTCAGTCTGCATTTGTTTGCTAAACTCCTTGCACATTGATTCGTTAGTTGCACCAAATATTATATCATCAACATAAATTTGGGCCAGCAGGGTATCTTTACCCTTTTTCTTAATGAATAAGGTTGTATCAGCTTTACCCCTGACGTAATTTCTAGTCAGCAGGAAACTGGTCAGCCTCTCATACCAAGCACGTGGTGCTTGCTTGAGGCCGTACAGAGCCTTTTTGAGTTTGTAAACATGGTTTGGGAACTTAGGGTCCTCAAAACCTGGAGGTTGATTTACATAAACCTCCTCGTTTATAACTCCATTAAGAAATGCACTTTTGACATCCATTTGGAATAATTTAAAATTCATGTAAGATGCATATGCACATAGAATTCTAATTGCCTCTAGCCTTGCCACTGGGGCAAAGGTCTCACCGTAGTCAATACCTTCTTGCTGACTGTAGCCCTGAGCTACAAGCCTTGCCTTGTTCCTGACTACGTTTCCTTGTTCATCCATCTTGTTCCTAAAGACCTATCTTGTTCCGATGGTCTTTTGACTCTTTGGATGAGGTACTAGCTCCCATACATCGTTTCTTCTGAATTGATCGAGCTCCTCTTGCATTGCGTTCATCCAGAATTCATCGTACTCAGCTTCAGCGAAATTCTTCAGTTCTTGTACTGAGACGAAGGCAACATTGCTGAGGTACTTCCTGAGTTGATTCCTCGTCATCAGGGTATTCCCAGCAGAATCAAGGATTGCACTCTCTGAGTGCCCTCTTGGGATCCTTATCTCTTTAGGTAGATTTATGTCTTGTGCTGTTTCTGTTTCAACAATCTCTGCAGAAGTAGATGGGTCAGTAAAAGTAATCTTAGGTTCACTCTTACTCTTGGTCAACCTTTTCGTGAATGACTCAGTAGCTGGTTCTTGGTCAGCGGTGGTTACTGAGTGAGGATCATCTTCGGTCAGCGGCTGGTATCTACCTGCAGGGTCAGTTTCGTCGAACTCTACATGTACCGACTCTTCTAAAATTTGAGTTCGCTTATTAAAAACTCTGTATGCTTTGATGTTTGTTGAGTAGCCCAAAAAGATAGCCTCATCAGCTTTTGAATCAAACTTTGCTAAGCTATCTTTGGTATTTAAAATAAAACATCTACAGCCAAAGGCACGAAAGTATCCAATATTGGGCTTTCGTCCTTTCCAAAGTTCATAGGGGGTTTTCTTTAATATAGGTCTAACTAGAGCCCTATTAAGAATATAGCATGCTGTGTTAACAGCCTCTCCCCAAAAATACTTTGGAAGCCTATGCTCATCCAGCATTGTCCTGGCTATTTCAACCAGAGTTCTGTTCTTCCTTTCTACAACCCCATTTTGCTGAGGTGTTCTAGGAGCAGAAAAATTATGGTCAATGCCGCTAGCTTCACAGAATTCAACAAACTTTTGGTTTTTGAATTCTCCACCGTTATCACTACGGATGTGAGCTAATTTTAGGTCTTTTTCATTTTCAATTTTTCTAACCAAATTTGAAAATGTCTCAAAGGTCTCATCCTTGCTGGTCAGCAAGATAACCCACGTATATCGAGAGAAGTCATCTACAATGACCAAGGAAAATCTTCTTCCACCCAGACTCAGCGGCTGGACTGGACCGAAGAGATCCAAGTGTAGTAACTCTAACGAACGTTTAGTTGAGACGATATTTTTGCTATGAAAAGATTGTTTGGTTTGTTTTCCAGCTTGGCAAGCGTGGCATAATTGATCTTTTTGAAATTTAAGTTCAGGCAGTCCCTCAACCAATTGCTTTCTTGCTAGTTTGGCCAGGAGGTCCATGCTTACATGACTAAGTCTCCTGTGCCATAGCCAGGAATTTTCTTCCTTTGATACTAAGCACACAGTTTTTGAAAACTTTTTCTCTAAGTCTAGCATAAAGACATTATCTATCCGAGGGGCAGTTAAAATTAACTCATTTGTTTTACCCTCGTATATTTTACATCCAGTAGCATCAAATATAACTTTTCTCCCATTATCACATAGCTGAGCTACGCTGAGTAAGTTATGTTTGAGTCCGCTGACTAGGGAGACAGATTCAATAGTAGGATTACCTCCGATGGTTCCTGACCCTACTATCTTACCCTTCTTATTGTCTCCAAAACTTACGCTTCCTCCTCGTTTACGCTCAAACGTGATGAACTGAGTTTCATCACCCGTCATATGCCTTGAGCATGCGCTGTCAATATACCACATCTTTGACTTCTCGGCACATCTCAGGCTTACCTGCGTTATAACTAGTTACTTTTAGGTACCCAATTCTGTTTGGGTCCTGGCTTGTTAGGCGCAACAGGTATAGCATCATATTTTATTTTATGGCGACATACATGGACAGTATGGTCATTCTTTCCACAGAAGTCACAGCTGACCTTCTGTTTAGGATTTTTTACTGACTTGTCAGCACCCCAGTGCTGAGCGTGCTAGCACACCTTAGTGGTGTGTCCTAACTTCCCACAAAAGTCACACTGGACTTTTCGCTGGGGTTTCCATCTCTGCTGAGTACCTTGGTACTGAGTTCTCAGAGGAATGTTATTTTTATTAGGAACCTTTAGTTGGTTCTGGATGGTTGTGACGTCCTTCCTCAGTTTCTTTGAAACTGACTGGACTTCAAAGACAGACTCATGTATGATTTTCATATTATCATGCAGAGTTGAATTGTCCTGAAGAAGGAATCTGAGGTCACTCAGTTTGACCTCTTCCACTTCATCACAGCGCCTGCTGAGTGCTCTAATTTTCTTATTACACTTCTTGACAAGTGTATAGAGATCACTCAGGGCATTAACCATATCATTTCTAAGCTGGGGAAGAGAAATTACCTCATTTGATTGCTCCTCATCTTCTGATAGGTCAGCATGCTCAGAGACGCATGGCTCAGCAAGTTCGTCAGCCATGAAGCATATCTTCGCTGACTCGGTGGCCTCAGTTTCTGTAGATGAAGACTCATCGCTGTCGCTCCAAGTAGCCACCATTGCTTTCTTCCCACTTTTCTTGTCTTTCCTCAGCGTGGGGCAGTTTGACTTAATATGGCCAGTTTGATGGCACTCAAAGCATGTAATGGGCTTTGAGCTGTCCTTTCTGTATTTGCTATCACTTGAGTCAGCCTTATACTTATCAAACTTTCTGTAAGGCTTTTTAGAGTATTTGTCACTCTTCTTGAATAGCCTTTTCATCTTCCTTGTGAACATAGCAATCTCCTCATCATCAGTTGAACTCCCGTCAGTGGAGTCAGCTTTCATGACAAGTGACTTCTGCTTCTTGTCCTCAGATTTTTCCTTCACCTCAAAGTTTTTCATGGATATCTGATGGGTCAGCAATGAACCGATGAGTTCGTCATATTTGTAGGTGGTTAAATCCTGAGCTTCCTCAACTGCTGTCTTCTTTGCTTGCCAGTCTTTAGGAAGACTCCTGAGAATCTTTTTGACTTGTTCTTCCTCAGTGAAGATTTTCCCAAGTCTCTTGAGCTCATTAATGATGTTGGTAAACCTTGCATTCATGTCTGAAATGCCCTCATCATTGTTCATCTCGAACAGCTCGTACAGTCTCATCTGCTGATTCACCTTGGATTCTTTTACTTTATTTGTTCCCTCGTAGGTGACTTCCAGCTTTCTTCAGATCTCTTGTGCCGACTCACAACCTGAGATTTTATTATATTCTGCAGCATCGAGCGCACAGTGAAGCATATTGATAGCCGAAGCATGGTTTTGGAGCTTCTTAAGATCATCCTCTGTCCATTTGGCCTCAGCTTTTACAACTGTTTGGCCAGCCACAACCTCGACAGGTACAAATGGGCCTTGGACTATAGATAGCCAGGTACTCATGTTTGTAGCCTGAATGAAGTTCTTCATCCTATTCTTCCAGAAGGTATAGTTTGACCCGAAGAATAGGGGAGGCCTAGTAATGGACAGCCCCTCAGGCAGTATTTGAGTTGTTTGGTTTCCAGGGAGAAACCGAGTGCTGTTTTCGCCCATGGTAGGGATCAGCTCAAGGTTGTTAGACCTTTTAGAGTGAGCTTTTAAGCTATGATACCACTTGTTGGTCCCTTATAACGTTGCAAGTATAGTTCCAAGGGGGGGGGGGGTTAGGAACTATTTAAACTTTTTTCGCAATTAGGGCAGACTTCTTTTTCTAAAGAAAAAGGTTTGAACAGCGGCGCTGAGTAAACAACAAGATACTGGCTTAGTCAACAAGTGACTAGGTCAGTTTCTTAGCTTGAGTCAGGAGATAGCACTTAGAGTCTATTCCTGAGCTCAGACGTTCAACGCGCACAACTCAACTTGACCTCTTTACTTGGTCAGTTTTTGGTTATTTTAAGCAAGCAATATAAATAAGGAGTTAAAGGTAAGAAATACTTCACTCAGCAGATTTATCCAGGTTCGGCTTCTTCTAAGCCTACGTCCTGTCCCCGGAACACGTTCCGAGATTTCAAATCCTCTACTGAGCTCTTTAAAGGTAGAGCCTCAAACCTTTTACAATATCAGCAACTGAGTATGACAAGAGTACCTTCCTCTATACTTCTACTCAATCCTAATCTCTCACTGAGTACTAAAACCGAGTACTCAGCCTCTCCTTTCTATCTCTAGAAATGATAAGTGTTTTGTCCTATACAAAGATTTGCTAAGACACTTTAGACGATTGAAACAATCACTCTAGACTTTTACACAGATATAAGAAATGTAGTGTAAGAATTTGCTTTGCTTCTTTGCTTGCAGAACTTGTAGAAATTTGGTCAGGGTAACTGCTTGATCAAGTTCTGTGTAGAATGAAGCTTGCGATGGCACTATTTATAGAGACGTCTGGGCATCGGTCATTTCGAATTTCGAAATAACCGTTGGAGGGAAATGACTATATGTCGTTGTCATCCTAACTTGCTCAGAGCTCTCGGCCAATCAGAATGGTGTATCTTCTATCCTCGGTCAGCTCAGCAGATGGTCTCTCCTTTTATGGTAAGGTCAACTGGACAGCATACTGTGTCGTCTGAACTTTGCCAAAAGAGGAAAAACTTTGTCTGGAAGTTTTCCTTTGCCAGCTGCTGTCTTGTACGTTTGTCGAGACCACTCAGCAGCTTCATCTTGAAGTTGTTCCTGAAGGTCTTCTAGATCCTTCTCATGCTGAGTTGCGTTCTGTTTAGAACGGCAACGTTTTGACAAACGCGGGCCGAGTGTACTGAGTTGTTTGACTTGGGCCTTGGCTTCCGTAATGGGCTTGGGCCATTTAATCCTTATGTCTTATAACAGTTTTAACTCAACATGGAACAAACACATTAGTAGCATAAATCAAAGCATTTAAACTTAGTGTGTTTAGAATATGTATTTTAAGTTATACTTAAACAATTTTGTCAAATCAAAATTATATGGAAAGGTGTTTCAACAAATGTTGTGGCCGATCATCTCTCTCGCTTGCAAGGCGAGCAAGGCGAATCTCCGGAAGCTATTGAGATTAAGGAGACCTTTCCCGACGAAGCACTCTACGCGGTAACATCTTTACCTTGGTATGCCGATATGGCAAACTACAAAGCCGGTAATATTCTTCCCCCGCACCTTACATATGAGCAGCGTAAGAAATTCTTTCACGATGCTAAGCACTATTTTTGGGAAGAACCCTATCTGTTCAAATCTTGTGCCGATAACATTATTCGTAGGTGTATACCGGAAGAAGAGGTTAATCATGTGCTACATATGTGTCATACCCAAAAGCCGGGGGGCCACTTCGGCCCTAGTCGGACTATGGCAAAAGTCTTACAATGTGGGTTTTATTGGCCTACTTTGTCCAAAGATTCCCAAGACTTCGTCAAATCATGTGACGCTTGTCAAAGGAGCGGAAACATTTCCCAAAAACATGAAATGCTCCAACAAGGAATCTTAGTCTGCGAACTTTTTGACGTGTGGGGGATAGACTTCATGGGACCTTTCCATAAGTCGCATAACAACGCTTACATTCTTGTAGCGGTTGACTATGTCTCCAAATGGGTAGAGGCTGTTGCCTTACCTTCAAACGACTCTAAGGCGGTAGGGAAATTTATAAAGAAAAACATTTTTACTCGGTTCGGGACCCCTCGAACTATCATTAGCGACGGGGGTTCCCACTTTTGCAACCGACAATTCGATCAACTCTTACTTAAATATGGGATTGCACACCGAGTCTCTACACCCTACCACCCGCAAACTAGTGGGCAAGTTGAGGTTTCTAACCGAGAGTTAAAACGCATTTTAGAAAAAACGGTTAACTCCTCTAGGAAAGACTGGAGCTTGAAGCTCGATGATGCTCTTTGGGCGTACCGCACGGCGTTTAAGACGCCCATCAGGATGTCCCCTTATCGTCTAGTTTTTGGAAAATCATGCCATTTGCCCGTAGAATTAGAACATAAAGCATATTGGGCGCTGAAATTTTTAAATTTTGACGTGCAGGCTACAGGAGAACACCGCCTCCTCCAACTCAATACTCTTGATGAACTTTGCTTAGGGTCGTACGAAAATGCCAAACTTTACAAAGAACGTACAAAACGGTGGCACGACAAGCACATTCAGGTTCGGGAGTTCACCAAGGGGGATCAAGTTCTCCTCTACAATTCTCGCCTCCGGTTATTCCCCGGAAAATTAAAAAGTCGGTGGTCGGGACCATACACCGTAATCAATGTACACTCCTCCGGAGCAATTGAGATCCAAGGTCCTGATAATGCAACCCTCCGGGTCAATGGCCACCGTCTAAAGATATACCGCAGCGACGTTTTTCCACAACAAGGCAAAACCACGCTCCTCGCCACACCATGAGCTTGCGCATCACCAAGGAAAGTCGAGCTACTCCGACTCTAAATGTAGCGCTGGTTTGATGCTCTCAAACCCTGTATATATCCATTCATTTTTTTTCTCTTGTTTTCTTCGTTTCACTTCACTCCCACGGAAAGCCAAATCCCAATCCGACATAATACGCGGGGCGTCTTCTTATGCACGCCCCGCGTCTTTGTGCCTCTGATCCAAAATTATGCAAGGGACACCTTTCACGCAGGGCATACCCCCTGTTATGCCCCGCGTATGAGTTCCTTTCCGTGGCTCCCAAAGTTCAGAAACTCAAACACGCGGAGCGCCCTATTCCTGCGCCCCGCGTATTTGAGTCTCTAACTCCAAAAGCAATAAAACGCCGCCCTACGCGGGGCGCCCCCCTGAGCACGCCTCGCGTAGGGCCCCTGACCACTAAGGGTCTCCTTTTCCTTCCTTACCTTTATTTTTTTTTTTGTTTTAATTTCTTTTTCCGATGCCCTTGGAATAGGCGTCACTTTAAATAACGCGGAGGGCCGTGCAACCCCGCACTTAACGTTTGTTTTGCACTAACAAAAACAAAAATAAAAATAAAATAAATACAAAAATAATTAAACTACTTTATTGAATCTTTCAAATTTTTCCCAACACGCTATCCCTCCTTCAGAAATTAATTAAAGTTCTGTTATTTGTCATAAAAAATAAAAGACGTCGACACAAGGGGATGACCTAATTAAGGAATTTTAGTCTTGGTTTTGAGATTAGGGAATTTGTGCGAAGCTTAAGTTAGTACTAAACTAAGGCATTGAGTCTTAAATAATGTTATCTCCATAATGAATTTTGAAAAGGCAATAAAAACGGGATAGTTGAGAATTTAGCGAAGACTTGATAGTACACAATTTGAACTCGAATCTTTGTGAGGTATTTTTGAGCCTAAAGGAGTTCGTACGAGAACTCCGATTCTTTCACAATTTTTCGAGAGCTTTGACTTCACTCGACTCATAGAATTTGCATCCAATACCGGGTTAAGTACACTTATTTTTGGTAAAAAGGCAATAGATGATAAAGCGAACCCACGTAGGCTAATTTTCCTTAATTTATTTTTCTCGTTTTCATTGAACATTAGGAAACCCCTTCGAGCCTATTAACCAACTTTTTTTGTTAATACCCTTTTAACATTTAACCCTTTTTCCTCTTGTTCAAATACCGACATAACCAAGTTGCACCAGAATTACCCGAAATAAGTCACGGCCTTAGCAAATGAGCACCATAAGCTTTCAAAATTTTGTTTTTGTGCCTCTATCAAAACAAAGGATACGATAAAAATAAAAAGGCATTCTCAAGCTCCACCCGAGCAATTTTGAAGTATATTTTGTAAAATTCGCCAAAGCCGAAATAAACAAAAATACGGTGCAATCACAAAACGGTATTTTTGAACTCGAGTTTCTTTAAACTAACCACTAAAGAAGCCACCCACATTACAACCCCCATCCGGGTTTATTTTTAATGTTGCCTAACCATTTTTTAGGAGGAAAAACCCGGATGAAAATGCAAATTCAACATGATCTCGAGTAAGTGCAAAGAAGAGTGCTAAAACACCGACCCACCTAAAATTGAGCGTAAGAGTGAAATCCCTTGGTGAGGTACTATCGGGTTCTCAAAAGATAATCAACCCCCGTTAATATTGCCTATTAATCTTGATCATGGAGGTTTCAAACAAGTTTCGCACTCAGTTGTTTGCGTAGGTACTTACCGAAACCTTTGCATAAAACCATAACTTTGAAATCACGCACTTGGAAAAACCAACCTTCGGTTTGTTTCTTAATTTTCTCAATCCCTTGTCTTTCGATTTCTTTTACTTGAGGACAAGTAAAACTTTAAAGTCCGAGGAGGTTTGATAGGGGTATTTTACCCCTATCTTATAGCGTGATTTACGGGTTGATTTTGGATAAAATAAATAAGTTTAATTACAAAAATAAAGTGTTTTGATAGAATAAAGAAATAAAAATAAATCTCGTACTTTCAGTTAATTTTTTGTGCTTTTGATTAGTTTAGGAAATAAAAACGTCAAGCTAACTCGGCTCGCAAAGATTTGTATTTCAGGTACGAGCTAGGAGCAAAAATCTACTCAAATACGCGAGGCGTATCATCCTTTACGCGGGGCGTGAAACATGTTGTCAGCAATAATTGCCTTATCCGCAGGCGCCATGTGGAATTGACTAAGCATACGCGGGGCATATGCCACCCTACACGGGGCGTATGACATATGTCGGAAATGATTGGCCTAATCCTGAAAGTCAGACTGCACTGTCTCCCTGAGTCAACTCTTCGTACGCGGGGCGTATAACCATACACGCGAGGCGTACCAGGCAATTCCTCAATGATAATAACTCAGAGACTCTTTTACGCGGGGCGTACTTCAGCTACGCATGGCATAAAAGCTCCAATTCAAGCAATAAAACTCCAGAGACTCAAACACGCGGGGCGTACCTTAGCTACGCAGGGCGTGCTTGAGACAACAAGACATGGAATTGGTCCACATGCAGGATATTTCTGACGGAATGGGCACTTACGCGGGGCGTAGACCACCTCACGCGGGGCGTATCATGGGATTTCTGCACCAAATAATGTTGCTCCATACTTGTACTTTGTGAAGTTACAACATTGCCCTTGCTTGATGTCTATAAATAGGAAGCTCTTGAACTTCATTTGAGACAACCAAGAAATAATTACACACTAGAGAGCAAACTATACTTGTTTTGATTATTGTTGTAGTGTAGATTCAGTTTTTGTAGCTAAACTCTCCACCTCGAGAGCTTGTTCGGTTGTTTCGGCATTCCATCGAAGTTCCATTCCACCATTCGTCACCAAGCTCGAGAGTTCCACCTCCACGACCTAGGAGACAGCTTTGAGTCCGGTTAGCTAGTTTCAAGGGCGGATTCTCCCCTTTTACGTGCTAATTAGCTTGTACTCTTCCTATGTACTAGGCTTGGTTGTATTCCATTTATATACATTTCATATTTATAATTTCATGATTTATAATCTCTATTTCCCTTTACGTGTTAGTTTTTGCTGCTTGTTTTGATATTGATAATTGATTATTGTGTAGGAGAACGCAATTTCCGACGCCATTCGGGCTATCTTTAGGGAGTTATATAGGTGTTGCCCTACCGGAAGTGACAAACCGGAAACCGTAGGAATTGACAAACCAAGGAACTTACGGGCCCTAGTTTCTAATTCCCCCGCATTAGACACGCCTTGACTAGGAATCACGTAGTCTAAGTGCTTCACGGGTCGGTCCTACTACACTTAGTCATCTTTGCAAGAGTAAATTATTATCCGTATACATTTAGAGTCGTTATTTATCGTGGTTATAACTTATCATAATTCATCCCACTTCATAGGGTTTTAGCTACATAAATCTGTGTCGCCAATAGTTAGGAATAGTGTGTAGTTGTGTCTTACTTTAACCCAAAGTAATCATCGCTTAAATAACATACGAAACCGAGTCGTCTAATACTTGTAATTATAAATCCCGTGGATTCGATACCAGGTCTTAACCGGATTATTACTTGATACGACGGGGTACACTTGCCCCTAAGTAGTCGTAGCGTCTAATAGAGTTAAGAGTAATTTACAAAGATCACATCCATAGATATAGAGTCCGCACTCATAAGATATACATTTCGTCGTGAAAAAACTCTACCACTAGGCGCCGCGCTATCATGTGGTGAGGAAGGACATGTACGTACTAGTTGTCCTAAACTGAATAGAGCTGGTAGGGGCAGAGGATTACAGACTGACAGAGCAAGTAGAGGTAATTTGTTTGGGAGAGGAAATAATCGGGGTAATGGTAGAGGTACTAATATGGGAAGAGGAGCTGGTAATACTTCTCAAGGAGCTAGGAATCAGGGTAATCAGTCAGATAGAGCTGCAACTCAACCTCGAGCTTTTGCTATGACTCCACAAGAAGCTGTTGCATCTGCAGAAGTTATCACTGGTACGATTTCTTTATTTGGAAAAGATGCTTATCTGCTTATTGATCCTGGTGCTACACATTCTTTTGTGTCTCCATTATTTATGTCTGATATAATTTGGGAGTCAAAACTTATGCCAGAATGTTTAACTGTTAGCATGCCTATGGGAGAATCTTTAGTATGTACACATGTATATCCTAATTGTGAGGTGAAGTTAGGGGAGTCTTTTATACATGTGAATTTGATACCTTTGATGGTGCAAACATTTGATGTCATCTTAGGCATGGATTCCTTATCTAAATATCAAGCAATGGTAGATTGTTCGAAAAAGAAAGTTAATCTAGTATTAGCTAGTGGAGAGGGATATGTGTTTCATGGTGAGAGAGGTGTACGTAGAAGTATAGTCACAGTTATGACAGCCATGAAAATGCTAAGGAAGGGATGTGATGCTTTCTTGGCATATGTGGTAGATAGTAATAAAGAATCTCCCAAATTAGAAGATGTGCCAATTGTGAATGAGTATCCAGATGTCTTTCCGGATGAAATACCGGGGTTACCACCAGTAAGAGAAGTAGAGTTTGCAATTGATTTGCAGCCTGGTACTGCTCCTATATCACTTGCACCATATAGAATGGCACCGGCAGAAATGAAGGAATTGAAGGTGCAGTTGCAGGAGTTATTAGATAAGGGATATATTCGACCTAGTGTATCACCATGGGGAGCTCCAGTTTTGTTTGTAAAAAAGAAGGATGGTACAATGCAGTTATGCATTGATTATCGTCAACTGAACAAGGTTACTATTCGAAACAAGTATCCATTACCTAGAATTGATGATTTGTTTGATCAATTGCAAGGAGCAACCATATTAGCTGAAGTTGAGAATTTGTGGAGTAGTGTGATATGGGTTATGAGTAAGTCATAACTTGTCTATATAGGTGATGCTGGAAAATCAGATTCGTACCTGAACCTTGTGATGCATTTTTCGACCAGATATAGGCCGAATCTGTCATTGAGTTCTAAATGAAAGTTCTTTATTTTTATCTTACGTTTCCAGGGGTTTTTGAATCGTCTTAATCGGACTCCGTATGAAAAAGTTATGCTGGAAATGACATATGTTGGTCATTTTAGCTTTAAACCAAAATTTGGTTTTTGCTTTGATTTTTCTTCTTATTTGAGAGATACTGCTAATGGTTTATATAATAAGTCAGTGGTAATGTCTCACCGTCTTATCTGATCTTATTTTAGGTCGGGTTTGACAGAATAGCCCAGGGGACCTCCATGGAACGATGTTTAATTAGATTAACCACATACATCGAGTCAGACTCAACCCAAAGGTGATGCCAATTATTCTCCCAAGCTAATTCAATCGCGAAAATTGCAGCTTGTAATTCAGCCATATAGGCAAAAGAAGGAGGGATAAAAAACGCAAAACAACCTTTGGAGAAGCCGCAAGAGTTACGAAAAATGCCACCCACCCCCGCCTCACCAGGTGCATCAAGAGCAGAGCCATCAACATTAACTTTAACCCAGCCAGAAGGAGGCTTAACCCAAACATCATTTAAAAAGTATATTATTTTTTATGTATTTGTCCACAAATTTTATATTAATTGGTTCAGAAAATAAAAGTTTTGCGTTTTTATAATAGGTTTGATGATAAAATATGTTTAACCTAGATGAAATATTTGGGCTATTTAATTTTTTTTTATTACATATGTACAACAAAACATGTGATAAGAATCTAAATAAGACGAGACAAATACAATACCTTATGTATACACGTATCTTTGATAGTAAAAGAAATATTTATGTTTTCATGTTTTGTCAAATTTGTATTTACGGAGTTTTTTGTTCAAAGGAAGACTGGGGTTTTCGTTTTGCTAAAACCGAAGATCTTTTAGTTGGATATCGAAAAAATGACTGTTGGCGATCTTAAAATGGAAATTTTCTTGTTAGTACCAAATTGAGTATGCAACCAAATTTTTTATTTTCCGAAATCATCCTTTTCGGAGGTTTCTCTCTCTAAATGATCAATTTCTCTCTCCTCACAAAACAACGCCTAAATAATCTCAAAATTAAAAAGTTAAAGAATTAAAGTTATTTGTAATATCATCAAGTCTTTGTTTTGATATCGCCAATGCTCATTTTAATTTTGAGGTCCTTATTTTTAACAAAGCGAAAGACCTTAGTCATTTCTTGCTCGTAAAAAAAACCCCAGTCCCCGTTTGGACAAAAAAATTTCACAGGTATCTGTTTGACAAAACGTGAAAGCACCATGTTGTTTTAGACTTTTACCATAATTGATATGTTATTAGTGATAACATGACACGTGCACAAGTAGAGTAAAGATAACAAGATTTGTGACTGGGGAGAGACTTCGTTAATATGGTTGGAAATTGGTCCAGTTTGTCAAAGTTAGGTCCTTAATTGTACCATTTAGAGTATTAGAAGATAAAATCGCTTTTAGTCGATAGTTATCTCATATATATATATATATATATATATTGATGCGAAAATTCAAAATTAGGTATAAATAACAGCAAAAGGCAGTGACTGATTCATGAATATTGACCTTAAGAGGTGTTTGAGATATTCTCTTGTAATGTAAGGGTGCTCTACACATAATTTTCATTGAGTTTTTCGACGGTCTGTGTAAGCTCATCCCACCCTCCCTCTAAGTAGCCCTTGGATTTTTCACTGGCGGAAAAATAGAGATGCACGGAAGTTTTGTTGCATCCTCAGCTACTCAATTTACCTTGGAAAAACGGTTGCACTTTCACCCTCCATTAAAAGAAAAGTTTAAAAATGTTGCAATTGTATCCGAAAACCCTCTTCTCTGACTCCACCACTAGTATGAATTAGGGGTGGCAACAGAGCGAGGTAGGGATCGATACATCGCCCTCAATATTTTTTAGGGTGGTTCTGGAAAAATTTGAAATAAAATTCATGAATTTTTTTAACGCATACACGAATGTCTACGGGTGACGAAGAATCCCCAAATGGTATGAGCGCCGAAAGATAAATTGGGGAAAAGGAAGCTACTGAAATTGCTCAATTTTTCATATTTGATGTGCTCTCTAAATTATATGTTGATAATTTATCAAAAGATATATTAGGGCAGTTTTACCAACACATTAGATCAATGTATTTTAGCCTAAATGGCCACTGAATTTTATCCATTTTAACATTATTATCACTGAACTTCAGTTTTTAACAATATGGCCATTGAACTCTACATTTTTTAACACCGGTGGTCACTCAACGTCCCAAAACGACCATTGATGGGCACAAAATAAAAAATTCAAAAAGCTAATGATATTCTAAAGAACTTTAATTCTTGAAAATTTTCGTTTTGAGGTCATTTAGGTGTTGTTTGATTAGGAGATAGTGAATTTGAAGAGAGAGACAGCTCAAAAAAAAAATGTGATTTTGGAAAATAAAAAAATATGGTTTCATGGTAAATGTCGTTCTGAACAACTATAATTTTTGAATATTTTTATTTGGAGGTCGTTAACGGTTATTTTAAGGAGTTAATTAGAGTTGAGCGGTCACCGGTGTTAAAAGGTTTAAAGTCCAGTGGTCATACCGTTAAGAATTAAAGTTTAATAGCCACAATGTTAAAATGGATAAAGTTCAGTAGTCATGTATGTAGTTTACCCTATTTTAGCCTTGCTATAATTCACAATAATATAATATTGAAAACTCTGGAATGAGGATAAAAAAATGGAAATAACACAATTTTACAGTAAAATAAAGGGATAAGGTAGCAAAATAGGCTTATTTTGGGTCTAACGGTTTTTAGGAAATCTCTACGTTAATTTAACCTTTTTCTACAAAAATTTTTTAAAATTTTTTACTTGTAATTAAAAATAATTTCTAACTAAATATATATATATATATATATATATATATATATAATATTATTTTCGAGATCTTCACGGCCGGTTTTTCGGAGGTAGAGGTGAAGATCCTTACGGTTCGGAGATAGTAACATCCACCGCCGCTCAAATTTAATCTTTGAAGGTAAACCTTTCCTCGCTCCCAGCCCGTATCCAAAAATTTCAGTTTTCCTCCGGCTTCGTGAATTCGAATACCCACGGTTCTCGACACCCCATATATAAATATCTTAAATTGTGTTATACCAAATAGAGGACCACGACCGTTGTCCATAGAGACCTTGGAGTACACAAAATAAAGACAAAGTCTCAATTCCCTTCCCAATTTTCTCCAACACACCACACCTCTCCTTATCTCAATTATCTAAAACAAACCCTATCAATTTTCACACACACATGTACAAAATATATGAAAAAATATTTGTTTCTTTTTTATTAAAAATTGCATTTACTAATAATTTAGAGGTCCATTTGTTTCAACTGTCCATATTTACTGTTGTTGTTAAGTTATTTGCTGTTGTTGTTAAATATTATTTGTTTTTTCTACAAAAAGTAGTTGTTTCGGAATTTTACCAAACACTTTCTATTTCCTATTTAGTATTAAAAGGTAAGAAGCAGTAAAATGGAAACAAACCAGCACAAAATAAGGGTTAATTTAGTTTTAGGATTATTAAAAAAGTTTAATTTTACTTCTATCATATAAAACAAATCAATTTTGTCTCAATAGTAAGCATCCTAACTCAATTATACTCTTCTTTCTAGGAAATGTCACTTACTTGTTATTACTTTTAAAAGCACAAAATTTAACTAAACTTTCTAACATAAAGATAAAAATGAGTTGAAAAAAATTACCATGAAAATAAAATTGAGCTGTTTTATACAATAAGAATAAAATATATATTTTTAATAATCTTGGGGTAAATTTTGTCAATATTCCAAATAATTTTGTTTTAATACTTTAGGTAATTTACACCCATGATCTTTTAACTTTTTACTTGTTTTCATTATGACCTCTGAACTTTAAAGATGAACATTGTGATTATTGAACTTTGCACTATATTACATAATTACATTATTTACCGTTGATCAATATATGTACTCCAATAATAGTTAATCCTCTATTATAAACTTGGTGAAAATGATATTTTAAACGATTTTAATTTTAGAACTTTGGATTTTGACGTCATTTAAGTGTTATTTAGTTAGGAAATGATTGTTTAAAGAGAAAAATCTAAAAAATAATAATTTGAAAAATCTAAAATGGTAGTTAAGTGTCTGCATTTTTTTTTAATCTAGACTGTTAGTAAAGAGTAAATTTGATATAATACTAATTTGGACCAATATATATATATATATATATATATATATATATATATATATATATATATATATATATATATATATATATATCATCTGTTAAACTAACACCCCGTTTATTTGTTATCCATTCGTTTGTTGAAAAATATTGAATAAGAAAAAATCTTGTTTTCAAAATAATTTTTTTTTTGTATTTAATTACAATCGAAAAATAAAAAGTCACAATGACTACTTTTAAAAGGTAAAGAAAAAATATAGCAAGATTTAAAGACTAAAATAGTACAATATTTCCTCACATTCATTGTATTTTTTTCCACTAATCTAAGATTTTAGTAAGCATAAAAAAACCAAAAAAATCTACTGTACAAACAAACGGAATTTAAAATCGAAAAGTTTGCTACATAGATTGTCACGTCCGTCTATATTTCTAAAATTTATATTTTGATATTAGTATATCTTATAATGATTGGGTGTGTGAAGTTAATTTGGTGCTACGGAAAAATTTTGGAGTTAATTTGATGGTTTTATGTGTAAATTAAAAGTTTAGAGTAATTTTTAAAAGATTATATAAAGATGGAGGACCAAACGAGATCTTTGCCGAATTTGGATATATATCTATCCAAAGCCTTCCAAGATATTCGAGGCGTTATCTTCTTTTCTTTTCTTTTTATTAGTCCTTTTATATTCATCAGTTTTCTCTGAACCGTTTCTCCACTGTTTCTTTGATTTATGGAGATTCGACCGTCCGAATCACTCGAAATTGGAACCATAGCATCCTTATACATAGTTCTAAATCCTAACCGAAGAATTTTTGAGTTTCGGAAGTGTTTGGAGGGAAACGTCTTAGACAGAATTTAGCGGCGAATCGATCGGGTGTATTTTGTTCAATTAGTGACCAATGTAAGTAACTATCAACTATATTTTGAGTTTTATGTATATAGATATATATATATAATCAAAAAAATTTCAGAAATTGATATTTTAGGGTTTATACAGGTATTTGTAAATTGGGGTTTTTCACGATTTTGCTTTTTATTGTGAAATTATTGTTCAAATGAAGCTAATGACTATGCTTCTATGTGAATTTCAGATTTTACTTGATTATGTTGATTTAAGGCTTGATTTGGTTGATTATGTTGATTTAAGGCTTGATTTGGTTGATTTACATATATACATATATGTTTGTGGTTTCAATGTATATAGATATATATGGAATAAAATGAATTTGATGATTTCTTACGAATTGTTTTTGGATTGAGAAATCTGTTGCGGTTATTGTTGTTATTATTTTGGATTGAAGTCCAAATATGATTTTTATGAGTTGTGATATTTTGAAAGATAAAATGGTTTTATCCATCTAGGATTGCCAGGGGTAGGAGTTGTATTTGTAAGACCATACCTAATGGCGGTATGGCCAGAGTGCACGGCTGGTAGTCCTAACTGTTAGGCAAGGAATGAGATATAAATGAGATATCTCGATATTGTTATGATTGATGTTATGATCTACACGGGTGGAATTCGAGGATGGATACACATACACAAATTTTATTTTATGAACTTAAGTTTTGAGAATATTTTATAAGGTTTTGATGACTATCTTATAAACTTAAGTTTGAGTATATTTTATAAGGTTTTGATTAAATCCCTTTATAAAGGTATATATGTAGTTATGTTAAGTAAAGTTGGTTTTTATAGCTGATAGTTTCTTACTGAGATTTCTGTCTCACGTTTTTAAATGTTTTAATGTTTTTAGGTGAGAAAGTACAAGTATAGAGAAGATTACCGACCGATTAGGCGAGGATTGGAAGTTGTTACTTAGTGTTAGAATTATTATTAGAACCTTAGTATTTCAATTGTAATGTAATGAAGTTGGTAAATATGTTGAGGTTCTTGAATGACTAATGTAGTAAGGATATTGATTTATTGAGAATCTATATCTAAGAGGAAGACTTGAAAAGTTTGACATTTAGGATATTTGGATAATTTGGAGACTTCTAAGTATTGATTGTGATCTTTCTATTTCACGCTCGATGCTGATTGAGGTCGTCTAGGGTCGGGTGTGACATAGATATAAATTCAAGATATAATATTTGTTTGGCTCTCTAAAGTAAGAGTGTGTTTATTTCAGCTTTTCGGAGAATCGTTTAGCGTTTCACTACAAACCACAGGAAATATAGCATTCGGTTAGGTTTATATAACCGCAACGTTTAACCTTTTTTCTGGAAACTTGTAACATTTTGGAGCTTTTTATAAATAGTTGTTTATAGTCATTTGTTATTGACAAAATTATCCTTTTTATTTCCACAAAATATGTTTCTTCTTTAACATTATTTTTATTTATATAGCATAATTACCGAAAGGACAAGGTTTTATCATGTTCAATAATTTATTTTATTATTTTTATTAATTTTATTAATTTGTGTAATGCATTTTTTATTTTATAATTCATTTGTTGATTAATTTAAAACACGCCTATATTTGACATTTTAAATAATTAAACAAATAATAATAAATAGTTAATATCAACGTCAAACAACTATTAGTTAACGGCTAAACCAAACGGGTCCAAAAGCTTTTAGGTCAATTAGAACCTTAAACTATTAAAATCTTCAACTAAGCAAAAATCATCAATTCAGTCATCATTCTATGCAAAAATCATCAATTGATTCGGTTCGGTTGAACAGTTTTAGACACTTTTCTCCAAATTTATTTTGAACCAACACTAAGATTATTATAGTCTTTATCAAATAGTCACATTTACTGATTTTAGAATAGGAAGATAATTGGATGATTTTTACTTAGAGCCTAATTGATAATTTAAGAAGTTTTAGTTTAGGATGAAATATTCATGCATGGATTCAAACTTGTCACACCCGACCCCATCAAATTAACTTCACACACCCAATAATTATAATATATACTAATATCAAAATATAAATTTTAGAAATTTAGACAAGGATGTGACAAAACTCGTGGCCACAATATTAAATGGGTAAAGGTCAGCGTCCATGAGTGTAATTTACCATATATTTTTTTACAAAACAAAGTATTTAAAATTACACGTTAAGTTCTGATGACAATCAATAGCATTTCTATTTTTAAAAAAAATTGCATTTACATATTGACAAAACATATACCCAAAATTGAATTGCAGCGGTGTGAAATGAATTTAAATATCAATTTAGTTCATAAAATGTCAAATTAGTTAAAAACGTGAAATGTCACCATATGATTTATGGTCTCGATTTAGGGAGCTGTGTTTTGTGAGAATGTGTTTTATCAATATGTAAGGATAATTTTTTAAGGTAAAAATATTATTGATTATAATCAGAACTTAATAATCTAATTTATAATATTTTTTAAAAGTAATTTATAATCCTTTATTTTGTAAATAAAACATACCACATGTCTTTGGTTTTCAAATTAGGCAAACCATAAACCTTTTTTTCACGTACCTTTCCCTAATTTTTTAGTCAGTATATTTTCTTAAAGGAAATCTCTACGTTAATTTAATCTTTTTCTACAGAAATTTTCTTAAATTTTTTACTTGTAATTAAAAATAATTTCTAAATATATATATATATATATATATATATATATATATATAATATTATTTTCGAGATCTTCACGGCCGGTTTTTCGGAGGTAGAGGTGAAGATCCTTACGGTTCGGAGATAGTAACATCCACCGCCGCTCAAATTTAATCTTTGAAGGTAAACCTTTCCTCGCTCCCAGCCCGTATCCAAAAATTTCAGTTTTCCTCCGGCGTCGTGAATTCGAATACCCACGATTCTCGACACCCCATATATAAATATCTTAAATTGTGTTATACCAAATAGAGGACCACGACCGTTGTCCATAGAGACCTTGGAGTACACAAAATAAAGACAGAGTCTCAATTCCCTTCCCAATTTTCTCCAACACACCACACCTCTCCTCTCCTTATCTCAATTATCTAAAACAAACCCTATCAATTTTCACACACACATGTACAAAATATATGAAAAAGTATTTGTTTCTTTTTTATTAAAAATTGCATTTACTAATAATTTAGAGGTCCATTTGTTTCAACTGTCCATATTTACTGTTGTTGTTAAGTTATTTGTTGTTGTTGTTAAATATTAGTTGTTTTTTCTACAAAAAGTAGTTGTTTCGGAATTTTACCTAACACTTTCTATTTCCTATTTAGTATTAAAAGGTAAGAAGCAGTTCCGAAAAATGGAAACAAACCAACACAAAATAAGGGTTAATTTAGTTTTAAGATTATTAAAAAAGTTTAATTTTACTTCCATCATATAAAACAAATCAATTTTGTCTCAATAGTAAGCATCCTAACTCAATTATACTCTTCTTTCTAGGAAATGTCACTTACTTGTTATTACTTTTAAAAGCACAAAATTTAACTAAACTTTCTAACATAAAGATAAAAATGAGTTGAAAAAAATTACCATGAAAATAAAATTGAGCTGTTTTATACAATAAGAATAAAATATATATTTTTAATCTTGGGGTAAATTTTGTCAATATTCCAAATAATTTTGTTTTAATACTCAGAATAAAAATTCTTCGATATTTTTAGGTAATTTACACCCATGATCTTTTAACTTTTTACTTGTTTTCATTATGACCTCTGAACTTTAAATATGAACATTGTGATTATTGAAAGTTGCACTATATTACATAATTACATTGTTTACCGTTGATCAATATATGCACTCCAATAATAGTTAATCCTCTATTATAAACTTGGTGAAAATGATATTTTAAACGATTTTAATTTTAGAACTTTGGATTTTGACGTCATTTAAGTGTTATTTAGATAGGAAATGATTGTTTAAAGAGAAAAATCTAAAAAATAATAATTTGAAAAATCTAAAATGGTAGTTAAGTGTCTGCATTTTTTTTTAATCTAGACTTTGATATAATACTAATTTGGACCAAAATCAATATATATATATATACCATCTGTTAAACTAACACCCCGTTTATTTGTTATCCATTCGTTTGTTGAAAAATATTGAATAAGAAAAAATATTGTTTTGAAAAATAAATTTTTTTTTTGTATTTAATTACAATCGAAAAATAAAAAGTCACAATGACTACTTTTAAAAGGTAAAAAGAAATATAGCAAGATTTAAAGACTAAAATAGTACAATATTTCCTCACATTAATTGTATTTTTTTCCCACTAATCTAAGATTTTAGTAAGCATAAAAAAACCAAAAAAATCTACTGTACAAACAAACGGAATTTAAAATTCAAAAGTTTGCTACATAGATATAAATTCAAGATATAATATCTGTTTGACTCTCTAAAGTAAGAGTGTGTTTATTTCAGCTTTTCGGAGAATCGTTTGGCGTTTCACTCCAAATCACAGGAAATATAGCATTCGGTTGGGTTTATATAACCGCAACGTTTAACCATTTTTCTGGAAACTTGTAACATTTTGGAGCTTTTTATAAATAGTTGTTTATAGTCATTTGTTATTGACAAAATTATCCTTTTTATTTCCACAAAATATGTTTCTTCTTTCACATTATTTTTATTTATATAGCATAATTACCGAAAGGACAAGGTTTTATCATGTTCATTTTTTATTTTATAATTTATTTGTTGATTAATTTAAAACATGTCTATATTTGACATTTTAAATAATTAAACAACTAATAATAAATAGTTAATATCAACATCAAACATCTATTAGTTAACGGCTAAACCAAACGGGTCCAAAAGCTTTTAGGTCAATTAGAACCTTAAACTATTAAAATCTTCAACTAAGCAAAAATCATCAATTCAGTGATCATTCTATGCAAAAATCATCAATTGATTCGGTTCGGTTGAACAGTTTTAGACACTTTTCTCCAAATCTATTTTGAACCAACACTAAGATTATTATAGTCTTTATCAAATAGTCACATTTACTGATTTTAGAATAGGAAGATAATTGGATGATTTTTACTTAGAGCCTAATTGATAATTTAAGAAGTTTTAGTTTAGGATGAAATATTCATGCCTGGATTCAAACTCGTGGAGATCTCTAAGACTAACTTAACTACAAGTAGCTGTGTATTTACCAAACTCAAAATTTTCTTCTTGTTTGTTTTGGTACTGCTAAAAGAAAGCCAATGTACTGTATCAAGGACACCAATTCTTTAATTATCATTACTAATGATAAAAATTCACAGTAATTATCATTACTCTTTTAGCCCTATTACATATCATTACTCTTTTAGCCCTATTACATATCGTAGCTGCTAAACTCAAAATTTTCTTCTTGTTTGTTTTGGTACTGCTAAAAGAAAGCCAATGTACAAGGTTGTATGTAATATTATATACAATAGCCGTGATCGCCGGCTATATCATTCTACGTCGTCGTTTTACATGATGGAACAAGCATGGGGATTGTCGTCGCTGAACATTTGTGCTGGATTCATTGGTGGATGGTTGTACACTGGTTCAATATTATTGTAGATGGGAATCAGGTAACCTTGATTTACCGGGTTATACCCATAACCGTATTGTAGATGTTGTGGGTCAACAGTGTAGCTCTGAGAAAATATCCCGTCCAGCCAATTAGTCAGAACATATGCCGGATAATAGTCCATTTTATTTGTTACCTCCGCCATAGCACCACCGTCACCACTAGCTGCCGTCCCCGTCGCCGGCGCTGGATCTGGAGCAGGAGCTTTTTTGTTCTTCACCTTTGCTTCTTCTCCTCTTTCACCACCTTTCTCATCATCATTATTTTTCTCTCCTGCTCCGGCATCATCTTTCTTATCATCATTCTTTTTTTCTGCAGCTCCGGCTTCATCTTTCTTACCATGGCTCTTTTTCTCGCCGGCTTTGGAGCCAAAGCCTTCTTTATTGTCATCCTTCTTTTCCTCGCCTCCTCCGTCCACTTTCTGAGCATCATTCTTTTTCTCGCCTTCTCCGTCTACTTTCTCAGCATCGGTCTTTTTCTTGCCTCCTCCTCCGTCGCCGTCGCTGCCGCCGTCGACTTCTTTCTTTGCCTCGACTGTCTTTTGCTGAACGACCTCAACCGACGTTCGGAACTTCTCCGACAGGTAAGGCACGAGGTCCTTAACTGTTATGGGTCCCGCCCATATTTAAGGTCCATTTAATATTAATTTTGGCTTCTTTGAGAAGCTATATTAATGTGTATTTATTGGAATTAGTTGTATTCATTTAATATAAGTGAAGGAAGAAGAAAAGACACACACAAAAGAGATTTTCGGATTTGGCCTTTCTCTCTTTAGGTCAGTTCACGTTTTTGTCGATTCCCGGAGATTGAACCGTCGGATCGTCACGATTTTTGGACAGGAGCTTCTAGACATATTGTTCCTTGTTCTCACCGTTGGGATTGCCGTTCGGAGGTCGGGAAGGTCTGTTTGGAGTTGGGGCAGATTGTAGACTGATTTCTTCTCTTTCTTGGTATTTGTCTACTTCTTGAAATCTCTTATTGTTTCATGATTGTTGGTGGATTATAAACCTTTTGTAAGACTTTATTGGGTTTGTTTTGCCCTCAATTTTATCATAATAAGAGAAGTAGGGTGGACTCCTCAAAGGTCCCGTGGTTTTTACTCTTCACACCGAAGAGGTTTTCCACGTATAAATCTTGTGTTGTTGATTGTGGTTTAGATTTCTATCCTTGTGGTTATTGTTACTGTTTTGATTTGGAACTTGGGTTGTGCTTTGGTTGATTGTTTGTTAGATTGATCCTTGTGGTATTGTTATTGGTATTCCGCGTATTTGATTGTTGTTATTGGTAACCCGTCTTTTGGGTCCTTCAATTGGTATCAGAGCAAGGTTAATTTTAAAGTTAGCTATGGAGTCTAATAGCAGTAATAGTTCCATGGTTAAATTGACATCAACCAATTATTCTATATGGAGACCTATGATGGAAGATTTGTTATTTTGCAAAGATTTGTATGACCCAATTGATGCAGAAACCAAAGAGGATGGTGGTTTGTCCAAACCAGTCAAACCAGAAACATTGGAAGATAGAGAATGGGAAAAGTTGAAAAGAAAGACTTTGGGGACTATCAGACAATGGGTTGATATTAGCATTTTCAACCATGTTTCTCAAGAGTCTGACCCATATGATTTGTGGAAGAAATTAGAAGGTCTTTATGAAAGAAAGACTGCTCATAATAAGACTTCTTTGATTAAGAGGCTTGTTAATTTGAAGTTGAAAAGTGGGAAGTCAGTTTCTGAACATCTTAGTGATTTTCAAGATATAATCAACAAACTTACCACTATGAAGATTATTCTTGATGATGAGTTGCAGGCTTTATTTCTGTTGAGTTCATTGCCAGATAGTTGGGAAACTCTTGTTGTGACTATTAGTAACTCTGCTCCAGATGGTGTACTTTCTTTGGATGTGATTAAAGAGAGTATGTTTAATGAAGAGATAAGAAGAAAGGAGATGGGAGTTGATAATTCACAAGCTCCTGTTGTTGAGAACAGAGGTAGAGGCAAGAGTAGAGGTCCAAAGAGGCGTGGTAACTCAAGAGGTAGGTCTAAGTCCAGAGATGGGAAAGAGCCTATGGTATGTCATCACTGCAACAAACCGGGTCACATAAAGAAATATTGCTACCGTTGGAAAAGAGAACAAGGCAAGAAGCAAGATTCTCAGAAGGAGGGAGATGACAAAAATACTGCAGCTGTCACTTCTAAAAGTGATGATGGTGTTTCTTTGATTTGTGCAACTAGTGAGTGTCATCATGTTGATGGTTCAGGCACAGAGTGGCTTGTTGATATAGGAGCTTCCTATCATTGTGTTCCTAGAAGGGAATACTTCTTGAACTACAAAGCAGGAGATTTTGGTAGTGTCAAGATGGGAAATCAGAGTTCGGCAAGCATTGTTGGCATGGGTGATATTCGGGTGAAGACAAGTGTTGGGTGCATGCTTATATTGAAGAATGTGCGCCATATTCCCGATATACGCCTTAACTTGTTGTCTGCAAATGTTCTTGATCTAGAAGGATTCAGACATACCTTTGGAGATGGCAAATGGAGATTGTCCAAGGGTTCATTGACAGTTGCTCGAGGTGATTTGTGTTGTTCTTTGTATAAAACATACTTGAATGTATGTTCTGGTGAGCTAAATGCAGTTGAAGAAAAGAACTCTCCTAATTTGTGGCATAGAAGATTGGGACACATGACAGATAAAGGGTTAAAACTTTTGGCAGGTAAATCTCTTATTCTTGTTGATAAATTTGTTTCTTTTGACCCTTGTGATTATTGTTTAGCAGGAAAGCAACATAGAGCTTCCTTTTCTAAGAAGTCTACAAAGAAGGAAGGAAAGTTGGAGTTGATACACTCTGACGTTTGTGGTCCTTTAGAAGTGGAGTCTCTTGGTGGCAGTAAATATTTTCTCACTTTTATTGATGATGCTACTCGGAGAACTTGGGTTTACATGTTGAAGACAAAGAGTGAAGTGTTTGAAACTTTCAAGAAGTTTCACGTCATGGTAGAAAGGGAGACAGAAAGAAAATTGAAGTGTCTTCGATCTGACAATGGTGGTGAGTACACTTCTAAAGAATTTGAGAATTATTGCTCACACCATGGAATTAGACATGTAAAAACTGTGCCTGGCACCCCTCAACACAATGGTGTAGCAGAGAGAATGAACAGAACAATTGTGGAGAAAGTGAGATGTATGCTTAGAATGTCCAATCTTCCAAAGACATTTTGGGCTGAAGCTGTTAATACTTCAGTGTACTTGATCAATCTTTCACCATCAATTCCTCTTGGCCTTGAGATACCCGAGAGAGTATGGAAGGGTAGAGATCCTACTTATTCACATTTGAGAGTCTTTGGATGCAAGGCATACATGCATGTGCCGAAAGAACATAGATCAAAGCTTGATTCCAAGACTAATCCTTGTGTATTTGTTGGCTATGGTGATGATGAGTATGGTTTTAGACTCTATGATCCAGAGAAGAAGAAAGTGGTGAGAAGCAGAGATGTAGTATTCTTTGAGCACGAGATGGGCTCAGAACTTCTGAGTACAAGGTACACTTCTACTCCAGATTTGTCTTTTGATATTACTGATACTTCTTCTGTTTCTACTCCTATTCCTATTGAGCAGCCAATAAATGAGAATGTTGAACCAACACTTGATGGTGTTGAGGAGGTACAACCAAATGAAGATGGTGATGCACCAGAATTTGATAATGATGGTGGTGGTGTACCAGAATTTGATGATGTTCCACATGATGATCAGAATGATATAGAGGATGTTCATGAGCAGGGGGAGCGGCCTGCTCCTTTGGTGGAAGAAGCATCGGTTCGAAGGTCAACTAGAGAAATAAAACCTTCTACAAAATATCCAAGCTCGGAGTTTATTCTTGTCACTGATGAGGGGGAGCCAGAGAACTTTGAAGAAGTGTTGTCTAGTAAAGACAAAAATCTTTGGCTTGATGCTATGAAGGAAGAGATGGATTCCTTGAAAAAGAATGAAACATATGTGCTTGTGAAGCCTCCTAAAGGTAAGAAGGTCTTGAAAAACAGATGGGTTTTCAAGAACAAGAAAGATGGTGACAATATAGTGAAGCGCAAAGCCAGATTGGTGGTAAAGGGTTGCAATCAGAAGAAAGGCATTGATTTTGATGAGATCTTCTCTCCTGTTGTCAAGATGACATCTATAAGAACTGTTTTAGGTTTAGCTGCAAGTCTTGATTTGGAGTTGGAGCAGCTTGATGTGAAAACTGCTTTCTTACATGGTGATTTGCATGAGGAGATATATATGGAGCAACCTGAAGGGTTTGAAGAGAAGGGAAAAGAAAAGCTTGTTTGCAAGTTGAAGAAGAGTCTTTATGGGCTCAAACAGGCACCAAGGCAATGGTATCGGAAGTTTGATTCTTTCATGACAAAGAATGGTTACAATAGAACTTCAGCAGATCCTTGTGTGTATTTTAGAAATTTCCCTGGAGGTAAATTTATTATCCTTCTTTTATATGTGGATGATATGTTGATAGTTGGACAAGATGCAGAGATGATTTCCAACTTGAAGAAGGATTTGTCCAAGTCATTTGACATGAAAGACTTGGGTCCAGCTAAGCAGATCTTAGGCATGGAGATAGTTCGTGATAGAAAAGCTGGAAAGTTGTGGCTATCACAAGAAAAGTATATTGAACGTGTGCTTGAAAGGTTCAATATGAAGAATGCCAAGCCTGTTAGTCAACCTTTAGCAGCTCACTTCAAGTTGAGTAATAAAGCTTGTCCTAAGTCAGATGAAGAAAAAGAAAGTATGTCTTCTGTTCCATATTCATCTGCTGTTGGTTCTTTGATGTATGCTATGGTTTGTACTAGACCAGATATCGCACAGGCTGTTGGTTTGGTGAGTAGATACTTATCCAATCCGGGTAAGGTTCATTGGGAAGCTATTAAGTGGATTTTCAGATATTTGCGTGGTACTTCCAAATTGAGTTTGTGTTATGGAGGTGGCAAACCGATTCTTGAGGGATATACAGATGCAGACATGGCTGGTGATCTCGATAATAGAAAGTCTACCTCAGGTTATGTGTTTACATTTTCAGGGGGAGCCATTTCATGGCAATCCAAGCTACAAAAGTGTGTAGCATTGTCTACTACTGAGGCAGAGTATATAGCAGCTGTGGAAGCATGTAAAGAGATGATTTGGTTGAAGAGGTTCCTTCAAGAGTTGGGTTTGAAGCAATGTGAGTATGTGACATTCTGTGACAGTCAGAGTGCTATGGACTTGAGCAAGAATGCCATGTATCATGCTCGTACCAAGCACATTGATATCAGATATCATTGGTTGCGGAATGTGATTGAAGAGAAAGAATTGCTGTTAAAGAAAGTCCACACAGATAAAAATGCAGCAGACATGTTAACCAATGTGGTTCCCGGAAGCAAGCTTGAGCTTTGTAATAAGCTTTCCGGGATGAGATTCAAACGTTGAAGAATTTGAGTTTTTCTTCTCTCCGTGATGGGCTGGAGGGGGAGATTGTTATAGGTCCCGCCCATATTTAAGGTCCATTTAATATTAATTTTGGCTTCTTTGAGAAGCTATATTAATGTGTATTTATTGGAATGAGTTGTATTCATTTAATATAAGTGAAGGAAGAAGAAAAGACACACACAAAAGAGATTTTCGGATTTGGCATTTCTCTCTTTAGGTCAGTTCACGTTTTTGTCGATTCCCGGAGATTGAACCGTCGGATCGTCACGATTTTTGGACAGAAGCTTCTAGACATATTGTTCCTTGTTCTCACCGTTGGGATTGCCGTTCGGAGGTCGGGAAGGTCTGTTCGGAGTTGGGGCAGATTGTAGACTGATTTCTTCTCTTTCTTGGTATTTGTCTACTTCTTGAAATCTCTTATTGTTTCATGATTGTTGGTGGGTTATAAACCTTTTATAAGACTTTATTGGGTTTGTTTTGCCCTCAATTTTATCATAATAAGAGAAGTAGGGTGGACTCCTCAAAGGTCCCGTGGTTTTTACTCTTCACACCGAAGAGGTTTTCCACGTATAAATCTTGTGTTGTTGATTGTGGTTTAGATTTCTATCCTTGTGGTTATTGTTACTGTTTTGATTTGGAACGTGGGTTGTGCTTTGGTTGATTGTTTGTTAGATTGATCCTTGTGGTGTTGTTATTGGTATTCCGCGTATTTGATTGTTGTTATTGGTAACCCGTCTTTTGGGTCCTTCATTAACTTCCATTCTCCCCTTCACCGTTACCAGATCCTTTCTATCGTCGACTGCCACGCTCTCAACTCCTGTTAATGGGTAACGTCAGTTATAATTTGAAAAAATATTTGTATAATCGCAGATATTAAAATATTCTAAAAATTTATCTACCTTTGATTTTTCTGATGATCTTCTTCATTTTGGTAATGCAATCATCACAATGAGTTCTGATTTTCAAAACTACCATAATCTGCGTCTGATTAATTAAATCCAAACGAGTTAATCACTGTAATTAGAAACGAATTTAAATTAATTATTTTATTCTTATACCTCTTCAGGTGGTGGTTTCTTCACCTCCGGTTTCTTCTCGGCGGCTTTCTCATCCGCTTTCTTCTCACCACCACCGTCGGCGTCTTTCTTCGGCTGCGGAGATACAATCTGTACTTCCTTCTTCATTTTCTTTTCCAGCCTCGCTTTCACTTTCTCAGGGTCAACCTCCCCGGTCATTGTCAATTTGTTCGATTGACGATTGGTCTTAGCCGACTCCACACCTTCAACAACAAATCACAAATTTCAATTGGCAATCCAAATCAATCAAACCAAATCAATCAATCCTATTCAATTCTCACCTTCTAAATGCTTCACCGCTCTTCTAATTTTCTTACAACAGCCTTCACAATGCATGTCGACTTTGTAAATAGAAACAGGCTTCGGTTCATCCTTTTTTTCGCCGCCGTCGGCAGTGGCGGCAGCCGCTTTATCTCCTTCACCTTTTGTCTGCTCATAAGAAAAACAAAATTAGATCAGAGAGAAACTCTTAATGAATATTTGAATCAGTAAAGTGTGATTCAAAGCCATACCCAAAAGCCGGGGGGCCACTTCGGCCCTAGTCGAACTATGGCAAAAGTTTTACAATGTGGGTTTTATTGGCCTACTTTGTCCAAAGATTCCAAAGACTTCGTCAAATCATGTGACGCTTGTCAAAGGAGTGGAAACATTTCCCGAAAACATGAAATGCTCCAACAAGGAATCTTAGTCTGCGAACTTTTTGACGTGTGGGGGATAGACTTCATGGGACCTTTCCATAAGTCGCATAACAACGCTTACATTCTTGTAGCGGTTGACTATGTCTCCAAATGGGTAGAGGCCGTTGCCTTACCTTCAAACGACTCTAAGGCGGTAGGGAAATTTATAAAGAAACACATTTTTACTCGGTTCGGGACCCCTCGAACTATCATTAGCGACAGGGGTTCCCACTTTTGCAACCGATAATTCGATCAACTCTTACTTAAATATGGGGTTGCACACCGAGTCTCTACACCCTACCACCCGCAAACTAGTGGGCAAGTTGAGGTTTCTAACCGAGAGTTAAAACGCATTTTAGAAAAAACGGTTAACTCCTCTAGGAAAGACTGGAGCTTGAAGCTCGATGATGCTCTTTGGGCGTACCGCACGGCGTTTAAGACGCCCATCAGGATGTCCCCTTATCGTCTAGTTTTTGGAAAATCATGCCATTTGCCCGTAGAATTAGAACATAAAGCATATTGGGCGATGAAATTTTTAAATTTTGACGTGCAGGCTACAGGAGAACACCGCCTCCTCCAACTCAATACTCTTGATGAACTTCGCTTAGGGTCGTACGAAAATGCCAAACTTTACAAAGAACGTACAAAACGGTGGCACGACAAGCACATTCAGGTTCGGGAGTTCACCAAGGGGGATCAAGTTCTCCTCTACAATTCTCGCCTCCGGTTATTCCTCGGAAAATTAAAAAGTCGGTGGTCGGGACCATACACCGTAATCAATGTACACTCCTCCGGAGCAATTGAGATCCAAGGTCCCGACAATGCAACCCTCCGGGTCAATGGCCACCGTCTAAAGATATACTGCGGCGACGTTTTTTCACAACAAGGCGAAACCACGCTCCTCGCCACACCATGAGCTTGCGCATCACCAAGGAAAGTCGAGCTACTCCGACTCTAAATATAGCGCTAGTTTGATGCTCTCAAACCCTGTATATATCCATTCATTTTTTTCTCTTGTTTTCTTCGTTTCGCTTCACTCCCACGGAAAGCCAAATCCCAATCCGACATAATACGCGGGGCGTCTTCTTATGCACGCCCCGCGTCTTTGTGCCTCTGATCCAAAATTATGCAAGGGACACCTTTCACGCAGGGCGTACCCCCTATTACGCCCCGCGTATGAGTTCCTTTCCGTGGCTCCCAAAGTTCAGAAACTCAAACACGCGGAGCGCCCTATTCCTGCGCCCCGCAAATTTGAGTCTCTGACTCCAAAAGCAATAAAAACGCCGCCCTACGCGGGGCGCCCCCCTGAGCATGCCTCGCATAGGGCCCCTGGCCACTAAGGGTCTCCTTTTCCTTCCTTACCTTTATTTTTTGTTTTTGTTTTAATTTCTTTTTAAGACGCCCTTGGAATAGGCGTGACTTTAAATAACGCGGAGGGCCGTGCAACCCCGCACTTAACGTTTGTTTTGCACTAACAAAAACAAAAATAAAAATAAAATAAATACAAAAATAATTAAACTACTTTATTGAATCTTTCAAATTTTTCCCAACACGCTATCCCTCCTTCGGAAATTAATTAAAGTTCCGTTATTTGTCATCAAAAATAAAAGACGTCGACACAAGGGGATGACCTAATTAAGGAATTTTAGTCTTGGTTTTGAAATTAGGGAATTTGTGCAAAGCTTAAGTTAGTACTAAACTAAGGCATTGAGTCTTAACCCTAATGTTATCTCCATAATGAATTTTGAAAAGGCAATAAAAACGGGATAGTTAAGAATTTAGCGAAGACTTGATAGTACACAATTTGAACCCGAATCTTTGTGAGGTATTTTTGAGCCTAAAGGAGTTCGTACGAGAACTCCGATTCTTTCACAATTTTTCGAGAGCTTTGACTTCACTCGACTCATAGAATTTGCATCCAATACCGGGTTAAGTACACTTATTTTTGGTAAAAAGGCAATAGATGATAAAGCGAACCCACGTAGGCTAATTTTCCTTAATTTATTTTTCTCGTTTTCATTGAACATTAGGAAACCCCTTCGAGCCTATTAACCAACTTTTTTTGTTAATACCCTTTTAACATTTAACCCTTTTTCCTCTTGTTCAAATACCGACATAACCAAGTTGCACCCGAATTACCCGAAATAAGTCACGGCCTTAGCAAATGAGCACCATAAGCTTTCAAAATTTTGTTTTTGTGCCTCTATCAAAACAAAGGATACGATAAAAATAAAAAGGCATTCTTAAGCTCCACCCGAGCAATTTTGAAGTATATTTTGTAAAATTCGCCAAAGCCGAAATAAACAAAAATACGGTGCAATCACAAAATGGTATTTTTGAACTCGAGTTTCTTTAAACTAACCACTAAAGAAGCCACCCACATTACAACCCCCATCCGGGTTTATTTTTAATGTTGCCTAACCATTTTTTAGGAGGAAAAACCCGGATGAAAATGCAAATTCAACATGATCTCGAGTAAGTGCAAAGAAGAGTGCTAAAACACCGACCCACCTAAAATTGAGCGTAAGAGTGAAATCCCTTGGTGAGGTACTATCGGGTTCTCAAAAGATAATCAACCCCCGTTAATATTGCCTATTAATCTTGATCATGGAGGTTTCAAACAAGTCTCGCACTCAGTTGTTTGCGTAGGTACTTACCGAAACCTTTGCATAAAACCATAACTTTGAAATCACGCACTTGGAAAAACCAACCTTCGGTTTGTTTCTTAATTTTCTCAATCCCTTGTCTTTCGATTTCTTTTACTTGAGGACAAGTAAAACTTTAAAGTCCGAGGAGGTTTGATAGGGGTATTTTACCCCTATCTTATAGCGTGATTTACGGGTTGATTTTGGATAAAATAAATAAGTTTAATTACAAAAATAAAGTGTTTTGATAGAATAAAGAAATAAAAATAAATCTCGTACTTTCAGTTAATTTTTCGTGCTTTTGATTAGTTTAGGAAATAAAAACATCAAGCTAACTCGGCTCGCAAAGATTTGTATTTCAGGTACGAGCTAGGAGCAAAAATCTACTCAAATACGCGGGGCGTGAAACATGTTGTCAGCAATAATTGCCTTATCCGCAGGCGCCATGTGGAATTGACTAAGCATACGCGGGGCATATGCCACCCTACGCGGGGCGTATGACACATGTCGGAAATGATTGGCCTAATCCTGAAAGTCAGACTGCACTGTCTCCCTGAGTCAACTCTTCATACGCGGGGCGTATAACCATACACGCGAGGCGTACCAGGCAATTCCTCAATGATAATAACTCAGAGACTCTTTTACGCGGGGCGTACTTCAGCTACGCATGGCATAAAAGCTCCAATTCAAGCAATAAAACTCTAGAGACTCAAACATGCGGGGCGTACCTTAGCTACGCAGGGCGTGCTCGAGACAACAAGACATGGAATTGGTCCACATGCAGAATATTTCTAACGGAATGGGCACTTACGCGGGGCGTATCATGGGATTTCTGCACCAAATAATGTTGCTCCATACTTGTACTTTGTGAAGTTACAACATTGCCCTTGCTTGATGTCTATAAATAGGAAGCTATTGAACTTCATTTGAGACAACCAAGAAATAATTACACACTAGAGAGCAAACTATACTTGTTTTGATTATTGTTGTAGTGTAGATTCAGTTTTTGTAGTTAAACTCTCCACCTCGAGAGCTTGTTCGGTTGTTTCGGCATTCCATCGAAGTTCCATTCCACCATTCGTCACCAAGCTCGAGAGTTCCACCTCCACGACCTAGGAGACGGCTTTGAGTCTGGTTAGCTAGTTTCAAGGGCGGATTCTCCCCTTTTACGTGCTAATTAGCTTGTACTCTTCCTATGTACTAGGCTTGGTTGTATTCCATTTATATACATTTCATATTTATAATTTCATGATTTATAATCTCTATTTCCCTTTACGTGTTAGTGTTTGCTGCTTGTTTTGATATTGATAATTGATTATTGTGTAGGAGAACGCGATTTTCGACGCCATTCGGGCTATCTTTAGGGAGTTATATAGGTGTTGCCCTACCGGAAGTGACAAACCAGAAACCGTAGGAATTGACAAACCACGGAACTTACGGGCCCTAGTTTCTAATTCCCCTGCATTAGACACGCTTTGACTAGGAATCACGTAGTCTAAGTGCTTCACGGGTCGGTCCTACTACACTTAGTCATTTTTGCAAGAGTAAATTATTATCCGTATACATTTAGAGTCATTATTTATCGTGGTTATAACTTATCATAATTCATCCCACTTCATAGGGTTTTAGCTACATAAATCTATGTCGCCAATAGTTAGGAATAGTGTGTAGTTGTGTCTTACTTTAACCCAAAGTAATCATCGCTTAAATAACATACGAAACCGAGTCGTCTAATACTTGTAATTATAAATCCCGTGGATTCGATACCCGGTCTTAACCGGATTATTACTTGATACGACGGGGTACACTTGCCCCTAAGTAGTCGTAGCGTCTAATAGAGTTAAGAGTAATTTACAAAGATCACATCCATAGATATAGAGTCCGCACTCATAAGATATACATTTCTTCGTGAAAAAACTCTACCACTAGGCGCCGCGCTATCATGTGGTGAGGAAGGACATGTACGTACTAGTTGTCCTAAACTGAATAGAGCTGGTAGGGGCAGAGGATTACAGACTGACAGAGCAAGTAGAGGTAATTTGTTTGGGAGAGGAAATAATCGGGGTAATGGTAGAGGTACTAATATGGGAAGAGGAGCTGGTAATACTTCTCAAGGAGCTAGGAATCAGGGTAATCAGTCAGATAGAGCTGCAACTCAACCTCGAGCTTTTGCTATGACTCCACAAGAAGCTGTTGCATCTGCAGAAGTTATCACTAGTACGATTTCTTTATTTGGAAAAGATGCTTATCTGCTTATTGATCCTGGTGCTACACATTCTTTTGTGTCTCCATTATTTATGTCTGATATAATTTGGGAGTCAAAACTTATGCCAGAACGTTTAACTGTTAGCATGCCTATGGGAGAATCTTTAGTATGTACACATGTATATCCTAATTGTGAGGTGAAGTTAGGGGAGTCTTTTATACATGTGAATTTGACACCTTTGATGGTGCAAACATTTGATGTCATCTTAGGCATGGATTCCTTATCTAAATATCAAGCTAGATTGTTCGAAAAAAGAAAGTTAATCTAGTATTAGCTAGTGGAGAGGGATATGTGTTTCATGGTGAGAGAGGTGTACGTAGAAGTATAGTCACAGTTATGACAGCCATGAAAATGCTAAGGAAGGGCTGTGATGCTTTCTTGGCATATGTGGTAGATAGTAATAAAGAATCTCCCAAATTAGAAGATGTGCCAATTGTGAATGAGTATCCAGATGTCTTTCCGGATGAAATACCAGGGTTACCACCAGTAAGAGAAGTAGAGTTTGCAATTGATTTGCAGCCTGGTACTGCTCCTATATCACTTGCACCATATAGAATGGCACCGGCAGAAATGAAGGAATTGAAGGTACAGTTGCAGGAGTTATTGGATAAGGGATATATTCGACCTAGTGTATCACCATGGGGAGCTCCAGTTTTGTTTGTAAAAAAGAAGGATGGTACAATGCAGTTATGCATTGATTATCGTCAACTGAACAAGGTTACTATTCGAAACAAGTATCCATTACCTAGAATTGATGATTTGTTTGATCAATTGCAAGGAGCAACCATATTAGCTGAAGTTGCGAATTTGTGGAGTAGTGTGATATGGGTTATGAGTAAGTCATAACTTGTCTATATAGGTGATGCTGGAAAATCAGATTCGTACCTGAACCTTGTGATGCATTTTTCGACCAGATATAGGCCGAATCTGTCATTGAGTCCTAAATGAAAGTTCTTTATTTTTATCTTACGTTTCCAGGGGTTTTTGAATCGTCTTAATCGGGCTCCGTATGAAAAAGTTATGCTGGAAATGACATATGTTGGTCATTTTAGCTTTAAACCAAAATTTGGTTTGATTTTTCTTCTTATTTGAGAGATACTGCTAATGGTTTATATAATAAGTCAGTGGTAATGTCTCACTGTCTTATCTGATCTTATTTTAGGTCGGGTTTGACAGAATAGCCCAGGGGACCTCCATGGAACGATGTTTAATTAGATTAACCACATACATCGAGTCAGACTCAACCCAAAGGTGATGCCAATTATTCTCCCAAGCTAATTCAATCGCGAAAATTGCAGCTTGTAATTCAGCCATATAGGCAAAAGAAGGAGGGATAAAACACGCAAAACAACCTTTGGAGAAGCCGCAAGAGTTACGAAAAATGCCACCCGCCCCCGCCTCACCAGGTGCATCAAGAGCAGAGCCATCAACATTAACTTTAACCCAGCCAGGAGGAGGCTTAACCCAAACATCATTTAAAAAGTATATTATTTTTTATGTATTTGTGCACAAATTTTATATTAATTGGTTCAGAAAATAAAAGTTTTGCGTTTTTATAATAGGTTTGATGATGAAATATGTTTAACCTAGATGAAATATTTGGGCTATTTTTTTTTTTTTTTATTACATATGTACAACAAAACATGTGATAAGAATCTAAATAAGACGAGACAAATACAATACCATATGTATACACGTATCTTTGATAGTAAAAGAAATATTTATGTTTTCATGTTTTGTCAAATTTGTATGTACGGAGTTTTTTGTTCAAAGGAAGACTGGGGTTTTCGTTTTGCTAAAACCGAAGATCTTTTAGTTGGATATCGAAAAAATGACTCTTGGCGATCTTAAAATGGAAATTTTCTTGTTAGTACCAAATTGAGTATGCAACCAAATTTTTTATTTTCCGAAATCATCCTTTTCGGAGGTTTCTCTCTCTAATGATCAATTTCTCTCTCCTCACAAAACAACGCCTAAATAATCTCAAAATTAAAAAGTTAAAGAATTAAAGTTATTTGTAATATCATCAAGTCTTTGTTTTGATATCGTCAATGCTCATTTTAATTTTGAGGTCCTTATTTTTAACAACGCGAAAGACCTTAGTCATTTCTTGCTCGTAAAAAAAAACCCAGTCCCCGTTTGGACAAAAAAATTTCACAGGTATCTGTTTGACAAAACGTGAAAGCACCATGTTGTTTTAGACTTTTACCATAATTGATATGTTATTAGTGATAACATGACACGTGCACAAGTAGAGTAAAGATAACAAGATTTGTGACTGGGGAGAGACTTCGTTAATATGGTTGGAAATTGGTCCAGTTTGTCAAAGTTAGGTCCTTAATTGTACCATTTAGAGTATTAGAAGATAAAATCGCTTTTAGTCGATAGTTATCTCATATATATATATATATATATATATATTGATGCCAAAATTCAAAATTAGGTGTAAATAACAGCAAAAGGCAGTGACTGATTCATGAATATTGACCTTAAGAGGTGTTTGAGATATTCTCTTGTAATGTATGGGTGCTCTACACATAATTTTCATTGAGTTTTTCGACGGTCTGTGTAAGCTCATCCCACCCTCCCTCTAAGTAGCCCTTGGATTTTTCACTGGCGGAAAAATAGAGATGCTCGGAAGTTTTGTTGCACCCTCAGCTACTCAATTTACCTTGGAAAAACGGTTGCACTTTCACCCTCCACTAGAAGAAAAGTTTAAAAATGTTGCAATTGTATCCGAAAACCCTCTTCTCTGACTCCACCACTAGTGTGAATTAGGGGTGGCAACAGAGCGAGGTAGGGATCGATACATCGCCCTCAATATTTTTTAGGGTGGTTCTGGAAAAATTTGAAATAAAATTCATGAATTTTTTTAACGCCTACACACACGGATGTCTACGGGTGACGAAGAATCCCCAAATGGTATGAGCGCCGAAAGATAAATTGGGGAAAAGGAAGCTACTGAAATTGCTCAATTTTTCATATTTGATGTGCTCTCTAAATTATATGTTGATAATTTATCAAAAAGATATATTAGGGTAGTTTTACCAACACATTAGATCAATGTATTTTAGCCTAAATGGCCACTGAATTTTATCCATTTTAACATTATTATCACTGAACTTCAGTTTTTAACAATATGACCATTGAACTTTAATTCTTGAAAATTTTCGTTTTGAGGTCATTTAGGTGTTGTTTGATTAGGAGATAGTGAATTTGAAGAGAGAGACAGCTCCAAAAAAATGTGATTTTGGAAAATAAAAAAATATGGTTTCATGGTAAATGTCGTTCTGAACAACTATAATTTTTGAATATTTTTATTTTGAGGTCGTTAACGGTTATTTTAAGGAGTTAATTAGAGTTGAGCGGTCACCGGTGTTAAAAGGTTTAAAGTCCAGTGGTCATACCGTTAAGAATTAAAGTTTAATAGCCACAATGTTAAAATGGATAAAGTTCAGTAGTCATGTATGTAGTTTACCCTATTTTAGCCTTGCTATAATTCACAATAATATAATATTGAAAACTCTGGAATGAGGATAAAAAAATGGAAATAACACAATTTTACAGTAAAATAAAGGGATAAGGTAGCAAAATAGGCTTATTTTGGGTCTAACGGTTTTTAGGAAAGTATCAATTTAGGCTTCACGTACAAAATAACACCAATATGGGTCTAACGTTTAGAAAATGACACCAATTTAGGCATCGATAACGGATTGGACACGTCATTCCTATTACTCTCTTAAGTTCTGATTTTTCCCCCCACATACAATTGACAAAACTTAATAGAGTAATATCAATGACGCGTCTCTTTCTGTTATCGAGGCCTCAATTGGTATCATTTTTGAAACGTTATGCCCATATTGGTGCTATTTTGTACGCGGAGCCTAAATTGATACTTTTCAAAAAACCATAAGCCTATTTTGCTACCGTATCCCTACAATAAAGGTATATGGTATGTTTTTTGGGTAAATTATACCTATGGCCACTGAACTTTATCCATTTCAACATTGTGGCTACTAAACTTTACGCATTTTAACACCGGTGGTGGCCACTCAACTTTAACCAAGTCCTAAATATGACCGTTAACGACCTCAAAATGAAAATATTCAATAATTAAAGTTGTTCACAATGATATTTACCATGAAACCACATTTTTTATTTTCAAAAATCACCTTTTTGGAGCTTTCTCTCTCTAAAAATTCACTATTTCTCCTAATAAACAACACCTAAATGACTTCAAAACTAAAATTTTCAAGAATTAAAGTTCCTTAGAATATCATTAACTCTTCGATTTTTTTATTTTCAGACCGTCAGCGGTTGTTTTGAGGCATTGAGTGGCCACCGGTATTAAAAAGTGTAAAGTTCAATAGGCATGCATACCGTTAAGAATTGAAGTTCAGTGGCCACAATATTAAATGGGTAAAGGTCAGTGTCCATGAGTGTAATTTACCATATGTTTTTTTTACAAAACAAAGTATTTAAAATTACACGTTAAGTTCTGATGACAATCAATAGCATTTCTATTTTAAAAAAAATCACATTTACATATTGACAAAAAATATACCCAAAATTGAATTGCAGCGGTGTGAAATGAATTTAAATATCAATTTAGTTCATAAACTGTCAAATTAGTTAAAAACGTGAAATGTCACCATATGATTTATGCTCTCGATTTAGGGAGCTGTGTTTTGTGAGAATGTGTTTTATCAATATGTAAGGATAATTTTTTAAGGTAAAAATATTATTGATTATAATCAGAACTTAATAATCTAATTTATAATATTTTTTAAAAGTAATTTATAATCCTTTATTTTATAAAACATACCACATGTCTTTGGTTTTCAAATTAGGCAAACCATAAACATTTTTTTCACTTACCTTTCCCTAATTTTTTAGTCAGTATATTTTCTTAAAGGAAATCTCTGCGTTAATTTAACCTTTTTCTACAAAAATTTTCTTAAATTTTTTACTTGTAATTAAAAATAATTTCTAACTAAATATATATATATATATAATATTATTTTCGAGATCTTCACGGCCGGTTTTTCGGAGGTAGAGGCGAAGATCCTTACGGTTCGGAGATAGTAACATCCACCGCCGCTCAAATTTAATCTTTGAAGGTAAACCTTTCCTCGCTCCCAGCCCGTATCCAAAAATTTCAGTTTTCCTCCAGCTTCGTGAATTCGAATACCCACGGTTCTCGACACCCCATATATAAATATCTTAAATTGTGTTATACCAAATAGAGGACCACGATCGTTGTCCATAGAGACCTTGGAGTACACAAAATAAAGACAAAGTCTCAATTCCCTTCCCAATTTTCTCCAACACACCACACCTCTCCTTATCTCAATTATCTAAAATAAACTCTATCAATTTTCACACACACATGTACAAAATATATGAAAAAATATTTGTTTCTTTTTTATTAAAAATTGCATTTACTAATAATTTAGAGGTCCATTTGTTTCAACTGTCCATATTTACTCTTGTTGTTAAGTTATTTGCTGTTGTTGTTAAATATTATTTGTTTTTTCTACAAAAAGTAGCTGTTTCGGAATTTTACCAAACACTTTCTATTTCCTATTTAGTATTAAAAGGTAAGAAGCAGTTCCGAAAAATGGAAACAAACCAGCACAAAATAAGGGTTAATTTAGTTTTAAGATTATTAAAAAAGTTTAATTTTACTTCCATCATATAAAACAAATCAATTTTGTCTCAATAGTAAGCATCCTAACTCAATTATACTCTTCTTTCTAGGAAATGTCACTTACTTGTTATTACTTTTAAAAGCACAAAATTTAACTAAACTTTCTAACATAAAGATAAAAATGAGTTGAAAAAAATTACCATGAAAATAAAATTGAACTGTTTTATACAATAAGAATAAAATATATATTTTTAATAATCTTGGGGTAAATTTTGTCAATATTCCAAATAATTTTGTTTTAATACTTTAGCTAATTTACACCCATGATCTTTTAACTTTTTACTTGTTTTCATTATGACCTCTGAACTTTAAAGATGAACATTGTGATTATTGAACTTTGCACTATATTACATAATTACATTGTTTATCGTTGATCAATATATGCACTCCAATAATAGTTAATCCTCTATTATAAACTTGGTGAAAATGATATTTTAAACGATTTTAATTTTAGAACTTTGGATTTTGACGTCATTTAAGTGTTATTTAGTTAGGAAATGATTGTTTAAAGAGAAAAATCTAAAAAATAATAATTTGAAAAATCTAAAATGGTAGTTAAGTGTCTGCATTTTTTTTAATCTAGACTGTTAGTAAAGAGTAAATTTGATATAATACTAATTTGGACTAAAATATATAATATATATATATATATATATATATATATATATATATATATATACCATCTGTTAAACTAACACCCCGTTTATTTGTTATGCATTCGTTTGTTGAAAAATATTGAATAAGAAAAAATCTTGTTTTGAAAATAATTTTTTTTTTCTATTTAATTACAATCGAAAAATAAAAGTCACAATGACTACTTTTAAAAGGTAAAAAAAAATATAGCAAGATTTAAAGACTAAAATAGTACAATATTTCCTCACATTCATTGTATTTTTTTTCCACTAATCTAAGATTTTAGTAAGCATAAAAAAACCAAAAAAATCTACTGTACAAACAAACGGAATTTAAAATCCAAAAGTTTGCTACATAGATTGTCACGTCTGTGTCTACATTTATAAAATTTATATTTTGATATTAGTATATCTTATAATGATTGGGTGTGTGAAGTTAATTTGGTGCTACGGAAAAAGTTTGGAGTTAATTTGATGGTTTTATGTGTAAATTAAAAGTTTAGAGTAATTTTTAAAATATTATATAAAGATGGAGGACCAAACGAGATCTTTGCCGAATTTGGATATATATCTATCCAAAGCCTTCCAGGATATTCGAGGCGTTATCTTCTTTTCTTTTCTTTTTATTATTCCTTTTATATTCATCAGTTTTCTCTGAACCGTTTCTCCACTGTTTCTTTGATTTATGGAGATTCGACCGTCCGAATCACTCGAAATTGGAACCATAGCATCCTTATACATAGTTCTAAATCCTAACCGAAGAGTTTTTGAGTTTCGGAAGTGTTTGGAGGGAAACGTCTTAGACATAATTTAGCAGCGAATCGATCGGGTGTATTTTGTTCAATTAGTGACCAATGTAAGTAACTATCAACTATATTTTGAGTTTTATGTATATAGATATATATAATCAAAAAAATTTCAGAAATTGATATTTTAGGGTTTATACAGGTATTTGTAAATTGGGGTTTTTCACGATTTTGCTTTTTATTGTGAAATTATGGTTCAAATGAAACTAATGACTATGCTTCTATGTGAATTTCAGATTTTACTTGATTATGTTGATTTAAGGCTTGATTTGGTTGATTATGTTGATTTAAGGCTTGATTTGGTTGATTTACATATATACATATATGTTTTTGGTTTCAATGTATATAGATATATATGGAATAAAATGAATTTGATGATTTCTTACGAATTGTTTTTGGATTGAGAAATCTGTTGCGGTTATTGTTGTTATTATTTTGGATTGAAGTCCAAATATGATTTTTATGAGTTGTGATATTTTGAAAGATAAAATGGTTTTGTCCATCTAGGATTGCCCGGGGTAGGAGTTGTATTTGTAAGACCATACCTAATGGCGGTATGGCCAGAGTGCACGGCTGGTAGTCCTAACTGTTAGGCAAGGAATGAGATATAAATGAGATATCTCGATATTGTTATGATTGATGTTATGATCTACACGGGTGGAATTCGAGGATGGATACACATACACAAATTTTATTTTATGAACTTAAGTTTTGAGAATATTTTATAAGGTTTTGATGACTATCTTATAAACTTAAGTTTGAGTATATTTTATAAGGTTTTGATTAAATCCCTTTATAAAGGTATATATGTAGCTATGTTAAGTAAAGTTGGTTTTTATAGCTGATAGTTTCTTACTGAGATTTCTGTCTCACGTTTTTAAATGTTTTAATGTTTTTAGGTGAGAAAGTACAAGTATAGAGAAGATTACCGACCGATTAGGCGAGGATTGGAAGTTGTTACTTAGTGTTAGAATTATTATTAGAACCTTAGTATTTCAATTGTAATGTAATGAAGTTGGTAAATATGTTGAGGTTCTTGAATGACTAATGTAGTAAGGATATTGATTTATTGAGAATCTATATCTAAGAGGAAGACTTGAAAAGTTTGACATTTAGGATATTTGGATAATTTGGAGACTCCTAAGTATTGATTGTGATATTTCTATTTCACGCTCGATGCTGATTGAGGTCGTCTAGGGTCGAGTGTGACATAGATATAAATTCAAGATATAATATCTGTTTGGCTCTCTAAAGTAAGAGTGTGTTTATTTCAGCTTTTCGGAGAATCGTTTAGCGTTTCACTCCAAACCACAGGAAATATAGCATTCGGTTAGGTTTATATAACCGCAACGTTTTTAACCTTTTTTCTGGAAACTTGTAACATTTTGGAGCTTTTTATAAATAGTTGTTTATAGTCATTTGTTATTGACAAAATTATCCTTTTTATTTCCACAAAATATGTTTCTTCTTTAACATTATTTTTATTTATATAGCATAATTACCGAAAGGACAAGGTTTTATCATGTTCAATAATTTATTTTATTATTTTTATTAATTTTATTAATTTGTGTAATGCATTTTTTATTTTATAATTCATTTGTTGATTAATTTAAAACATGTCTATATTTGACATTTTAAATAATTAAACAACTAATAATAAATAGTTAATATCAACATCAAACAACTATTAGTTAACGGCTAAACCAAACGGGTCCAAAAGCTTTTAGGTCAATTAGAACCTTAAACTATTAAAATCTTCAACTAAGAAAAAATCATCAATTCAGTCATCATTCTATGTAAAAATCATCAATTGATTCGGTTCGGTTGAACAGTTTTAGACACTTTTCTCCAAATTTATTTTGAACCAACACTAACATTATTATAATCTTTATCAAATAGTCACATTTACTGATTTTAGAATAGGAAGATAATTGGATGATTTTTACTTAGAGCCTAATTGATAATTTAAGAAGTTTTAGTTTAGGATGAAATATTCATGCCTGGATTCAAACTTGTCACACCCGACCCCATCAAATTAACTTCACACACCCAATAATTATAACATATACTAATATCAAAATATAAATTTTAGAAATTTAGACACGGATGTGACAAAACTCGTGGCCAGAATATTAAATGGGTAAAGGTCAGTCTCCATGAGTGTAATTTACCATATGTTTTTTTTACAAAACAAAGTATTTAAAATTACACGTTAAGTTCTGATGACAATCAATAGCATTTCTATTATTTAAAAAAATTGCATTTACATATTGACAAAACATATACCCAAAATTGAATTGCAGCGGTGTGAAATGAATTTAAATATCAATTTAGTTCATAAAATGTCAAATTAGTTAAAAATGTGAAATGTCACCATATGATTTATGGTCTCGATTTAGGGAGCTGTGTTTTGTGAGAATGTGTTTTATCAATATGTAAGGATAATTTTTTAAGGTAAAAATATTATTGATTATAATCAGAACTTAATAATCTAATTTATAATATTTTTTAAAAGTAATTTATAATCCTTTATTTTGTAAATAAAACATACCACATGTCTTTGGTTTTCAAATTAGGCAAACCATAAACCTTTTTTTCACGTACCTTTCCCTAATTTTTTAGTCAGTATATTTTCTTAAAGGAAATCTCTACGTTAATTTAATCTTTTTCTACAGAAATTTTCTTAAATTTTTTACTTGTAATTAAAAAATAATTTCTAACTATATATATATATATATATATATATATATATATATATAATATTATTTTCGAGATCTTCACGGCTGGTTTTTCGGAGGTAGAGGTGAACATCCTTACGGTTCGGAGATAGTAACATCCACCGCCGCTCAAATTTAATCTTTGAAGGTAAACCTTTCCTCGCTCCCAGCCCGTATCCAAAAATTTCAGTTTTCCTCCGGCTTCGTGAATTCGAATACCCACGATTCTCGACACCCCATATATAAATATCTTAAATTGTGTTATACCAAATAGAGGACCACGACCGTTGTCCATAGAGACCTTGGAGTACACAAAATAAAGACAGAGTCTCAATTCCCTTCCTAATTTTCTCCAACACACCACACCTCTCATCTCCTTATCTCAATTATCTAAAACAAACCCTATCAATTTTCACACAAACATGTACAAAATATATGAAAAAGTATTTGTTTCTTTTTTATTAAAAATTGCATTTACTAATATTTTAGAGGTCCATTTGTTTCAACTGTCCATATTTACTGTTGTTGTTAAGTTATTTGTTGTTGTTGTTAAATATTAGTTGTTTTTTCTACAAAAAGTAGTTGTTTCGGAATTTTACCAAACACTTTCTATTTCCTATTTAGTATTAAAAGGTAAGAAGCAGTTCCGAAAAATGGAAACAAACCAACACAAAATAAGGGTTAATTTAGTTTTAAGATTATTAAAAAAGTTTAATTTTACTTCCATCATATAAAACAAATCAATTTGTCTCAATAGTAAGCATCCTAACTCAATTATACTATTCTTTCTAGGAAATGTCACTTACTTGTTATTACTTTTAAAAGCACAAAATTTAACTAAACTTTCTCACATAAAGATAAAAATGAGTTGAAAAAAATTACCATGAAAATAAAATTGAGCTGTTTTATACAATAAGAATAAAATATATATTTTTAATCTTGGGGTAAATTTTGTCAATATTCCAAATAATTTTGTTTTAATACTCAGAATAAAAATTCTTCGATATTTTTAGGTAATTTACACCCATGATCTTTTAACTTTTTACTTGTTTTCATTATGACCTCTGAACTTTAAATATGAACATTGTGATTATTGAACTTTGCACTATATTACATAATTACATTGTTTACCGTTGATCAATATATGCACTCCAATAATAGTTAATCCTCTATTATAAACTTGGTGAAAATGATATTTTAAACGATTTTAATTTTAGAACTTTGGATTTTGACGTCATTTAAGTGTTATTTAGTTAGGAAATGATTGTTTAAAGAGAAAAATCTAAAAAATAATAATTTGAAAAATCTAAAATAGTAGTTAAGTGTCTGCATTTTTTTTTAATCTAGGCTGTTAGTAAAGAGTAAATTTGATATAATACTAATGGGACCAGAATCAATATATATATATATATATATATATATATATATACCATCTGTTAAACTAACACCCCGTTTATTTGTATATACCATCTGTTAAACTAACACCCCGTTTTTTTTTGTATTTAATTACAATCGAAAAATAAAAAGTCACAATGACTACTTTTAAAAGGTAAAAAGAAATATAGCAATATTTAAAGACTAAAATAGTACAATATTTCCTCACATTCATTGTATTTTTTTCCCACTAATCTAAGATTTTAGTAAGCATAAAAAAACCAAAAAAATCTACTGTACAAACAAACGGAATTCAAAATCCAAAAGTTTGCTACATAGATATAAATTCAAGATATAATATCTGTTTGGCTCTCTAAAGTAAGAGTGTGTTTATTTCAGCTTTTCGGAGAATCGTTTGGCGTTTCACTCCAAATCACAGGAAATATAGCATTCGGTTGGGTTTATATAACCGCAAAGTTTAACATTTTTTCTGGAAACTTGTAACATTTTGGAGCTTTTTATAAATAGTTGTTTATAGTCATTTGTTATTGACAAAATTATCCTTTTTATTTCCACAAAATATGTTTCTTCTTTAACATTATTTTTATTTATATAGCATAATTACCGAAAGGACAAGGTTTTATCATGTTCATTTTTTATTTTATAATTTATTTGTTGATTAATTTAAAACATGTCTATATTTGACATTTTAAATAATTAAACAACTAATAATAAATAGTTAATATCAACATCAAACAACTATTAGTTAACGGCTAAACCAAACGGGTCCAATAGCTTTTAGGTCAATTAGAACCTTAAACTATTAAAATCTTCAACTAAGCAAAAATCATCAATTCAGTGATCATTCTATGCAAAAATCATCAATTGATTCGGTTCGGTTGAACAGTTTTAGACACTTTTCTCCAAATCTATTTTGAACCAACACTAAGATTATTATAGTCTTTATCAAATAGTCACATTTACTGATTTTAGAATAGGAAGATAATTGGATGATTTTTACTTAGAGCCTAATTGATAATTTAAGAAGTTTTAGTTTAGGATGAAATATTCATGCCTGGATTCAAACTCGTGGAGATCTCTAAGACTAACTTAACTACAAGTAGCTGTGTATTTACCAAACTCAAAATTTTCTTCTTGTTTGTTTTGGTACTGCTAAAAGAAAGCCAATGTACTGTATCAAGGACAACAATTCTTAATTATCATTACTAATGATAAAAATTCACAGTAATTATCATTACTCTTTTAGCCCTATTACATATCATTACTCTTTTAGCACTATTACATATCGTAGCTGCTAAACTCAAAATTTTCGTCTTGTTTGTTTTGGTACTGCTAAAAGAAAGCCAATGTACAAGGTTGTATGTAATATTATATACAATAGCCGTGATCGCCGGCTATATCATTCTCCGTCGTCGTTTTACATGATGGAACAAGCATGGGGATTGTCGTCGCTGAACATTTGTGCTGGATTCATTGGTGGATGGTTGTACACTGGTTCAATATTATTGTAGATCGGAATCAGGTAACCTTGATTTATCGGGTTATACCCATAACCGTATTGTAGATGTTGTGGGTCAAAAGTGTAGCTCTGAGAAAATATCCCGTCCAGCCAATTAGTCGGAACATATGCCGGATAATAGTCCATTTTATTTGTTACCTCCGCCATAGCACCACCGTCACCACTAGCTGCCGTCCCGGTCGCAGGCGCTGGATCTGGAGCAGGAGCAGGAGCAGGAGCTTTTTTGTTCTTCACCTTTGCTTCTTCTCCTCTTTCACCACCTTTCTCATCATCATTCTTTTGCTCTCCTGCTCCGGCTTCATCTTTCTTATCATCATTCTTTTTTTCTCCAGCTCCGGCTTCATCTTTCTTACCATGGCTCTTTTTCTCGCCGACTTTGGAGCCAAAGCCTTCTTTATTGTCATCCTTCTTTTCCTCGCCTCCTCCGTCCACTTTCTGAGCATCATTCTTTTTCTCGCCTTTTCCGTCTACTTTCTCAGCATCGGTCTTTTTCTCGCCTCCTCCTCCATCGCCGTCGCCGCCGCCGCCGACTTCTTTCCTTGCCTCGTCTGTCTTCGGCTGAACGACCTCAACCGACGTCCGGAACTTCTCCGACAGGTAAGGCACGAGGTCCTTAACTTCCATTGTCCCCTTCACCGTTACCAGATCCTTTCTATCGTCGACTGCCACGCTCTCAACTCCTGTTAATGGGTAACGTCAGTTATAATTTGAAAAAATATTTGTATAATCGCAGATATTAAAATATTCTGAAAATTTATCTACCTTTGATTTTTCTGATTATCTTCTTCATTTTGGTAATGCAATCATCACAATGAGTTATGATTTTCAAAACTACCATAATCTGCGTCTGATTAATTAAATCCAAACGAGTTAATCACTGTAATCAGAAACATATTGAAATTAATTATTTTATTCTTATACCTCTTCAGGTGGTGGTTTCTTCACCTCCGGTTTCTTCTCGGCGGCTTTCTCATCCGCTTTCTTCTCACCACCACCGCCGGCGTCTTTCTTCGGCTGCGGAGATACAATCTGTACTTCCTTCTTCATTTTCTTTTCCAGCCTCGCTTTCACTTTCTCAGGGTCAACCTCCCCGATCATTGTCAATTTGTTCGATTGACGATTGGTCTTCGTCGACTCCACACCTTCAACAACAAATCACAAATTTCAACTGGCAATCCAAATCAATCAAAACAAATCAATTAATCCTATTCAATTCTCACCTTCTAAATGCTTCACCGCTCTTCTAATTTTCTTACAACAGCCTTCACAATGCATGTCGACTTTGTAAACAGAAACAGGCTTCGGTTCATCCTTTTTTTCGCCGCCGTCGGTAGTGGCGGCAGCCACTTTATCTCCTTCACCTTCTGTCTGCTCATAAGAAAAACAAAATTAGATCAGAGAGAAACTCTTAATGAATATTCGAATAAGTAAAGTGTGATTCAAAATCATACCCAAAAGCCGGGGGGCCACTTCGGCCCTAGTCGGACTATGGCAAAAGTCTTACAATGTGGGTTTTATTGGCCTACTTTGTCCAAAGATTCCCAAGACTTCGTCAAATCATGTGACGCTTGTCAAAGGAGTGGAAACATTTCCCGAAAACATGAAATTCTCCAACAAGGAATCTTAGTCTGCGAACTTTTTGACGTGTGGGGGATAGACTTCATGGGACCTTTCCATAAGTCACATAACAACGCTTACATTCTTGTAGCAGTTGACTATGTCTCCAAGTGGGTAGAGGCCGTTGCCTTACCTTCAAACGACTCTAAGGCGGTAGGGAAATTTATAAAGAAAAACATTTTTACTCAGTTCGGGACCCCTCGAACTATCATTCGCGATGGGGATTCCCACTTTTGCAACCGACAATTCGATCAACTCTTACTTAAATATGGGGTTGCACACCGAGTCTCTACACCCTACCACCCACAAACTAGTGGGCAAGTTGAGGTTTCTAACCGAGAGTTAAAACGCATTTTAGAAAAAACGGTTAACTCCTCTAGGAAAGACTGGAGCTTGAAGCTCGATGATGCTCTTTGGGCGTACCGCATGGCGTTTAAGACGCCCATCAGGATGTCCCCTTATCGTCTAGTTTTTGGAAAATCATGCCATTTGCCCGTAGAATTAGAACATAAAGCATATTGGGCGCTGAAATTTTTAAATTTTGACGTGCAGGCTACAGGAGAACACCGCCTCCTCCAACTCAATACTCTTGATGAACTTCGCTTAGGGTCATACGAAAATGCCAAACTTTACAAAGAACGTACAAAACGGTGGCACGATAAGCACATTCAGGTTCGGGAGTTCACCAAGGGGGATCAAGTTCTCCTCTACAATTCTCGCCTCCGGTTATTCCCCGGAAAATTAAAAAGTCGGTGGTCGGGACCATACACCGTAATCAATGTACACTCCTCCGGAGCAATTGAGATCCAAGGTCCCGACAATACAACCCTCCGGGTCAATGGCCACCGTCTAAAGATATACCGCGGCGACGTTTTTCCACAACAAGGCGAAACCACGCTCCTCGCCACACCATGAGCTTGCGCATCACCAAGGAAAGTCGAGCTACTCCGACTCTAAATGTAGCGCTGGTTTGATGCTCTCAAACCCTGTATATATCCATTCATTTATTTTCTCTTGTTTTCTTCGTTTCGCTTCACTCCCACGGAAAGCCAAATCCCAATCCGACATAATACGCGGGGCGTCTTCTTATGCACGCCCCGCGTCTTTGTGCCTCTGATCCAAAATTATGCAAGGGACACCTTTCACGCAGGGCGTACCCCCTGTTACGCCCCGCGTATGAGTTCCTTTCCGTGGCTCCCAAAGTTCAGAAACTCAAACACGCAGAGCGCCCTATTCCTGCGCCCCGCGTATTTGAGTCTCTGACTCCAAAAGCAATAAAAACGCCGCCCTACGCGGGGCGCCCCCCTGAGCATGCCTCACGTAGGGCCCCTGACCACTAAGGGTCTCCTTTTCCTTCCTTACCTTTATTTTTTGTTTTTGTTTTAATTTCTTTTTAAGACGCCCTTGGAATAGGCGTCACTTTAAATAACGCGGAGGGCCGTGCAACCCCGCACTTAACGTTTGTTTTGCACTAACAAAAACAAAAATAAAAATAAAATAAATACAAAAATAATTAAATTACTTTATTGAATCTTTCAAATTTTTCCCAACACGCTATCCCTCCTTCGGAAATTAATTAAAGTTCCGTTATTTGTCATCAAAAATAAAAGACGCCGACACAAGGGGATGACCTAATTAAGGAATTTTAGTCTTGGTTTTGAAATTAGGGAATTTGTGCAAAGCTTAAGTTAGTACTAAACTAAGGCATTGAGTCTTAACCCTAATGTTATCTCCATAATGAATTTTGAAAAGGCAATAAAAACGGGATAGTTGAGAATTTAGCGAAGACTTGATAGTACACAATTTGAACCCGAATCTTTGTGAGGTATTTTTGAGCCTAAAGGAGTTCGTACAAGAACTCCGATTCTTTCACAATTTTTCGAGAGCTTTGACTTCACTCGACTCATAGAATTTGCATCCAATACCGGGTTAAGTACACTTATTTTTGGTAAAAAGGCAATAGATGATAAACCGAACCCACGTAGGCTAATTTTCCTCAATTTATTTTTCTCGTTTTCATTGAACATTAGGAAACCCCTTCGAGCCTATTAACCAACTTTTTTTGTTAATACCCTTTTAACATTTAACCCTTTTTCCTCTTGTTCAAATACCGACATAACCAAGTTGCACCCGAATTACCCGAAATAAGTCACGGCCTTAGCAAATGAGCACCATAAGCTTTCAAAATTTTGTTTTTGTGCCTCTATCAAAACAAAGGATACGATAAAAATAAAAAGGCATTCTCAAGCTCCACCCGAGCAATTTTGAAGTATATTTTGTAAAATTCGAGATATAATATCTGTTTGGCTCTCTAAAGTAAGAGTGTGTTTATTTCAGCTTTTCGGAGAATCGTTTAGCGTTTCACTCCAAACCACAGGAAATATAGCATTCGGTTAGGTTTATATAACCGCAACATTTAACCTTTTTTCTGGAAACTTGTAACATTTTGGAGCTTTTTATAAATAGTTGTTTATAGTCATTTGTTATTGACAAAATTATCCTTTTTATTTCCACAAAATATGTTTCTTCTTTAACATTATTTTTATTTATATAGCATAATTACCGAAAGGACAAGGTTTTATCATGTTCCATAATTTATTTTATTATTTTTATTATTTTTATTAATTTGTGTAATGCATTTTTTATTTTATAAGTGATGCATTTTTTATTAATTTTTATTATTTCTTTAAGATTTCGTGGTTGTTTTATTGTCTCGCGTTGTAGCTTATGTTTGTCTGATGTGGAATCAATTGATCATCTTTTCGTCACTTGTCCGTTTGCTAGAATTATCTGGCAAGGTATTAGCTCGTTGTTTGGACGTCGGATCAACACAAGCTCGACACTTAAAGATCTCATAAGTGATGCCATAGTTCAATGTTTTAGCTCTCAAATTTATGAATTATGGGCATCTGCCATTGGAAATTCTATTTGGGCATTGTGGATTACTCGGAATAGATGCATTTTTGAGGATGAAAAACCGGAAACAGTAATGGTTTTAAGACGCATTTGGAGAGTTTTAAGAGAATCTTCTCACACGGGCCGCGGTACTACTTGGAATTCGTTAGTGGAATCACAAATTTTGGGAGAGCTCGGGATTCCTAAAAGGTATGCTAAAGGGCCGCGAATTATCCCAGTTGTTTGGCAGCTTCCTCCGAGGGATTGGACGAAGATTAACACTGATGCCTCTGTTTTGGGTTCCCCTGGACCGGTCGGGTGCGGAGGAATTTTTCGATCAAGTACTGGTTTGTGTTTGGGAGCATTTGCTTTTCCAATCACCAGTTCGTTTGCCTTCCTTGCTGAGCTGTCTACGGCTGTTCATGCTATTGATTTGGCTTACAACAAAGGTTGGCGGAAGATTTGGATTGAAAGCGACTCTATGTATGTTGTGCAGATGCTGAAATCCAAATCCACATCGGTTCCTTGGGTAATTAGACAAAATTGGTTAAATTGTTTGACACAGGTTGAAGCTATGAACTGTGTTGTTTCTCATATTTTCCGCGAAGGTAATCAGGTTGCAGACTCGCTTGCAAACTTTGGACGGACAACTTCTAGTTTGACGTGGTGGGATGATATTCCGAGCTTCTGTGAATCGGCTTTTCTTCATAATAGGGGAGGACGGTGCTCTTACCGTTTCTCTTGATCTTGTTCTGTAATTTTTTTTTCTTTCATTCTTTTGTTTTCGTTTTTTTTTCTCTTTTAATTTTGGTTCGGGGTCATGGGGTTGAGGTCGGGGGTGCCAGCTTTGCTGGGATGTCCGTCTTCGGCTCCTCCTCGATAACCAGCCTTTAATTAAAAAAAATTCATTTGTTGATTAATTTAAAACATGTCTATATTTGACATTTTAAATAATTAAACAACTAATAATAAATAGTTAATATCAACATCAAACAACTATTAGTTAACGGCTAAACCAAACGGGTACAAAAGCTTTTAGGTCAATTAGAACCTTAAACTATTAAAATCTTCAACTAAGCAAAAATCATCAATTCAGTGATCATTCTATGCAAAAATCATCAATTGATTCGGTTCGGTTGAACAGTTTTAGACACTTTTCTCCAAATTTATTTTGAACCAACACTAAGATTATTATAGTCTTTATCAAATAGTCACATTTACTGATTTTAGAATAGGAAGATAATTGGATGATTTTTACTTAGAGCCTAATTGATAATTTAAGAAGTTTTAGTTTAGGATGAAATATTCATGCCTGGATTCAAACTTGTCACACCCGACCCCATCAAATTAACTTCACACACCCAATAATTATAATATATACTAATATCAAAATATAAATTTTAGAAATTTAGACACGGATGAGACAAAACTCGTGGCCACAATATTAAATGGGTAAAGGTCAGTGTCCATGAGTGTAATTTACCATATGTTTTTTTTACAAAACAAAGTATTTAAAATTACACGTTAAGTTCTGATGACAATCAATAGCATTTCTATTATTTAAAAAAATTGAATTTACATATTGACAAAACATATACCCAAAATTGAATTGCAGCGGTGTGAAATGAATTTAAATATCAATTTAGGTATAAAATGTCAAATTAGTTAAAAACGTGAAATGTCACCATATGATTTATGGTCTCGATTTAGGGAGCTGTGTTTTGTGAGAATGTGTTTTATCAATATGTAAGGATAATTTTTTAAGGTAAAAATATTATTGATTATAATCAGAACTTAATAATCTAATTTATAATATTTTTTAAAAGTAATTTATAATCCTTTATTTTGTAAATAAAACATACCACATGTCTTTGGTTTTCAAATTAGGCAAACCATAAACCTTTTTTCACGTACCTTTCCCTAATTTTTTAGTCAGTATATTTTCTTAAAGGAAATCTCTACGTTAATTTAATCTTTTTCTACAGAAATTTTCTTAAATTTTTTACTTGTAATTAAAAATAATTTCTAACTATATATATATATAATATTATTTTCGAGATCTTAACGGCCGGTTTTTCGGAGGTAGAGGTGAAGATCCTTACGGTTCGGAGATAGTAACATCCACCGCCGCTCAAATTTAATCTTTGAAGGTAAACCTTTCCTCGCTCCCAGCCCGTATCCAAAAATTTCAGTTTTCCTCCGGCTTCGTGAATTCGAATACCCACGATTCTCGACACCCCATATATAAATATCTTAAATTGTGTTATACCAAATAGAGGACCACGACCGTTGTCCATAGAGACCTTGGAGTACACAAAATAAAGACAGAGTCTCAATTCCCTTCCCAATTTTCTCCAACACACCACACCTCTCCTCTCCTTATCTCAATTATCTAAAACAAACCCTATCAATTTTCACACACACATGTACAAAATATATGAAAAAGTATTTGTTTCTTTTTTTATTAAAAATTGCATTTACCAATAATTTAGAGGTCCATTTGTTTCAACTGTCCATATTTACTGTTGTTGTTAAGTTATTTGTTGTTGTTGTTAAATATTAGTTGTTTTTTCTACAAAAAGTAGCTGTTTCGGAATTTTACCAAACACTTTCTATTTCCTATTTAGTATTAAAAGGTAAGAAGCAGTTCCGAAAAATGGAAACAAACCAACACAAAATAAGGGTTAATTTAGTTTTAAGATTATTAAAAAAGTTTAATTTTACTTCCATCATATAAAACAAATCAATTTTGTCTCAATAGTAAGCATCCTAACTCAATTATACTCTTCTTTCTAGGAAATGTCACTTACTTGTTATTACTTTTAAAAGCACAAAATTTAACTAAACTTTCTAACATAAAGATAAAAATGAGTTGAAAAAAATTACCGAGAAAATAAAATTGAGTTGTTTTATACAATAAGAATAAAATATATATTTTTAATCTTGGGGTAAATTTTGTCAATATTCCAAATAATTTTGTTTTAATACTCAGAATAAAAATTCTTCGATATTTTTAGGTAATTTACACCCATGATCTTTTAACTTTTTACTTGTTTTCATTATGACCTCTGAACTTTAAATATGAACATTGTGATTATTGAACTTTGCACTATATTACATAATTACATTGTTTACCGTTGATCAATATATGCACTCCAATAATAGTTAATCCTCTATTATAAACTTGGTGAAACTGATATGTTAAACGATTTTAATTTTAGAACTTTGGATTTTGACTTCATTTAAGTGTTATTTAGTTAGGAAATGATTGTTTAAAGAGAAAAATCTAAAAAATAATAATTTGAAAAATCTAAAATGGTAGTTAAGTGTGCATTTTTTTTAATCTAGACTGTTAGTAACGAGTAAATTTGATATAATACTAATTTGGACCAAAATCAATATATATATATATATATATATATATACCATCTGTTAAACTAACACCCCGTTTATTTGTTATCCATTCGTTTGTTGAAAAATATTGAATAAGAAAAAATCTTGTTTTGAAAAATAAAATTTTTTTTTTGTATTTAATTACAATCGAAAAATAAAAAGTCACAATGACTACTTTTAAAAGGTAAAAATAAATATAGCAAGATTTAAAGACTAAAATAGTACAATATTTCCTCACATTCATTGTATTTTTTTCCCACTAATCTAAGATTTTAGTAAGCATAAAAAAACCAAAAAAATCTACTGTACAAACAAACGGAATTTAAAATCCAAAAGTTTGCTACATAGATATAAATTCAAGATATAATATCTGTTTGGCTCTCTAAAGTAAGAGTGTGTTTATTTCAGCTTTTTGGAGAATCGTTTGGCGTTTCACTCCAAATCACAGGAAATATAGCATTCGGTTGGGTTTATATAACCGCAACATTTAACCTTTTTTTTCTGGAAACTTGTAACATTTTGGAGCTTTTTATAAATAGTTGTTTATAGTCATTTGTTATTGACAAAATTATCCTTTTTATTTCCACAAAATATGTTTCTTCTTTAACATTATTTTTATTTATATAGCATAATTACCGAAAGGACAAGGTTTTATCATGTTCATTTTTTATTTTATAATTTATTTGTTGATTAATTTAAAACATGTCTATATTTGACATTTTAAATAATTAAACAACTAATAATAAATAGTTAATATCAACATCAAACAGCTATTAGTTAACGGCTAAACCAAACGGGTCCAAAAGCTTTTAGGTCAATTAGAACCTTAAACTATTAAAATCTTCAACTAAGCAAAAATCATCAATTCAGTGATCATTCTATGCAAAAATCATTAATTGATTCGGTTCGGTTGAACAGTTTTAGACACTTTTCTCCAAATCTATTTTGAACCAACACTAAGATTATTATAGTCTTTATCAAATAGTCACATTTACTGATTTTAGAATAGGAAGATAATTGGATGATTTTTACTTAGAGCCTAATTGATAATTTAAGAAGTTTTAGTTTAGGATGAAATATTCATGCCTGGATTCAAACTCGTGGAGATCTCTAAGACTAACTTAACTACAAGTAGCTGTGTATTTACCAAACTCAAAATTTTCTTCTTGTTTGTTTTGGTACTGCTAAAAGAAAGCCAATGTACTGTATCAAGGACACCAATTCTTAATTATTATTACTAATGATAAAAATTCACAGTAATTATCATTACACTTTTAGCCCTATTACATATCATTACTCTTTTAGCCCTATTACATATCGTAGCTGCTAAACTCAAAATTTTCTTCTTGTTTGTTTTGGTACTGCTAAAAGAAAGCCAATGTACAAGGTTGTATGTAATATTATATACAATAGCCGTGATCGCCGGCTATATCATTCTCCGTCGTCGTTTTACATGATGGAACAAGCATGGGGATTGTAGTCGCTGAACATTTGTGCTGGATTCATTGGTGGATGGTTGTACACTGGTTCAATATTATTGTAGATCGGAATCAGGTAACCTTGATTTACCGGGTTATACCCATAACCGTATTGTAGATGTTGTGGGTCAACAGTGTAGCTCTGAGAAAATATCCTGTCCAGCCAATTAGTCGGAACATATGCCGGATAATAGTCCATTTTATTTGTTACCTCCGCCATAGCACCACCGTCACCACTAGCTGCTGTCCCCGTCGCCGGCGCTGGATCTGGAGCAGGAGCAGGAGCTTTTTTGTTCTTCACCTTTGCTTCTTCTCCTCTTTCACCACCTTACTCATCATCATTCTTTTTCTCTCCTGCTCCGGCTTCATCTTTCTTATCATCATTCTTTTTTTCTCCAGCTCCGGCTTCATCTTTCTTACCATGGCTCTTTTTCTTGCCGGCTTTGGAGCCAAAGCCTTCTTTATTGTCATCCTTCTTTTCCTCGCCTCCTCCGTCCACTTTCTGAGCATCATTCTTTTTCTCGCCTTCTCCGTCTACTTTCTCAGCATCGGTCTTTTTCTCGCCTCCTCCTCCGTCTCCGTCGCCGCCGCGGACTTCTTTCTTTGCCTCGTCTGTCTTCGGACCTCAACCAACGTCCGGAACTTCTCCGACAGGTAAGGCACGAGGTCCTTAACTTCCATTGTCCCCTTCACCGTTACCAGATCCTTTCTATCGTCGACTGCCACGCTCTCAACTCCTGTTAATGGGTAACGTCAGTTATAATTTGAAAAAATATTTGTATAATGGCAGATATTAAAATATTCTGAAAATTTATCTACCTTTGATTTTTCTGATGATCTTCTTCATTTTGGTAATGCAATCATCACAATGAGTTCTGATTTTCAAAACTACCATAATCTGCATCTGATTAATTAAATCCAAACGAGTTAATCACTGTAATCAGAAACGGATTTAAATTAATTATTTTATTCTTATACCTCTTCAGGTGGTGGTTTCTTCACCTCCGGTTTCTTCTCGGCGGCTTTCTCATCCGCTTTCTTCTCACCACCACCGCCGGCTTCTTTCTTCGGCTGCGGAGATACAATCTGTACTTCCTTCTTCATTTTCTTTTCCAGCCTCGCTTTCACTTTCTCAGGGTCAACCTCCCCGGTCACTGTCAATTTGTTCGATTGACGATTGGTCTTCGCCGACTCCACACCTTCAACAACAAATCACAAATTTCAATTGGCAATCCAAATCAATCAAACCAAATCAATCAATCCTATTCAATTCTCACCTTCTAAATGCTTCACCGCTCTTCTAATTTTCTTACAAGAGCCTTCACAATGCATGTCGACTTTGTAAACAGAAACAGGCTTCGGTTCATCCTTTTTTTCGCCGCCGTCGGCAGTGGCGGCAGCCGCTTTATCTCCTTCACCTTCTGTCTGCTCATAAGAAAAACAAAATTAGATCAGAGAGAAACTCTTAATGAATATTCGAATCAGTAAAGTGTGATTCAAAGCCAAACCCATCGATTAAAGATATACAGTGTTAAAAACATTGGTAGAGTAATTTTAATTTTAATTTCAATTACACTTAATTCAGCCAAACTTTTAATTTTTCCAAATTTATCCACCTAAAAAAATAATGTTTTAATCAATTTTAATTTTTCAATTTTTTTGATTTGAAGTTTTTTTAATGAGGGAGAAAGTTAATGTTTAGAGAAACAAAACTTCAAAAATGATAATTTTGAAAAATAAAAAATATGATTATTTAATTTTTAAAAATTTTCATTTTGAGATCGATATTGGTCAATTTGAAAAAATAAAAATTTTACCAACCACATATACCGATCTAAAAAAATGTGAAATCATGTAACATTTATTTGAAATTAACTCAGACAACTCACTTGATGTGGTTGAGTAACAAACTCCATCGCTATATCTATGTCGTCGGAACACTTTCGAAAAGCTAGTTTGCTCTTCGCATACATAGCTTTAATCATTAGATAATCTTGGAGGTCCTCCATCACCATGGCCGCACTTTTGAAATGTTTCCACATTTAGATTGATCTTCGTTCGGTGTTTGTCAAGCACTTCAAATGGGTGAGATCGATGGCCTAAAGATTTAATATAAAATGGTTTGTAATGACTGAAAATTCAACTAATTGAATAAAATTAACTTTGAAATAAGGGATGTTTGATTACCTACTTTTCTCTTTAGGTTTGCTTTTTTACTTTAAAAGAGAGACTTTTATGGATTGGGTTAGACATCATTTGTTTGTCTTTTATAGCTGAAAAATCAATCTTTTCAATCGTAACAGTCAATTTCATTGAATTTTCAGTTTCAAATTTATTTACCTTATAACCGATTAAATTTAATTTCATTGAATTTTCAAAATTAATTAAATATAGTCAAATATACATCTTACCATTTTTAAGAAAAATGCATTCCAAAATTTATTACATTATAACTGTCCCAATTTTTCAGTTTTAAAATTGTATTCCATTCTAACTTATTAAAATTCAATTAATTGTTTTATAATGGTTAAAATACATTAATAGCTTCTGAACTTATCTCAAAATGTTGATTGGCCCCCTAAACTTATAAAATGTTTTGTTAACTCCCTCAACTTGCTTAAATTAACCTATTGGCCACCTAGATTTGTTTAAAATGAAATATTGGTCTTCTAAACTCGCCTATAGTGATTCATTAGCCTATGAACTTGTTTAAAGTGATATTCATTTCAATTTGTTTAAATCTATAAAAATAAAGTCAAAACTTAAAAAATAAAGGTCTGATTCGTAATTCTATATCTTTAAAACAAATTAACTTTCTATTTTTTACACCTTTATGGCGTTTTTATAAGATTTAGGGACTTAATCATTACAGTTTAAGTAAGTTCATGAGCCTAATGAGACACTATGTAAGTGTCGGAGATAATAAAGGTTTTTGAACAAATTCAGAAAGCAACTGATGTATTATACCATAACTTTACAAAATGTAAGTCGTCCAGGCTATCTCGAAAAAAAATAATATAATACTCATGTTGATTAATAAACACAAAATGGGAACAAGAAAAGAAAGTAAAGAGTAGAATTTGTTCAAATTATACCTACAATGGGATTTGGTTTTAGAATTTGTGTCACATAAAGGATGCAGTTTGTAAATAAGAATCACAACTAAGAAGATGTTAATTTTTTCCTCAATACATACAATTAAATTGCATAAGGATGAGACCACATTATGAACAAATGAAAAGACAAACCTTTGGGCAATATGTTCAATATCCTCTTTCTGAACGACTTTAGGATCATCGAACCCAACCATATAGTTGTGTAAATCAGCAGACACAACATCGGCAATACACTAATTCATGGGAAAGACCATGGAACCACCTGCAGCACCTATATCAGCAACCCACACAAAGCCAAATCAATCCATAAACTAATATCAGAAAATTGAGATGTAAGATTAAGAGCCATAGTTCAAATAGCTTCAACAATACAATTGAAAGACGTTTGTAAAATTATAACCGTAGTAGCTTCCTCAATCCAAAAATAATTCGCATCAAATAGTCGAATTCATTTTCTCGACTCAATTTTCAAATAAATACCACAAGCATAAAATTATACTTCAAATTAATCATTTTATAATTAAAATCAAAAGTAAATACTTTAAAGAATCTATTTCAATAAAAAAAAACCATAAGTTTGACAATTTCATCAAATTAAACTCACTCAAATATTATAGAAATAGACTTAAATAAAATTTATACCAAATACTTTATCGGACTATTTTCATACATTTTTATTGGACTATTTTCATACATTTTTATCGGACTATTTTTATTTGCCATTATCACCGGAATAGTTCATGTAATACTGATCAGTTGGACTCGTGACACTGTACTATTTTTAAGTTCCAAACTCTTATACTAATTTTATATTCGATACCGTCTCTACTTGGTAAATATCGGCATTGGTCCTTGTATTTATTAATTTTAACTTTTGCTTAAAATATTTTATTCATAAGATTTAAAATAATCGAAATATTCTTATTAGATTATTTTCGGTCACTGAGATATTAATTTTGAACCGACGTAGTTAATTTGGACCAATTATACCTTTAAACTCGTAACACGGCTAAAGGTCTTAATACGGAATTTTACTTCGATAAATCTAAAGGACAACTAGTCTAAAATTTATATTTTTATATTTTATTAGTAACCTATAGGCTTGATAAATTACTAATCACAACCCTATTAAAATTTAACGCAACTACCGAAACCAAACTTACACAAAATCATACCGATAACATTTTAAAAATAATTTGAATCTAAAATACAGTTACCGAAATATTGTCGCCGAAATACTGTTTTTGGTCGCCGAAATGCCGTTTCTAGTCACCGAGAGGTCGTTGGCATCTAAATATCACCGACATCAAAAGAATTGTAAAATTAAAAAGATAACCCTATTAATTGAAAATCCATTTAATAGAACCATTTTATTATAGATAAATTCATATATATATATATATATATATATATATTTAGAAAATCATATAGAAATACTAAAACATTTTCTTCTTTATTTTCTTCACGAAACTCCAAGTTGAATTGGCCCATTGAAGAATAAAAATGAATTTTTGCTAAAGGGAAAATGATTGAATAACCAAAATTTTAAAAACTAATTTTTTTTCTTTTTGATATGTCAAGTAGCACCTCAAATATAGACTTTTCTAAAGCTTTTTCTTTTTCATTTAAAAGAAACATTTTTTTTTCAAACAAACCTCTCATTTCTCCTGTACTTATAATAAAGAAGAAATTACATCAAAAATCATGTTTGAATTTTAATTTATATTTAAGTAATTCCTATATTTGTGTTTTATCATTTCTTATTTTTATTTTTAATTTTGTCAAAATTCAGTTATTTTCTTCATTATTCAAAAACCATAATTTTGAAAAAAAAAAGAAAGTGGTATACGGATGTAGTAAAAAAAATTGAAAAATATGACAAAATAATAAATTATTCTTTGAGTACGAGGAAATTATAAATATATACTTGATTCATGACTTTTGTCTAATTCACTCTATAATAAAATAGTTACATAAGTCATATGTAATGTTTTTCTTTTATTTGAAAATGGACACATGGATTATGAATTGTTGAGATATGGACACATGGCTTTTAAATATTTAAAATGGTGACATGTATATAGGACATGTGTCTTATCACATGTTACTCATAATTTTTTTAATTAATTCATAATTAGATTATAATTAATATTATGGTTATATTAATTGTGTGTTTTAATTGTCCACATGTTACTTACTATCACATATTTAAATTATTTATAGTAAAATAAATTCTAAATTTTAAATTCGTGTATATATAATTTGGGAATTGGTAAAATATCAATTTTGATCCTTTTAATTTATAACATTTTATAAAACTTTACCCAAAACTTTTAATGTACACCTAAAAACATTAAATTAGAACATAATAGTATACTTAAATTTTATAATTAACTAACACTATCTATTTCGAAAATAAAAATTTAGACACGGATGTTACAATTCTACCCACCTTAAAGAATTTCGTCCTCGAAATTCATATCGATTTTTACTTAGGACAATTAATCGTTACAATTACTTAATTATGATTTTTTTTCTTCCTAACCCACTATCGAGCTATATAATGTTCAGACTTCTATCCCAAAATTCACATTCGTAAATCACAATCCACCACTCTAGGTCCGAAGAAAATAACCTAGGCTCTGATACCAAAATGTCACACCCGACCCAAATCGGCTTCGGGTATAAACGAAAAATAGGTTAACGGGCATTCGTAAGACAAAAAGGCGAATCGATTTTCTAATAGATAAAAATTTATTTAAACTACCTAAAGTTTTATTTATTATTTGGCTTGGACTCGATAATTCTATCGAGCTTCCTACGTATCCCGAACTTCTTTTAATCTTTAAACCAGGAATCAAAGCCACGTAGTTCTACCTATTTTAGGTAGTTCTGATAGGCAGTTCTCTTAACTTATTAACTCATTTTAACTTATTGACACGTTGATTGATTCACTAATAACTTAATTATATATTTCACTTTATTACTATATAATTTAATATATATAAATCACTTTATCAAAACGAATCAAATCGAATAACGTTTTATCAAAACGAATCGAATCGAACACCGTTTTATCAAAACAAATAATGTTTCATCAAACGCAATCAAATCGAACAACGTTTCATCAAACCGACGCTTTATCAAACCAAATTCGTAATCAAATCAACGTAAAATTATATTTCAAATCATCAAGCCTTTTCAAAACGTAATACTAAATTTACGTGTGTGTCCATCCTCGAATTCCACCCGTGTAGCTGATCATAACATCAATCATATCAATAATCGAGATATCTCATTCATATCTCACCTTGCCTAACGTTAGGACTACCAGCCGTGCACTCTGGCCATACCGCCCTTAGGTATGGTCTTACAATTCTTACAACTCCTACCCCGGGCAATCCTAGATGGACAAAACCATTTTATCTTTCAAAATATCACAACATAAAAATCATATTTGATTTCAATTCAAATCTCATAAATAATAATAATAACCGTAGTAGCTTCCTCAATCCAAAAATAATTCGCATCAAATAGTCGAATTCATTTTCTCGACTCAATTTTCAAATAAATACCACAAGCATAAAATTATACATCAAATTAATCATTTTATAATTAAAATCAAAAGTAAATACTTTAAAGAATCTATTTCCATAAAAAAAATCATAAGTTTGACAATTTCATCAAATTAAACTCACTCAAATATTATAGAAATAGACTTAAATAAATTTATACCAAATACTTTATCGGACTATTTTTATACATTTTTATTGGACTATTTTCATACATTTTTATCGGACTATTTTTATTTGCCATTATCACTGGAATAGTTCATGTAATACTGATCAGTTGGACTCGTGACACTGTACTATTTTTATGTTCCAAACTCTTATACTAATTTTATATTCGATATCGTCTCTACTTGGTAAATATCAGCATTGGTCCTTTTATTTATTAATTTTAACTTTTTGCTTAAAATATTTTATTCATAAGATTTAAAATAATCGAAATATTCTTATTAGATTATTTTCGGTCACTGAGATATTAATTTTGAACCGACGTAGTTAATTTGGACCAATTATACCTTTAAACTCGTAACACGGCTAAAGGTCTTAATACGGAATTTTACTTCGATAAATCTAAAGGACAACTAGTCTAAAATTTATATTTTTATATTTTATTAGTAACCTATAGGCTTGATAAATTACTAATCACAACCCTATTAAAATTTAACGCAACTACCGAAACCAAACTTACACAAAATCATACCGATAACATTTTAAAAATAATTTGAATCTAAAATACAGTTACCGAAATATTGTCGCCGAAATACTGTTTTTGGTACCCGAAATACCGTTTCTAGTCACCGAGAGGTCGTTGGCATCTAAATAGAGATGGAAAGTCATTTGGATCGAAACATTTGGATCGATCGTCGATGAACTCATTCCACATAGAGATGGAAAGTCAGAGTTGAGGGTGCGTACAAAGGAGAGCCAGGAGAATATTAGGGCTGTAAAATGAAATTATTAGGGGGAAAGCATTTTTGTTTTCGGGAAAGATCCCCCTTTTTTTTCCAATTAATAATATATGGTCGCGGATAGATAAATGAATTGGTAACAATAATTTTTTACTTGTAACTCAAATTTATATGTGACAATTACAATTGTAACGGTAAATATAAAAAATGTTACGATCATTTATAATTGTTACAAACATTTCTTTTGTGACAAGTTAAAAGAAATTATCACAAATTATTTATTAATTATGTGACAATATATTTTATTTGTAACTAAAATATGTTTGTTATAATTAATCGTTGTAACGAAAATATTTAAAAATATGTGATAATATATTTATAATTATCGTAAAATCTAATGGTGACTATCTAAAATAATTGTTACAAATTATTTAATAATTTTTTGATAAAACTTTTTATGGATAACTAAAATATTTTTGTTATTAGTTATAATTTAATTCTTGCAAATTGATTCAAAAAAAATAAATTTAATTATTGCAAAATAAAATAGTTATAATTTTATTTGATACGAAAATAGTTATAATTTAATTGTGTGACAACTTTTTTTTTTTTTTAAATTACTATTATAAACATATATCTGTACTAAACATTAAAACAAAAGAAAGAACAATACCAAAACCATAAAAACCCTAAAATTAAAATTTCATTCGAGACAGACACAGAAGAGCCCTTGGCCAGCGCCTTGCAGTGCCGCCGCCGCCGCCGTCGACCTCGCCCTCGCCCTCGCCCTCGCCCTCTCCTTCGCCGTCGACCTCGTCCTCGCACTCGCGATCTCCGTCGACCTCGCGCTCGCCGTCGAAATCGTCCTCGTACTCGCGCTCACCGTCGACCTCGCACTTCGCCTTCCTCGATATCGAAAGCTCTTCTTCGACTTATCATTTGTGGTGTCCGCACCCATGTCCGCATCCGTGTCTGCACCTGAGTCGGTGCTTCATAGATGATAACTATTGTTTCAAGATCATGTTTTGATAGAGCCACATTTTTACCCATTTTTCCCTCATGAACAAAAAAGTTACTGCTTGGTTGATTAGTGTAGTCTTGCCTAGGAGAAAAGGATTCAACTGGAGTTCTTCTGTTAAATTCTGACAGTACACCTGCAGAAGTTGACCCCAAATGCTCATCCTTAACATGTGATGATACGTCTACTCTACAAATTTGTTGGAATTGGCATGTTGCTCTAGAATTGGGGTAATTGGAATTGGCATGTTGCTCTAGAATTGGTGTAATGCCTTCAGGCTGACACTGATTCAGTTAATTGAATTTCTGGCTTGGTATGAGTCCTTTTGAGCATTGTGAATAGTGACTTGTCAGTTGGACTAAAAGAAGCATCACACGTAGTTTAGGACAAAGGTTTGTTTTTGAGATCCCTTCATGATACTCTTTGTTTGACAAGATTCAGCCCCTTTTATTGCTCTTATTCATGCTCTATCTTTGTCTCTTCTTTTCTTATCTTTTTTTTAATGTTAAATATTTCAATTGTGTGGTAATCTTGAGCGAAAATGTTTTGTTAGAGCATTGAGAGAATAATATTTTTTGTTGAAATGTTACTCCATAGCTTGAAAAGCTGGTTAAGTAGGAGAATTTGTCAGTCCTTAACCCTCTTCTTCTAAAATTCGGTATTTTAATCATCTAAATACAATAGCAGATAACAATAATCTTTTGTATGTTTCTCTTCGTTGAATATTGTGTTGTTAATGTCCACAATTTTAGTGGAGAACTACCTCTTGCTCTCACTCATATGACCAAATTAACAGAAACATAAGTAATCTATCAACCTTAGCTATTGCGTATGCTAATAATAAATATATATAGAGAGATCATAATTTGCAGGCATATGTAGTAGGATTAGAAGTTACAACTTCAATGGGAAACTGCCCAGTTTTATTTAGAGCTGGAAACAACTCAAGATCTTGTAGGTGTTTCTTTGTATCAGACAATTCCAATGTACAAAACTATGGGGAAAGGTTCTAAGTTTCTTGACTTGGAAAACATGGAAAACATGATGTATTTGTAAGTCATTCTTACCGAAAACATGTAATACTTTTTCCCCTTATCTTTGAATTTTAAAAGATATATCATGTTTTTATAGTAATATTGATGAAATTTCTTTCTTCAAATTTTGACTGTTTACATTATTCTTATGAACTAGTAAGTTCCATTTGACCTATTTGTGTCAGTGTTGATTTCTACATAGCTTTTGTATCTTACCGAGTTTATGTCATCTTATATTTTGAGTACAGTAGCTTATATTTTCATACAGGCATATACAATTGAGTGGCTAAATATGTAAAACTAGTTTGTATGATTTCAGGTCTCATTTTTGAAGATGAAAAGGAGAAAAAGAACAATTCTAAGCTTTTTCTCATAGAATTCTTAGGGTGTTATATACCTGAAGTTCTATGAGCATCATTTATGAGTTAGAATTGTATCATTCATATAAGCTTAAAGCTCCTAATATTACTTGTTAAGAATAAATGGTGGTTATAGATTCAGATAAAGCTTAAAGCACCCTTTAAAGGGTAAATTTACCTCTTCACCTCTACAAAATGTTGTGTGATGGATGGCTCCTTACCTATCCATTTGGAATATTTGCCTCTTCAAGTAGCAAAATGGATAATATTGTACTAAATGTAGACAATTAAATTGAATATTTACCTAACTTGTTTTTATAGGTGGCCTTTTCAGTTGGCTCAAAGTTGAATCCTATTGTTGTAAGGTTGATCATATTTGCACTCTTTGGGTTTCTATTTGTATTCTGTTGTTTTTAAATGTTTGATCTTTTGAAGATAAAAACAAGGTAGAATACAGGGCCTGAAATCCCTTCATATCAAAATTAGCTGCTGACATTCTTGGTGGTGTTGATCACGTTTGGTGTAAGTTTGATTGGGATTTTTTATTTTGTGTTACCATTCAAATACATTTGTTGATAAATTTTGAAGTGCAATTGACATGGTTGTAATGCGACTAATTCATTCTTTGATGAATTTATAAACCTATTTCTTTACCTTAGAGCAACTTCTGGCACTACGTTCCCTCGTGTGTCTGACCTTTTTGCTCCTGTGAATACTGATTTGTTAATGTTAAGTTTCATTTTATTTGTTTGTAGTATGTTGCTTATAAGTTGTTGTTTGAATTGGCAGACCGGAGTTATCTAAGCGGAGCTATAAGTAGTGAAAGAACAATGTATATCTCACCACTGCTAAGGATGACAATCTAAAAGGGAACAAGATCTGTATTAAAGAAAGCACTCCTTTGAAATTAAAGACTTGTCTTGCAGTTCCTCACGAATATTTATGGTGTGACTGAGATGGTCCAAAGATTTGGACTCATTTCTAGGGATTCAATTGGGTGGTTAGTCATGACTATGTAAATTGATACTTTTATTGAAATTATTGTATTATTTTAAATTTAATCAATAAAATATTTATATATATATATATATTTATTTTATTTATAATTAAGCTAGCTAATATAAAACAATAATATAAAATGTATTAGTTACAATAATTTCTTTTACAGATTTATATATGTGACAATTTTAATTTTACGAAATCATAATTGTAACAAGATAAATGGACACTCATTTATATTAGTTACTATTATATTTTGTTATAAAATTATATTTGGAACAACTAAATATTGTCACATACATAAGATGGTAACAACTTAAAGTTGTCACTGTATTTAAATAATTTGTAATAACACAAAAACATTGTAATTAATATACAATTGTTACAATATAAAAACAGTGTTACGGATTTATATAGGTGACAATTTTAATTGTTACAAATTTATTTTTTTGTAACAATTAAGTAAGATTGTCACACGATTTTAGTTTTAATTAATAGATAATTTGTGACAACATACTTTGTTTGTGACAATATTTTATTTTCCAGTTACAAAAAAAGTTGTAACAATTAAAAGTAGTGTGACAACAAACTTATTATTACAAAAAGTAATAATTCCTGTAACAATATTTTAATGTCACATTTGTCAAAAATATTAGCAACGGAGTTATACGTGACAACCTCCGTGACACCTACTTATCGTCACATATACAATTATGTGACAATTTTTTAGGAGTTTGTGACAATACTTGTTGTCACAAACAACCCGATTACTTGTAGTGATACTTAAAATTTAGGAAGACTAATTTTACAATAAATCTTCAAAGTTTATGGTTTTTTTTTTAAATTCAAATTTTATGTTTGCTTGTTATTTAATTAAGCCAACATTATTGAGTCATATTTAAAAATAATTTTTTTTGAACCATAAAAATAATTTTTAGTGTCTAGTTAAAAAAAGTACAACTTGTAAATTACTAGATTATAAAAGGCATAAATGAATAAAATGATGTTGAATTTCTTAAGATGAGATAAAATAAAAGTGTTTTTAAATTAAAAAGTACTAGCATATTTTTTTTGTCAATGCAATATTTAAATCGTTTTTAATTTTAACAAAAAAAAAATGCTATTTCTTAAATATGTAATTAAATTTTTAGAAATGCCAACAATAAATTACAAATGTGAATTATAAAAAAGTCACATAAATAGATAAAAAACTTATGGTAGAATTTTTAATTATAAGGACAAAAAAAAGTATTTTCAACTTTAAAAATATTGGAACACTTTGTACTGACACAAAATCTAATTTATCGTAACTTTAAAAATTGTCCATGTTTTTTTAATCTAAAGTAACGAAGTTTCAATTTTTTAAAATGTTATTAAGTGATTATAAAACACGAGACAAACGTAATTGAATTTTTAATATAAGGACAAAATGAAAATGTGTTTTCAAATTAAAAAATTACCTTAACACTTTTTAGGGATATAAAATTTCACACGTCTTTAACTTTTAAAAATGTCGATGCTTTTTCCAAAATAGCGCCATTAAATGATTATAAAAGGGGACACCAATTAAAAAACGTGGTTGATTTTTAAATAAGGGGATAAAAATTAAAAAAATATTCAAATAAAAAAATACGGAGACACTTGTTCATGACGCAAATTCTAAACTGTTTTTAATTTTAAAAAAGTGTTAATGCTTTTTTCAAAAGCGTAGTTAGTTTTTTAAAGGACCAACTTATAATAAAAAGTGTCTTTAAGAGACGGTAAAGACCGACATAGATACAAAAGTGTCGCTAAATTTTAAAATATAGAGAATATCCTCAAAAACGTCGCGAAAAAAGTGTCGTAGTAGACCTTTTTTTGTAGTGTATATAAAATAAAATTGTAGGTGAGGAATTGTCTTAATAATGGTTCACTGCATTTTTTTCACAAAAATGGCAAATGCCTTATCCATAAAAACTCACAAGATTTCATCAGTGCTTGTATAATTATTTATATTTATGTTTATAAAAATATATTATAATTTATATATATATATATATATATATATATATATATATATATATTATCGGGCTGGATCGGGCCGATGTAAAATTGGTAAAGCTCAAGCTCGCCCAATTTTTGGCGGGCTTATACGAGCTTGGGCCAACCTGGGTCTGATAGCATTTTTATGTGTCCAAACCCGGTTAAATGTGTCACACCCGACCCTAAATGACCTCAATCGGCATCGGACCTAAAATCATCAAATGAACTCCAAATTTTTCCCGTAACACCAAATAAAAATCACACACCTAATAATTATAATATATATTACCATCAAGGTATAAATTCTAGAAATTTAGACACGGACGTGACAAAATGGGCATGGGCCTGGGCGGGCCGGACGACCGAGCTCGTTGACCCATGCCCAGGTCTATATATAAGAACTTAGAAATTTCTCTTATACTGTGTGCCTGCACATCACCTCAAAATCTGATGTGGTGTGTCATGGCAAATAGAAACATGACACCAATAATAAAAAAAATCTAAATTGAGTTTTTTCGTTGGATAAGTATAATTTATCTAACAAAACCAAATAACTTTTATCTCTCTTCTGAAGATTCAACTCCGGCAAGATTACAACTCTAGACGGTGCTGCTAATATTTTTCTGATCGTTCTTTTCCGACAATCACCACTTCTCTATCCATTTTCTTCTTCCACTACCTTTGATCGTTTTTCTTTGTCTATTTTTTGGTCGCCGTGACAATAACTCTACTAAAAAATCTTTCAAGTTTTTTGGATCTGGATTTTTATTTTAAGTCTAGAAAAAGAAAGATGTTTTTTAGAAAACCCATAAAAGATTTGAAGTTTTTGGATCTGAATTTTAATCTTTTTTAAAAGTTTTAGTTCAAAACCAAATTGAATTGAAGTTCATACAACCACCACTGATGAGTTTTAATTGGATTTATATATATTTTAAAATGTTTTTGGATCTGAATTTTAATTTTTTAAAAAGTTTTAATCCAAAACCCAATTGAATTGAAGTTCATACAATCATATCTCTGTGTCTTTGAGATGAGTGAAACTCAGGTAAAAAAAAGAGGAAAAATGTTGAAAGTGGCGGTTTCAAGAGGAAGGTCATGACAAAGGCAAATGGAAGATAAGCTAAGTCAATTAATGGTTGTCACGTCCAGGTTTAAAAAAATATAATAATTTTTAATCTTTTATTAGTCAACATAAATTATAATATATCGTTTGAGAGTGTTAATTAATTGGGTTTAATTTAATGGTTTAGTTGTAAATAAAAAGTTTTGAGTTAATTTTATAAAAACGTTATAAATTAAAGGGGCTAAAATTAATATTTTTCAATTATTAGTATAATAAGTTGTAGTTGAAAAAATACTTATTAAAAAGAAAAGGTAAAGAATAATTAAGAATAATTAATTAATTATATTAAAGTAAGTGGAGTAGTTTTGTCTTCATAAATTCATACATGCATGTAAATATATATGTGTCAATTAGATATATACACATGACTTTTATATAGGTGTATGTATCAACTATTTATAAAGCATGGTTTTTACATGTACATGTGTCAATTAGATAAAAATCGAAGGGTTAATACATTAGTTGTCCCCTAAACTTGTCCAAAATAGTTGATTGACACCCTAAACTTATATGGTGTTCCTTAGCCTCCTAAACTTTCTTAAAGTGTCATGATTAGGTCCCTAAATCTATAAAAACGCCATAAAAATGTACAAAATAACAAGTTAAGTTGTTTTAAAGACATATAATTACGAATTAAGCCTTGACTTTTTAAGTTTTGAATTTTTTTACGGATTTAAACAAATTGCAATGTAGGTCACTTTAAACAAGTTCAGGGGGCAAATGGATTACTATAAGCAAGTTCAGGGAGCCAATAGGTCAGTTTAAACAAATTCAGATGGCCAATAGGTTATTTTAAGCAAGTTGAGGGGGCTAACGAGACGCTATGTAAGTTCAGGGAGCCAATCAATCTTTTTGGACAAGTTCAGGGGGCTTTTGATGTATTAAGCCAAAAACGAAAGTTCCAATAATACATCATATATATATATAATATATAATATATATGAAAGAGGGAGATTTTGGGTGTTGCCCAATATATGTATAAGTTTATGCCCAGGGCCGGTCCTGAGAATTAATGGGCCATAGGCAGAATAATAAATAAGGGCCCTCTGATTAAAAATTTTTAACATAAAAAATATTTCAGTACATAAAATTTCTTATTTATCTACCTATTAAATGTATTTGTTAAAAAATTAAATCAATTGCCACATGTATATATCGCACTCAAAAATTGTGTTATTTGGCAAAAAAAAAAATTAACAAAATCGATTAATTTTTCATCCAAGTTAAATGTCACTTATGGAACTTTAAGCGGAAAATATTACAAAATGGTATGACAAAATTTTGCATATCACAAAAGCCAAAATATCAGTTTAATTCTTAAATTAACCTTCAATTTTTATTCAAAATATCAATTTGACCCTTTAAAACCTTTTTTTAAATGACCCTTTGAAACCTAAATAATTTATAGGGCTTTTTACATTAATATCACAATTGGTTACAAAATTACAATTAAATCATATCATCAAAATTAATTTTCAATATATTATTAATTTTCACGGTAAATGCTATGTTTATTTTGTTTTTAACAAAGTAAGTTTTATTTATGTGTTTTCACCATTGGATTAATTTTCTAATCCATCATCCAATTGTGAAAACACCCAAGTAATGGTACTTTGTCAAAAACAAAGTAACCATAGAAGACACCTAATTTTCATATAAAAGAAATAAAGTATGATTTTATACTCAAATTAAAAAATTTAGACTCTAATACCTTAGTAAATATATGCTATCCCCTTAATTTATAAGCCATAATCTTTAAAATATATTAAAAATAATAATTTTACTAGTTTGACATAATTGTATATTAGTTTTTTTTATAAAAAAATCTTCATATTAATATATAATTTTACTAGTTTGACATAATTGTATATCAGTTTTAAAAAAAAAATCTTCATATTAATATATATATTTTTAAAAAACCAAATATTTGAGTATATTTTTTTTTTTGGAAAAAAACTTTGCAGTTTGTGGGGGTCAAACTAGGGCCCTTAGAATTGAAACAATAAACTTCAACCACTAGGATACTCTTTAGTTTTGGTATAAATATTTACCGCACACATATATATACAGTTGATAAAAAAAATTTGGGCCCCCTTACAGCCATGGGCCCTAGGCCGGTGCACCCCTGGCCTAGGCCCAGGGCCGGTCCTGTTTATGCCTTGGTATTATACTAATTGAGGGGGAAATGGAAATATAATTATAGAGAAAAGGAACTTTAAGGCTTCTCAAATTAATGGTAATTAATTCCTCACATTTCCTTTCTTTTAATTTAACTTAAGATTCAAGCATACTAGATGTGCTTAATTAAGGTATATATTTAATTGCTTAGAGTTTTTAATGAGTTGTTTTAATTAAAAAATTGATCCTTCCAAAGTTTTGATTGTACTCAATTAACCATGTGGAATTAATTAGGTCATTAATTAAGATTTAAAGTATAAATTGAAAATATATAAAATTTTATACTAGTTGTCCTTTGGATTTAATAATGTGAAATTCGGTATTAATAGACTCTTAGCAGTGCACGAGTTTAAATGTATAATGAGTCAAAACATAACTAAGTCGGTTTAAAATTAATATCTCAACGATCGAAAATAATCCAATAAGAATATTTCGATTATTTTAAATTCTATCAATAAAATAGTTTGAGCAACCTTAATTTATGGAGTTAAAATAGAAGGATTAATACTGATATTTATCAGTTAGAGTCGGTATATAGTAGAATATAAAATTTCTACAAGAGTTTGAATAAAATTAGTAAAAGTAGACTTACGACCCGTAACGAGTCTAACTGAATGAACGTTGTGATTATACTTGTTTTCGATTGCAACCTTATGGTTTAAAAATTTACAAAATGGTACCTTGAGGTTCATTCCATTATCAAACACATATCATATTGACTAACGGTGTTAAAAGTTAAAGGAAAAAGAGTTAATTTGGTCCTGATATTTATTTATTTTATAAATTAACCCTCTTATTATCTAATTAGCACAAACAAACCCCAAAAAGAAAAATAAAAATCAAATACACCTTCTTCTCCACGTCTCTAATTTTTTACTTTTTTTCTTCTTTCTCTCTCTAAAAATGCAAAACCCCACGAAGTTGTATCACATTAAAGAAACACAAACCTAAACTTCTTATTATGAAATTAAAAAAGAAATCGAATTATTCAGAAAGTAAAATCTAATGTTTATAATTATTGAATTCATGCATCGGAAATCAAAGAGTTGTTATAAGCAAAGAAACAAACAAATAATTAATAATTTAATCTGTTCAAAAAAAATAATTAATAATTTAATATACATCACAAGACAAATAAAAATAAAAGATTAACTCCAAGGTCAAACAACAGAGGTTGTGCCCAGTTGAAGAGGTTAAAATACTTCATTCCAAATCATACTTGGAAGAAGAGGTTTGCTCGAGAGTTATCATAATCTTAAAAAATGTGGATTTTTAATAGAATATGAATTAAAAATTAGTTTTAAAAATATAGTTTTTAATAAATTATTATAAAATGAGGATTAAATATGTAAGATTATAACCGACATGTCAAAATTATTATTAACTGTTACTTTAACCCTTCTAAATATTAATTATGTCTAAGATATTTAGTGTATTACTGATACAAATTCTTTTAAAATGCTAAAATTAAATCTGCTGCCTATAAGTTAATCACAATTTACTTTTATCAAATTGTCTAAAATAATTTATTGTGTTATTAATATAGTTACAAAAAAACCAGCAAAAAAATGTACGAAACTGCTTCAATTTATCGACAAACTTGTTTGGAAGGTCCAATGTGACGGCTAAATAATAATCAAACTAATCTTTTCAAATTTTCGATATTGAGGACTTAAATTGATCTTATTTGGAAACGTTAAGGATAAATTTACACAATGTTTAGTCCCCCTATTTTAAAAAAGACATTATAATGTGACTATCTTTTGTTACTGTTAAATTTTTGGTCCTTTTATCTTTTTTACCCGTTATATTCGGCATAAATAGATAACCAGAAAATACCAGAGTAATATGGTCATTTTGTACCACACTATGACTGTCCTGAAAGCTAAAAAATATTTGGTTAAAAATCTTTAAAAAAAAAGACAAAAGACCAAATGTTAACAGTGACAAAAAAAAAGACCTTATAATATGTTTTTTAAAATAAAGTGAGACGTAAAAAGGCAAGGACTAAATATATATTTAATTACTGTTCATATTAATTTATTAAAATAAAAAACAAATTTTTAATCTTTTAATAATTACTTATAATAAAAAAAAATATCTACATACATATTTATTTGTTTAGTTAATATATCAATTTATATATATATATATTGTTAGGATTAATTGGGTATGGATCTAATTAATCTGATCCGTTCGAAATGGAACAGACCAAGCGTACCTTAAGAGATGAAGAATTAAGGTTTTAGCTTCCTATAAAAAGGCTTAGCCCTAATCACAACACAAGGTTGAAACATAAAAGAAAAAGGTTGCCTCCCCTTGCTTCATGTGCCTCCTCTCTCTCTCTCTCTCTCTCTCTCTCTCTCTCTCTCTCTCTCTCTCTCTCTCTCTCTCTCTCTCTCTTCACTTCAGTATGTGGATTATTCAGTCTTTCATGGCTAACGTTGTGTGCCACTACAAGAAATCGTTTATTTTGTGGGGAAATATTTCGCCACTAAATACTATCTTTTCGCCACTAAAGGCTTTAGTGGCGAACTTAGAGTTCATCCTCGGTTCGCCATCCTATAGGCGCCACAGTAGGTACTTATGGGGAATTGCACTTTCGCCACAATTGGATATCATATTATGACGACATATATATCCTCACTCATCTTATTTATTTCCCCACTGATAAATATTTCATTGGGTTTAATATTTAGTTTTGTGGGAAACAAATTCGCCACTAAAAAATCATAGTTTGTGGGGAACATAATATATTGCCACTAATAAGTGACAATGTGTGACGAAAAATTTGACATAATTGATATATATATATATATTATGTGAAATACCTATTTCGCCACTAATAAGTGACATTGTGTGACGAAATATTCGTCACAATTGATATATATCTTATGTGGAATATATATTTCGCCAATGATGAGTTACATTGTGTGTCGAAAAGTTCTCCATAATTGATTTATATTTTATAGGGAATATTATAAATTCGCCACAATAAAAATGTATAACTGTGTAAAAATCGCCACAAAACATATAAGTCATTTTGATAAAAATATAATTCCCATAAAATATAAAAATATATATATTAATGAGAATTTAATCTCAAATTCATTAATTGATTTTGATTAATTTAATTTGATATTTCTAAAAAAAAATATGATATCTTAACAAAATTATAATAATAAAAGTTTATAAATTAAACAATAATAATAAAACAAAATTCATCATTAATTAGCATAAAGTTTGAAATTGTACAACCAATCCTAAAAAGCATTTAACAACTTACAAAATGCACTAGCTAGTTATAGCCACGGTGTGTCAAAAAGATTACATCAAATTCATCTTAATATGTTAAGATAATTACAAAATACCAATGTATCCATAAATATTTACTTTGAACCGAAAACCTGTCAAAAAAAAAACAGCAAATCAAATCAGAGAAACACTTATTATTTAAGCAAACTAGAGTCTTGTTTTTTCATGCATTATTATTAACTATTCTTTTGCAAAGAAAACTATTCAAGTTTTCCAATGAAATGCAATCATGATTCAAAAGCCAATTCATAGAATTACATAAAAGATATTTTACTTATATTGTTAAGCCTTGTGTATCAGTATATGATGTGCCTATTGAAAAACGACACATCCATACAATGCTTATACACTTTCTTTAATGATGTCTAAAGTATATATCAATTTTATTAGTAACAAGATCTCATCACCCTCTTGACAAAATTTTCAAGCACAAAGAGATCATTAATTAAAAAGAGCATAACACACAATAATATAACATTGACTTTATCAAATATATTAAGACCAAAATTTACCTTTTATGAGTTGGCCTTCGTCAACAAGGTCAAACACATAAACTAGTAATTTCTGATAAAGTCTAATGTTCATATGATAGCCAGAAGTCTAATGTTCATGTGATAGCTATAAGTCCAATAATTGGTTTCACATTGGATGTCAAATTGCCCAAGAAAATATGATAAATTCACAGCAACTTGTCTAATAGATGCTAGAAATGCAATACACTAAGGCGTCACTATAGTATCCTACTCCAGTATCCAGAAATTCACATATGAAAATGTGCAGATGTTTTAGCCGATTGTCAGTTACTAGTCATGAAACAGGGCTTACATTCTTCAATTTATGCCTTGTGATATATAACAGCAAAACAGGGCTTACATTCTTCAATTTGTAAGCTTCACATATTATATTGGCTTAAGGTTTAATTTGCACCCTATTCTATATATTAGAAGTCAATTAGATACACATTCTTTTAAAATCAACAATTCAGTCTCCAACCTATATCAAAGCCACCAAATAGTAAAAACCAAAAAAAAGAAGCATAATTGGGTGGAATAAATAAGATATACCAACTCAAAATCGGCCATTTGCGAGGAAGTTATCGAAGTTTTAGGATTCCTCCTTGGCAAAGTGACTGGTTATGAACTGAATGAAGGAAAAATATTGTTAATGAACACATATGAGGAGGTTCTATGGTAGATATAGGTTTAAGCATATGAATTACCAAAATCTGAAATTGAAACAATACCAAAAACTACAAAAGAACAAAGTAGGTTGCTCAAAGTCTGATGCCCTCTTAATTGATTGAGGATGAACAAAGACGAAATCGGTTAGGATCAAGCGAGAAGCATCTCATACTGAAAATTACTTTAGTCACTTGCATATTAAATTTGTCTGCCTAACTTTATGGCATCTTATGTTTAACGAAGATTCTGACTCCTTGAAGATTCCAAGTCCTTGAAAATGTAAATTATGGCATCTAAAAAGTTTATTTAGATAATATAATTTAAAAAAGGAAAAGAAGGACTATACTTTTCTTTCCAAAATCTACTGAAAACTCCAAGTGTGTAGCATGATGAATAAACTATAGTTTCTCGGAAGGTATAATTACAAAAATTGTAGGATGTTACAGTAAAAATCCCACATCAAGATGAATTTACAACAAACTCTACCAAACCACTCAGAATTGATGCTTATACGGTTCCAGACAAACAAATAACTAAAATTAATTAGAGGTATCAGTAAGATAGGACAGACAAACCATAATTCGTACTAGGAAACTACACATTAAATTATCCGGTGATTAAAGCAATTTGATATTTGACAAAACAACCAAAGCATATGCAATTCCAAGTACCAAGAACCTCGAAAGACTATTTCAAAGTGTTCTTTTGAAAACAGAGATAGAAAACGTGGTTACCTTAGAACACGGTTTACAATTTCTTGTTTTTTTGTTCATAAGTTAATGCCTACTATTCAATCAACTTTGAGCATTCTCATTGGACACTATGTCACAGACAGAAGATATGGATATCCCAATGATGTTGTAAAATTCCCCGAAATAAAAACAATATTAGTCATATAAAATCAACTTATTTTGAGTGGAAGAAACGAGAAACCTGCATTTGTTATTGCTGGAGGATTCAGATCAAACTGTTCTCCAACATGAGGCAAAAAAGAAGTTCCCAGATAGAGAGAAATGGGGTTGTTATCATTATTAGAAACATGAACCAGCCAGAGCAACCAACACAAAAAATTTGTAAAAAACAGTATCACGACTAATGAGCATACTCATCAATAAAGAGAAAATCATGTACATCCACAAAAGCTCTGAAGTGAGAGCTGACTGAGATAGTTACTAGAGTGACATTTTAGTGTTAAATATTTGCACGAAAAGTAAAATTCTGGAGTTAAATATATCTCCCACCTTAATCTAGTAATTGAGCACTTTGTTGACCAGAATAAGATAGACAAAATCAAAAAACTTTTAACTCCACCAAACCTGCCCAGTAACCTTTTTCCGCTAGAGGCACATATGTTTGGTAAGTTGGTCATCCTTGAAGAGTCTCCAGTCAAAAACTCCAATTACAACCTAATCCTGGTGTTGCTCGATTTAACCAAAGAGAGAAATTTCATTAGAAATTTCTACTAGATGATTAGAAGAATGTTAAACACAGAGAAACATTTACCAATAGAGTGTATGTCTCAACAAATCTTGGTATCCAATCCGAGAAGGATAAATTTTTGGCAAATTTCCCTCTTTATCATCTTCCACTTTAATTCCCACATTCTGTTGCCATAATATAATGAAAAGTCATATATCTAAACCATAAGAGATTAAAAAATTGATAATGAAGTCATAAATTTTAATATGCAGTAATTAGAACTATAATAGAATTGACAGCATTTAAACTCATAACTTCAGAATAACACTTAAAACAAACTTTAACTCCTAATTAGAAATCCAAATCTAATATTAAGCAGAAAATTAAAACTTTACCTTGGAGAGAGAGAGAGAGGATAGTAGTCTGTTTCAATTTGAAGCATACAGAAAATGATACGAATCTAAATGACAAAAATGGATGGAAGAAGGACCCACTTCCATGATTTGTTAGAGAAACCAGTTTTCGGATTTGTTAGAGAACCCACTTCCGCGATTTCGAGGCCAGAAAAACTCGATCAACCACTAATGTGTGGGAACCCTGTCAAATTACAACATTAGAAAGGAATCAAAACCAAATAGTGATGCAGCGAAACAGACTTTCGTCCTAAACGGTTGTTCGCGCACGAACAATGCTTAAAACCCTTAACGATCGTTGAATCGCGCACGACTAACGAAAATTGGAAAGAGAGAGAATAAACTCTTAAATTTTATTAATCAATAACTGCCTTACATAAGGTGGGGGTCGAGCCTTTATATAGGCTGGCCAATAAAACCTAATCCGAAACCTAAAAGGAAAAGCAATAAAACAGGAAAATAACCGAAAGTGCGATAAAAACACAAAACGCCGTTTTGAGGCCCTAAACGACCTCGGATGGCTAAAAAACACGTCCACCATGGGTCTATAGATCCATGGGTTTTATTCAATGGGCCGAATCCAATAAAATTAGGGTCCGAAATCGCTAAATTCCAACGATCCCGTTTTATCTTCAAAATCTCAGTTTCGGGTCCGCTTTCTCCAAATAGTTCAAGGCCCGCTCCACTTCATCATTCTCCCCTGGGTGAACAGAATTTGCCCTCGAATGGTCATCATCAGAAGAATCCCCAGAAAAAGGAATCAGGTGCTTCACATTAAAAACATCTGCAGTGCGAATATGACTAGGCAACTTCAACCGGTAAGCATTTGGGTTGATTTTCTCCACAATCTCCACGGGCCCTATCTTCTTAGCAGACAGGTTGTTATAATCTCCCACGGAGTACTTTTCCTTAGTCAGGACAGCCCAAACAAAATCCCCAACTTCGAACTCTACGTGGCGACGCTTCCTATCCGCATATTTCTTGTAATTGCTGGCTGCCTTCACAAGATTATCATGAACTTGCTTATGCACCTCCACCAAGCTGTTCACAAAAGTTTCTGCCTTCCCATGCACGCGCGTCTTATCTGGTAATGGTACCAAATCAAGTGGACCTCTTGGAACAATAAAATAAACCACAGCAAAAGGACTGAAACCCGTACTGCGATTAACAGCATGGTTGTGTGCAAACTCAGCTTTGCTCAACAATACATCCCACGTTTTAGCCTTGTCACCAATCAAACAACGCAACAGATTGCCTAAGGATCGATTCACAACTTCAGTTTGCCCATCAGTTTGAGGATGGTAGGCAATACTAAAATTCAATTGTGTATTGACCATTTTCCACAAACTACGCCAAAAATGGCTAACAAATCGAGTGTCTCGGTCAGAAACGATAGTTTCTGGCAAGCCGTGCAGCTTATAAACCTCTCGGAAGAACAATTGGGCTACTTGAACAACATTAGTTGTCTTTTTACAAGGAATAAAGTGTACCATTTTTGAAAAACGATCCACCATAACAAAAATAGAATCATTGCCTCGTTGTGTACGCGGTAACCCTAACACAAAGTCCATACTGATGTCTACCCAGGGCTGTGTAGGAATAGGAAGTGGACGATACAACCCTGCATTAGTAGCTGTTCCCTTCGAAACTTGGCAAACGCGACATCTCTGTACCAATTTCTCCACTTCTTTTCTGATAGAAGGCCAGAAGTAATTGGCCTGAACCAACTGCAATGTACGATCCCGGCCCACATGACCTTCTCCATGCAGCTCTTCAATAATTTTTAACCGCCAACTACAATCAGGGACACACAACTGGTTGAACTTGAATAGAAAACCATCTTGAAGGTGGTAACCTGTACGCTCTCGGATGGCTAAAAAACACGTCCGCCATCGGTCTATAGACCAATGGGTTTTATTCAATGGGCCGAATCCAATAAAATTAGGGTCCGAAATCGCTAAATTCCAATGATCCATTGATCTTTAAAATCTCAGTTTCGGGTCCGCTTTCTCCAAATAGTTCAAGGCCCGCTCCACTTCATCAAATAGCTTAAGAGACGGTTGATTCTCAGGTTATTGTAAAAGAGAGAGAATCGTTTAACTGGCCTTGAAGGACCTAAGACGATGCTATTTCTAGCATCCAAGAGACCTAATCTCCAATTTCAGGTTACCCATAGAAATCAGATTTTGATTTGAGTTTCCACAAAGAGAGAATGGGAGGTTAGGTTTTCTGATGATGAGAATCGCAAAAGAGATAAGATGTTTCCCGAACATATCATAAAAAATTTAAGTTTTTTCTATTGAGGCGCCTAAAAATGGCGCTCTTTTTTTCATTTTATTATGGGGATTTTATCAATTTTCCCACTGATGTTTTCATAAATCAGTGGTGAAATTAATATTTCCCCATTAAATTTTGATGATTTTTTCTCTTTAAATCTTTTTCTTTTTTAATTCATTGATCTAGTCCTATATAATTTGATAAGTGAGTCATTTTTATAATTTTTAATTTACATAATAAAATTTTAAATTCTAAAGATGAATTTATGAATAATTACTTTTTTTAAAATATTATGAATAATTACTTAAAATGATTTTAAAGGGGAAAATCATAAATTTCTCATAAATACACTATTGTTTAGTGATCCTGTTAAAAAGTCTTCACTAAATGCATACACTATTATGGGGAATAATGTAATTCGCCACTATGAAGAGTTTATGTGGGGAATTAACATGTTCGCCACTAAAACATGTCATTATTTTGTGGGGAAAACTTTAAATTCCACATAAAACATATCTAATTTTGTGACGAATTAAGTATTCATCACTATAAATTATGATTTTATGCAGAAAAAGTGTTTGGTTAACTTCAGAATGTTCTAAATATTATTGGGAACAACATTAATTCTTGGACTTTGCTCAAATTCCTTACCGTTTAGTCTCTATAAATTACGAAAGTATATAGTTGGGTGAAATTAAGGAAAATAATTAAGTTGGGTTAAAAAATAATTGTTGGATCCTCATTTAAATAAAAAAATCAGAATATATAATTTTAAAAATAAAGGTTGAAGGGATATTGGACTAAGCATAATTAATTAATTATGCTCTTAAGATTTTTGGTTAGTTAATTTGGTTGATATAAGTATTATCAAAATGAATTATAAGTATATATGTTTATATGTTGTTTGATGATGAGTAATTTTGGAAGTAAAGTGTTGGAATTACTGACAGTTATGGAACTGTCGGATGATTGATGTCCAACCGGGTTGATAAATTATAGTCTATGGAGTCCCGGTTTGGACTTTGAATATTTTTGAATATAGAAGTGTATTTTATTGCAGAGTTAACCCTAGTTATTACTAGGAGGATGTTCGTTTTATAGGGGAGACTCTGCCGAATTTTCGGTAGACAGTCTGTAAAACGAGACAAAATAAATTTTAATATTTCCCTAAACATATATAAATTCTAAAAATAATATTATCTCTTTTAGATACTTAACTGGTAGGAGGAGCAGCAGTACCTGAAAATTAGGACAGTCGGCTAGGAGAAATTTGTGAGTTAATTATATGTTATGCATTTTTAATTTAGCATTTGCATTCATAATAAATGATTTCATGATATTTCAATTAAAGTATTATTTTTACTTATAAAAGTATTTTATTGTTTATAATAATTTATACGTAATTATTTGTGGATAAATACGTGTTATGGACATGCTTCCTGGTGAGCGGCATCAGGACCTTGTGCGCACAGGTACTATCGGGTTATTGGATATTGATGATACTAATTTTGTGAATGTTGTGATATATGGATAAGCTCGGTTGAGATATTCTCGGGCTATATGATCTGTGGATTTTGGATTTAAGTGAGGCTGGGTACGGAATCGGTTGAGTTATTCTCGGTCCTCCAGCTAACTGGGCGTGTGGTCGGTTGAGTTATTCTCGGTCCCCCAGTTATTGGATAAAAGTGATATAGTGATTATTGGTGGATTATTAGATTGGGTATTGAGGTTTAGGGTCCAACACACGTATTAAACCACCTATATATTTATTTATAAGATAATTTTATGAAAAGCATATTGTGTGATCACTTATATTATATATATTGTTATTATTATTGTGTGTTAACATAAATGTTAAATTACTCATGCATTGCATATAATTAATTCACTATGGGAGGTTTGACTCCTTTAATTTTTCAGGTAACTAGAAGTCTGTTGCAGCCCACGGTATTTCTTCGGGCAGCACATCTATTTTATTATGTATGACTATTTAAGAATTATGTTAAAATTTATATTCTAGACCACAGTACCAGTTTGAGGATTATATTATGTGTGAATTGAAGGAGTTAATATTAAATTATGTTAACACTATTAGTAAGGTTGATTTTATATTATATTAAGGCTTGCTACGGGTTCCGATAGCTTGAGCTTACCCGTTCCCTAGCGCCGGTCACGGTCCGTGGGATGGATCGTGACAATATCATTTTATGTGGGGAATAAATAAGTTCCCCACTAAAATCTCATGATCAGTGGTGAAATAAATATTCCCCGCTAATCTATTAATTTTAGTGGTGACTAATATTTCTCCACTGGTTGCCTGTTATCGGTGGTACAAGATCGTGGTGCTAAGATCCGTTTCCGCTACTCTGAGAGATCTACAGGTTCTGCGATTCAAGAAAGTATGCCCGAACTTGTATATCTCAAATGGATTAATTGTCGTTTATATCTTCATTAGTATCAGACCCACAGATTTTGTACTCTGTGTTTTTTTGTATCCATAGATATGAAGAATTTTGTGAGATCATTCAAAAAATGATCGTATTGATGTGTTTATATATATTCTTGATTTTGTTCTTGGTTTTTTTTAGTATAAACATGTTTTTTTATTAGTATGATCTTCTTATCAATCTTGTAACATCCGTGTCCAAAATATAATCTTTATACGGTATTTTTATCGCATTATCTTTTGATTTATTAATCAACCAAGTGGATGTTACAAGTATATGATTGGAGTTTGTTCAAATTATTTTTATGTGCAAATTGAGGAATTGGGAAAAAGTTTATAATTAATTAGTGACCTTTTGTTAAAAATTAAAAAATATAGGTTAAGTTAAAAATAATAAAAAAAAAACTAATTTCGTGATGCACCATAGTTTATAAGAATGAGTGCAATCTTAATATAATTATAATATATTATAAATTCTATATTATATAAACATTTTTTTGACACGTGTATAAAAATAACTAAAAATCTTAATATAATAAGTTATAAATTTATGACAAATGTAAACTATGTGTCTAGCATCAGGATATTCTTATTGACACATGGTTTATCAAATTGTTAAAAATTGACATATGGCATATATAATTTGATGAATAAAGTTTTATTCTTTATAAAATTCCTATATAAGCTCCATATGAATTGGGAGAGAGATCCTTTGATCTATCGTTTAGATTAAGGAGAATGTTGGGGTGAGTAAATTATTAAAAGAAAAAAAAAATATACATAATCATTATATTGGTCTTGATATTTAAAGAAAGTTTGGAGAGGAGATAAATAAATTGTGTTTTTCTCGATTCAATCGAACCATGAAGAAATAGTATACGGAACCGAACTTCTGACAGTGGCGTGAATCAACGACTATCAATGGATCACATCGACGAATTTTTGGTGACCAACGACGACATTTCGGTAACGAAATTTTATACCCAAATTATTTCGATAGTTTTGGTAAATTTTAATAGATTTACGATTAACGATTTAGCGTCTATGAATTACTAATAGAATATAAATTTTAGGCTAGTTGTCCTTTAGATTTATCGAAGTGAAATTCCGTATTAAGACTTTTAGCCGTGTAACGAGTTTAAAAGTATAATTGGTCCAAAATAATTAAGTCGGTTTAGAATTAATATCTCAGCGATAAAAAATTAATCCAATAAGAATATTTTAATTATTTTAAATTCTATAATAAATATGTTAAGCATTTTAATTTTTAGAGTTCAAATGAGTTATAAATTAAAAATGACTCATACCGATATTTGCCAATCAGAGTCGTAATATAGAGTCGTAATATAAAGGTTAGTACAATACTTCGAATATAAAAATCTATACGGATAAACTTCTAGCTGTGTTACGAGTCTAACTGAACCTTCGGTCAGAATTAACGGTACAAGTTTAGTATTATAGATTACAATTTCAGTGACGAACATAAATAGTCTAATAGAAACGTTCGGTTTAAAATTTAATTTTATATGATAATTAAGTGGCGTTAATTTATCGAATTAAAATACCTTGAAAATAGAATGACTAATACTAATATTTATCCAGTAGAGTCGGTATAAAGTCGAATATAAAATTAGTACAAGAAATTGAATTTAAAACTAGTTCAAATAAACTTATGACAATATAACGAGTCTAATGGTGTACTCGGTCTAAATTAATTATATTAGTTTAATGTTATACGTAACTATTCACATGACAGATAAAAATAAGTTTTAGTCTTAAATTATTTAAGTGGTTTTGAATATGTTTTATTAATTGTTTAAAATATTCGTACACTTTTGATTTTCATTATTTAAAGAATAATTATTCATTATCGTAGTATTTCGGAAATTTGGTCGAAAGAAATGAATTTGACAATCTTATGTGAATTGTTTTTGGATTGAGGAAACTATTTCGGTTATTGTTAATATTTATGAGATTTGGATTCAAATCCAATATGATTTTTATGCTGTAATATTTTGAAGGATAGGTAAAATGGTTTTGTCCATCTAGCATTGCCCGAGGTAGGAGTTGTATGAATTGTAAGACCATACCTAAGGGCGGTATGGACAGAGTGCACGGCTGGTAGTCCTAACGTTATGCAAGGCGAGATATGAATGAGATATCTCGATTATTGATATGATTGATGTTATGATAAGCTACACGGGTGGAATTCGAGGATGGACACACACACAAATTTTGTATTACGTTTTGATAATGTTTGATGATTTGAATTATAATGTTTTACGTTTGTTTGATTACGAGTTGATTTATTAAAGCGATTTATTTGATTACGACTTGGTTTGTAAGCGATTTATTTGATTATGAGTTGGTTTGTTAAAGCGGTTTATTCGATTTAATTCGTTTTGATAAAGTGATTTATATATATTAAATTATATAGTAATAAAGTGAAATATACAATTAAGTTATTAGCAAATCAATCAACGTGTCAATAAGTTAAAATGAGTTCATAAGTTCAGAGAACTACCTAATTAAGAGAACTACCTAAATAGGTAGAACTACGTGGCTTTGATTCCCGATTTAAAAGATTAAAAGATGTTCGGGATACGTAGGAAGCTTGATAGAACTATCAAGTCCAAGCCAAATAATTAATAAAACTTTAGGTAGTCTAAATAAATTTTTATCTATTAGAAAATAGATTCGTGTTTCAGACCGATAGGCGTTCGTTATCCTATTTTCCCTTCATATCTGATGCCGTTTAGGGTCGGGTGTGACAAATCTAAAATAAGTTTTTGATCCGATTTAGAAAATTTTATCAAAAATATGTTTTTGATCTTCTATAAACGATTGAAACTCAAAAGGAATTCATATTTTTCAAAATTGTTCAAGGTCAGAATCAGCCTTGAGATGCGTGTTTTTCGAAAAATCTATTCACAGATTGAACAAACATCTTTTTAAATTCGTTTTTCGACATTCTGTGTAAGCTCACCCCCACCCTCCCTCTAAGCATCATTTGGATTTTTCACTGGCGGAAGAAGAGAGATGCACAGAAGTTTTGTTGTACCCTCAGCTACTGAATCTACCTTGGAAAAATGGTTGCAATTTCACCCTCCACTTGAAGAAAAGTTTAAAATATTGCAATTGTATCGGAAAACCCTCTTCTTTGACTCCACCACTAGTATAAATTAGGGGTGGCAACGGAGCAAGGTAGAGATCGATGCATCGCCCTCAATATTTTTTAGGGTGGTTTTGGAAAATTTTAAAATAAAATTTAAGAATTTTTTAACGCCTGCAGGGATGTCTATGCATGACGAAGAATCCCTAAATGATATGGGCACTGAAGGATAAACTGGGGAAAAGAAAGCTACTCAAATTGCTCAATTTTCCATATTTGATATGCTCTCTAATACCACGTCGAAAGAGAAAACTGCATATTATATGTTGATAATTTATCAAAAGATATATTAGGGTAGTTTTACCAACACATTAAACCAATTTATTTTAGCCCGATAAATTACATCCATGGTCACTGAATTTTATCCATTTCAACATTATTATCACTAAACTTCAGTTTTTAATAATATGGCCATTAAACTTGACATTTTTCAACACCGGTGGTTACTCAACGCCCCAAAATGACCGTTGATGGGCTCAAAATAAAAAATTCAAAAAGTTAATGATATTCTAAGGAACTTTAATTCTTGAAAAATTTCATTTTGAGGTCATTTAGGTGTTGTTTGGTTAGGAGATAGTGAATTTTTAGAGAGAGAAAGCTCCAAATAAATGTGATTTTGGAAAATAAAAAATGTGGTTTCATGGTAAATATCGTTCTGAACAACTTTAATTCTTGAATATTTTTATTTCGAGGTCGTTAACGGTTATTTTAAGGAGTTAATTAGAATTGAATGGTCACCGGTGTTAAAAGGTGTAAAGTTCAGTGATCATACCGTTAAGAATAAAAGTTTAATAGACACAATGTTAAAATGAAGAAAGTTCAGTAGTCATGTATGAAATTTATCCTATTTTAGCCTTGCTATAATTCACAAAAATATAAAATTGAAAACTTTGAATGAGGATAAAAAAAACAGAAACAACACAATTTTATAGTAAAATAAAGGTATATGGTATGTTTTTTTTTAGAAAACAAAGTATTTAAAATTACACTGTTAAGTTCTGATGACAATCAAGAGAATTTACCAAACACTTTCTATTTCATATTTAGTATTAAAAGGTAAGAATCAGTTCCGAAAAATGGAAACAAACAAGCACAAAATAAAGGCTAATTTAGTTGTAAGGTTATTAAAAAAGTTTAATTTTACTTCCATCATATCAAACAAATCAATTTTGTCTCAAGTCAATAGTAGGCATCCTAACTCAATTATACTATTCTTTTTAGGAAATGTCACTTACTTTTAAAAGCACCAAATTTAACTAAACTTTCTAACATAAACATAAAAATGAGTTGAATAAAATTGAGATGTTTTATAAAATAAGAATAAAATATATATTTTTAATAATCTTGAGGTAAATTTTGTCAATATTCCAAATAATTGTGTTTTTAATACTAAGAATAAAAATTCTACAAGAATGATATTTTTAGGTAATTTACAGCTATGATCTTTTAACTTTTTACTTGTTTTCATTGTGATCTCTGAACTTTAAAGATGAACATTGTGATTATTGAACTTTCAACTTTGCACTATATTAACATAATTATATCATATACCGTTGATTAATATGTGCACTCCAATAATAATAGTTAAACCTCTGTTATAAACTTGGTGAAAATGATATTTTAAACAATTTTAATTTTTGAACTTTTAGTTTAGACATCATTTAAGTGTTATTTATTGAGAAAATGGTTGTTTAAAGAAAAAAATCTTAATTGTCAGCTAGGTGTGCGTAATTTTTTTTTTTTTTAAATCTAGACGGTTAGTAAAGAGTAAATTTGATATAATACTAATTTGGACCAAAATCAATTTTATATATATATATATATATAACTTTTTTTAAATTTTGTTATATATAATAACATACCGTTTGTTTGTTAAAAAATATTGAATACGAAAAAATTTTGTTTTTTTTCGGTATTTAATTGCAACTGAGAAATAAAAGGAAATCATAATAACTACTATTTTTAAAAGGTAAAAAAAAAAGATAGAATTAAAATTCAAAAGTTTTCTACATAGATATATAAATTCAAGATATAACATTCATTCGACTCTCCGAACCTTTAAAGTCAATTAGAATCGTAAACTATCAAAATCTTCAACTAAGCAGAAATCATCAATTGAGTCATCCATCCTAAGCAAAAGTCATCAATTGATTTGGTTCGGTTAAACACTTCTAGACCCTATTTTTCAAATCCATTTTGAGCCAATACAAACGTTATAATAATCCATATCAAATAGTCACAATTACTAATTTGTGCTATTTAATTATTTCTTTATTACATGTGCACAACAAAACATCTGATAAGAATTTAAATAAGATGAGATAAACACAATACCATATGTATATACGCATCTTTGATTGTAAAAGAAAAATTTGTGTTTTCATGTTTTGTCAAATTTGTATTTGCGGAGTTTTTTTATTCAAACGAAGACTGAAGTTTTCGTTTTGCTAAAACCGAAGATCTTTTAGTTTGATATCGAAAAAATGACCGTTGGCGATCTTAAAATGGAAATTTTCAAGAATTAAAGTTGGTTAGTACCAAATTGAGTATGGAACCAAATTTTTTATTTTTCGAAATCATCCTTTTAGCAGGTTTCTCTCTCTAAACGTTCAATTTCTCTCTCCTCACAAAACAACACCTAAATAATCTCAAAATTAAAAATTTAAAGAATTAAAGTTATTTGTAATATCATCAAGTCTTTGTTTTGATGTCATCAATGCTCATTTTAATTTTGAGGTCTTTATTTTTAACAAAGCCAAAGACCTTAGTCATTTCTTGGTCGTAAAAAAAACCTCAGTTCCCGTTTGGACAAAAAAAAATCACAGGTATCTGTTTGACAAAACGTGAAAGCACTAAGTTGTTTTAGACTTTTACCATAATTGATATGTTAATAGTGATAACATGACACGTACACAAGTAGAGTAAAGATAACAAGATTTGTGATTGAGGAGAGACTTGGTTAATATAGTTGGAAATTGGTCCAATTTGTCAAAGTTAGGTCCTTAATTGTACCATTTAGAGTATTAGAAGATAAAATCGCTTTTAGTCGATACTAGAATGTTTTTGTACCTTATCTCATATATATATTGATGCGAAAAATAAAAATTAGGTATAAATAACAGCAAAAGATAGTGACTGATTCATGATCCACTGACATTAAGAGGTGTTTGAATATTCTCTTGTAATATATGGGTGCTCTACACATAATTTTCATTGAGTCGTTCGACGGTGTGTGTAAGCTCACCCCCACCCTCCCTCTAAGCATCCCTTGGATTTTTCACTTGCGGAAAAAGAGAGATGCACGGAAGTTTTGTTGCACCCTCAGCTACTGAATCTACCTTGGAAAAATGGTTGCAGTTTCAGCCTCCACTTGAAGAAAAGTTTAAAAATGTCGCAATTGTATCCGAAAACCCTCTTCCCTGACTCCATTACTAGTATAAATTAGGGGTGGCAATGGAGCAAGGCAGTGACGAAGAATCTCCAAATGGCATGGGCGCCGAAGGATAAATTGGGAAAAAGGAAGCTAGTGAAATTGCTCAATTTTCCATATTTGATGTGCTCTCTAATACCATGTCGAAAGAGAGAATTGCATATTACATGTTGATAATTTATCAAAAGATATATTAGCTAGGGTAGTTTTACCAACACATTAAACCAATGTATTTTAGCCCGATAAATTACATTCATGACCACTAAATTTTATTCATTTTAACATTATTATCTCTGAACTTCAGTTTACTATTACATTCAATTACACCTCACCTACCCTTATTTACTATGACATTCAATTACACCTCAAAACAAACAAGATTAGCTACCCTCACTTACTTTAAAATACCCGCATCCAAACAAGTTGTTACACCAAGCTTAAACTCAGGTCTACATTTCTCACTATTGGGTTTTCTTTCTCCACGACAA